>NW_015557091.1:2481257-2485790 GCF_001515605.1 Sinocyclocheilus anshuiensis | reverse complement strand
ACTCTGGTGTAATTTGAACGGGAGCGGGCGGTCTAACAATATCCCGTTCCCGACGTCCATTTAGAACAGCATATCTGTGCTTTATTCTTATTGACCACCGGTACAGCTTGCGCTCAGGACTGTTATGCACGCGCTGCACACATGCTTTAAACGTCACGAGTTTTATTTGCGTGGTCTGTGCGCAGCATGTGCATAATGATGCTCAGAGCAGGCTGTAGCCTACCGGTGGTAAATATACGGCCCTCAGACAGACCAGGCAGGTTGTCGATGAGTGACAGAGCAGAATAAGGATGGAGTGCGACACTTTTTCCTATTGTGTTGTCAATGTTAAACGAATTGTATCCTGACAAGATGAATAAAAATAAGAAATAAAATGTTTGTACAACATTTTTATTTTCTATAGAGTGAATATATAGCGGGAGCGGGTGGGTGCGGAATAGAACCTCGTGGGAGCGGGACTAAAAAAAACAGTCCTCTAGTTTGTGCACACAAAATATTCCAAGTGGAAGTGTATTGAATCTACGGCTGTGCAAAAAATCTTATGCGATTTTCATGCGCATCTCGTCAGTAAAGCCGCTCCTGTGATTAGAAGTAAATCTCCAGCACGTGCTTTCAGATGGAGCGGCATTTACTACACAGAGTCGTAGTTCACTGATAAGCTACACAAAATCGCATTTTACTCGAAATTGGCTTTACTGACGAGATGCACATGAAAATCGCATAAGATTTTTTGCACAGCCCTAATTGAATCAAATCTTATTAGTGCAGATTCACCCTATAACTTACATTAGAGATCCAAAAAGTGGGGTATTAGTGAATGATGGGGATTATTCAGGAATTCTGTGGCAAAATCCCTCATGAACTTACATGAATAATACGGTTCCCATTAAACCAACAAATAATAAGTAAATCAAAATCTATACTGTGTGTTTGCTGAGAACTGGTGCTGAAAATAACAGACTTCTGTTTTACTGTTAGTTCAATGTTGTATGCGGAAAGACTTTAAAAATGTGGTAGAAAATACCACATTCTTAAAATGTGTTTTAAGATGCCAAACTAAGTCACTAGTGCTTCCATCCAAGGTAAAACTCATCTTAAAATTCCTCAAGACCACTTACCATCAAATATACCCACTAATACGTGGTAGAAAATACCAATTTATCAGGTCAACATGTTTAGTTGTCATAAATAAACCATGATAAATTGAATCAGAACCCTAAACACTACAATTCTGGAATCATCTGTAGGGACGCACCGTTTCTTTTTCTTAAAATGGGTTTTAAGACTCCAAGTAGGTCACTAGTGCATCTATCCGAGCTAAAACACATCTTAAAATCCCTCAGGACCATTTACCACCAAATACGTCCTCTAAAACTCGAGTTCACTCGCACTGCATGTAACAGTCAATATAAAATATACAGCATCTGCACACCTAGAGTTATTGTGAGAGTTTAGGGTTTCATGCATTATAGCAGAGAAAACACCAGTTTAGATGGAATTTCGAAAGGGAAAGAAGTCATGATTGGATGGCAATGAAGGAAAAAAAAAATACTGTAAAATGTGTGAATTAATATATGCTGGGTCATAAATCAGAAAATAAAAGAGAAGCTAGTAAAACTATTAAAAGCACAGACATACATGCAGCATAAGATGAAATGGACCTTGGCAATCTTTCTTGATCATGAATACTCACTATAAACTACATATAATATTGCATGGGCCCTGAATGGTGAACGTCCAGTTAACCCCATAAGGTACATTCGTTTTCCTCATAGGCGACAAACACGCTTGTTTAAGGCTAGACGGTGTGATAGCAGCTCAAACTCTCTAATACAAATGAAATGAGTCTCTGGAAATGCCGGGTGGAGATCAGGTCCACGTAATGCACTATTCTCACTTCTACAGCACGTCAAGACTCGCTGTGCGATTTGGTATATCAAGGTTTTAAAAGCAACTATCCTACTGGCCAATAGTGTGACTGACAGGAAGACAGGCAAGAGACGGACAGCTGCGGTCGTGGCTCAGACTGGCATGTGCATCTCTGTGTATTCGTCGTGACCCTCCTTCTCGTCAAAAGTAGGCTCTGCGTCATCAGCGTCCAACTGAGAGTGAGAAGAGAGACAGAAAAGCCACACAAACAGCATTAGTCAGCATGATTTTGAATTGATCTTTTTGTGCATGATACATCTGTGCACTATGGAAGCCGGTTTCCGCCACTGAATAATAAATCAAACAGGGTAATTGTGACTTTTTCTCTCACAATTCTGACTTTTTTTCTCGCAATTGAGAGTTATAGACTCAGAATTGCGTGATGTAATCTTGCAGTTCTGACTTTTTTCTTGCAATTGCGAGTTTATATCTCACAATTATGACTATTTCTCAGAATCGCAAGTTTTCTCTTACAATTCTGACTTTTTTCTCACAATTGTGAGTTTACATCTTTCAGTTTGGACGTTTTTTCTCAGAATTACATGATATAAACTCAGAATTGTGAGATAAAAAGTATTTTTTATTTTTTTTATTCAGTGGCGGAAACAGGCTTCCAAAGTGCACATTATTCCAAAGGACAAAATTATGTCCTCATTTTAAAATAAAATTATTTAATTTAATTTTGTAAGTAATTTAATTTTTTTATTTTACTGTTTTAAAAGTTTGGGGTCGGTAAGATTTTTTTTTTTATGTTTTTGAAAGAAGCTCACCAAGACTGAATTTATTTGATCAAAACACAGTCAAAACAGTAATACTGTGAAATATTATTTTAAAATAACTGTTTTCTATTTGAATATATTTTAAAATGTAATTTATTCCTGTGATGTAAAGCTGAATTTTCAGCATCATTACTCCAGTCTTCAGTGTCACATGATCCTTCAGAAATCATTCTAATATGCTGAATTACTGCTCAAGAAACATTTCTGATTATTATCAATGTTACAGGTACAATTTTTGTGGAAACCGTGATACATTTATCAGGATTCTTTGATGAATAGAAAGTTCGAAAGAACATCATTTATTTGAACTAGAAACTGAAAATGTAACATTTTGTAACATTATAAATGTCTTTACAATAAATGTATTAATTCTTCAACAAAACAAAAAAAGCAAGAAAAAAAAAGTCTTTGTATGTGTTTTTGTGCATGCAAAGGTCCTTACACACTGCATTTCACGAGCGCTAAAGATGCGTGGCAGAAGAAACATCTTGACAGGGACGGTCATGATGAGAACGAACGGGAAAGCCAGAGATGCCACAGTAGACATGACCGCCCAGAGGACAGCAAGACAGACCACCTGTATTGCAGTGAAGAGATGCATCCGCAGGGTCCGCACCTGAGGATTCAGTCAAGATACACAGTAGAAATCAGTTCTACCTTCCGTACTGTTAGTTACAACCATAAAGACCTCTGTATCTGATACTATTACTGCAGTATGTTACTGCCACAGTACCTTTTTAAGGGAACAATGACCAAAAATCCTCTTTATTAATAAACAAAAAAAACAGATTGGAGTCCTGACCTTGCTCACATAGGTGTGATCAGGGTGGTATTTAGGGGGCATCAGCAGCAGCAAGATCCGTTCAGTCAGCTGGATCCCATTCAGTGACATCACACCCATGTACAGGAAGATGCCAAACAGCACAGCGATGGGGATTTGACCGAGCAGATCACCGATTACTATTGAGAGACCTACAGCCAACAAAATTTGAAGTATGAAGACATTTTATAGACTTTTTCCTTCATTTAATTTATACATTAATACATACAATAGTCATTTTACACTGATTTAATGTGCATGTTATGAAATAGTATGCATTGTAGTAGCAATAAGCCACAAGATACTATTGTGTTACAGTGATTTTACCTTAAACTGTGAAAAAAAAAAAAAAAGCCTGTATTGGTCAGTCTTTGGTTACTTATTTTTCTAAAACACTGGCAACAGCAATATGATAAAATCCATAAATGTCCAATAAATAATGAAACTGCCCTGCATCATATTTGCTAGATGAAATCCTATACTTTTTTATACTAAAAAAAAAAAAAACTTCATATTTTTGGGCTGCTCATTCCAAAAATAGTATCGGATTCCAAACAAATGATCCTTCAATATTTTAATAATATATATATATATATATATATATATGTACATTGTTGTCTACGTAAATAAGAATCCCTCTTAGACTGTCTGTTACTATCCCCAAAAAATGAATGATTCATGTTTACTTTATTATACAACAGAGTGTGTTTAACTTATAGAAGTATAGGACAGAGGAAAATATTTATTTATTTAAAAGAAATTAATATATTTATGCAGTAAGGATGCATTAAAAATAATCAAAAATAACCTTAAATACATTTAAAATGTTACACAATATTTCTACTTGAATGAAATGTTTTTCTTTTGAACTTAACATTTTTTCTTTCGCACCAAATCAACATATTAGAATGATTTCTGAAGGATCATGTGACATTGAAGTCTGGAGTAATGATGCTGAAAATTCAGCTTTGCATCACAGGAATAAATGATATTTTAAAATATATT
>NW_015557091.1:2476634-2481228 GCF_001515605.1 Sinocyclocheilus anshuiensis | reverse complement strand
AAAAACCTATACTTTTTTATACTAAAAAAAAAAAAAACTTCATATTTTTGGGCTGCTCATTCCAAAAATAGTATCGGATTCCAAACAAATGATCCTTCAATATTTTAATAATATATATATATATATATATATATATATTTGTTTTTTACGTTATCAGCAGTTTGTGTCGATCAGGATGCATCTAAATGGATAATGTTAGAATCAGTAATTTTTGGAACCCACCTACAAGTATTGCCACCAGTAACCCGGTCACCCTCTGCTCCTTGACCTCCTGGATTCGAGGTTTGTCTCCAGGGGCGACGGCTTTGCTCATTACGGTGAGGGCGTTGGCATGGGTTACAGAGCGCACGGTGGCCGCAGCCATCCACGGCAGGCCGAACAGAGCGCTGGTGCCACCGAGAGTCACGATGAGCAACAGATCCAGATGAAAACCAGAACCCTTGACCAGCATTCGCTCTTTCTTACTGACTATCAACCTAGAAGGAGAGAGCATCTTTAATCCTGCCATAATTTTATGTATACCATGAATCAGGGATACCATTTTTTGTTGTATATTTGTCGTGTATAATTAACAGCTTTATTGCAAATTAAAAACCTGTCATTTTTTTCCCCCACAAAATGTTCACATATAATGAAAACAAATGAGACAAAACATGGCAGTGGACTCACGTTGTGATTTGTGTCTCCATAAAGATGAGAATGAAGACGAGCAGAGCCGGAAGGATGCTGGCAAACATCATCCAGATAGGGAACTGACCATCAGAGCCCAGAGGATTGACTATCCAACCTCGCTTATCAGTACTAGTCTCTGAAAAACCTCGTGGTACACTCAGTTTCTGCAGGGTGCAGCATTAAAAACAAAAAGACAGAATACATGTGTGAATAAAATAGTAAGAAAAAATTGGAAGTAATAAAATAATACTTATACTAATAATACTAATAATAATAAGAAAATTAATAAAAATAAAGTAAATAAAAATTTATATAAATTATTAAATTATAAACAGTGGAGCATTAAAATACATAAATGACAATAACAAAAAAATTACAATAATACAAAATAATAATAAAGAAAATGAATAAAAAATCAAGTCAGTCAAAAATAAAATAAAAACTAATAAAATATAAAGAGTGTAGCATTAAAAAGAATACATAAAATAATGACACTAATAAGAAATAAAAGAAAATAATAATAATGGACACACAAAAAAAAAAGAAAGTATTTTTGCTTATAAAAAGCAACATAACACCTCTTGTCAACAAACTGGACAATTTTAGATATCTATAGCACAAATAGTGCAGGTTTAAGCATCACATTTTAATATTTAGGGTACCTAACATGAAATATGAGTGATAGTAATAATAATGCTAGCTTTACTTGACTTTAATTTCATAAAATCACCTGCAAATTGACAACTATCCATTCTCACCTGTGAGTGTGTGTCTTGAATGCTGTAGTCTACCAGAACCATGATAAGAATGGCAATAGGAACTCCAAAATCTCCAATAACTCTTCTTAGCTGTAAAAAAGACCAAAATTGACTTATTTTAGACAGAAGACGACAAATCACGACCTTACTTTCCTTTGTAATGTTCTAATCACTCAATATTGGTTTCACTTGTACTGTAAACTCACAGAGAAGAAGGCTTCTTCAAACACCAGGATTGGTCCAGAGAAGCCCACCACCAGAAGTGGCTGAACCCCGAGCAGACAGAACAACACACCCTGAATACAAGTGGCCACAATCAGCTCCGACACACCAATGAGGCCTTCAGTCTTCTCACCTGTACACACAAGACTGAATTATTAAATGGAGAGGTCCTTTCTGGAGTTCAAGCATAAGTAATCTAAAATACTTATCAGGATCAGTGACTGATTGTGTGATAACCTTTTGTTGCATAACTGGTTGTGACCGTTTAAAGTCATTTAAGTCAGTTCTGGAAGCAATTTACAGTTTTCACATTTAATGTAAAAAAATGCGTTGGTGAATTAAATACAAAAAAAAAAAAACATTATATATATTAGAACATTTCTTTTTTTCAAACCACCATAAAAAAACACAAATAACACCATGACATACACTTATTATGTCTGCATACATGTATATATTTTTTTCTTTTGATGTTGGAATGCAATTTAAAAACCAAATACATTTTCCTTCACAATAATTTCAATTTTAAAACACTGTCTAACTGTTATTGATCACGTGCATTTAAAATGATTATTTTTATTGCATTTAAGATCATACCAATATGTTTCTGTCAGCAAGAACACAGACAGAATGGAGAGCGTTAATGTAACTGACCTAGAAGGCCTCCGAATGTGATGGTGGGAGAAAGAGCAGCGAAATAAATAAAGATGACAGCAGCCATGCACTGGAGGTTCAGCGCATCCTTGAAGTCACTGATGTACTTTGGGTAACGGCGCTGGGCGTCACGGATCAGCCCACCAAACAGATGGCCTGTGCGTCGTAATGGGTCGTCTTCTAGTTTTAAGGGTGCCAGCAAGGCCTCTGATTTACACAGAGAGAGAGAATATGGGATATTATGAATAAAACAGGATACTGATGAAATAAACACTGAAGTTGCAAAATAAAACAAAATGCACGCACACACACACACACACACACACACACACAGAGAATACATTAAATAAAAAAAAGTGAAAGAAGACAAAGGAAAAGCAAAAGGAAAAAACAAAGCAAAAAACAAACAAGTCGTCTACATAAAATGACAAACTAAACAATAAAAGCAAAAAAGACAAACAAAAATGCAAAAAAACAAAAAACTATACACTAATAACAAACACAAACAAAAAAGACAAAATAAAAAAAACAAGCACAAAGACAAAAGCAAGGAAGAAAAGCAAAAGAAAAACAAAACACGCATAACAAAACTTAAATAAAATGGAAAAAAAACAACAACATAAAAAGCACAAATAACAAAGACAAACAAACAAAAACAAAAGACAAAATAAAAAAACAAGCACAAAGAAGAGAAATGCAATAAAGAAAAACACTAAACCATAAGCACAAACAAAAAAATAGACAAAAAAATATATATATAAAATTAAATAAAAACAAACAAAACACACACAAATATAAAACACAAAATAATAAACCAAAACCAAAATAAAAGCTGAACTGGAACTAAAGCAACACAGGTCAATGCAGACCTTTCTCTTCAAGGCTCTTGGGCTCTTTGGACAGCAAGGCCACTTCCTGCTCCTCTCTCTTGCGGAGCATCTCTCTTTGGAAGTGAGCAACAGATCGCAGGAGCTCTTCACCGCCTAGTTCTGATGGAGGCAGAACAATACTGCAGTCCAGAAAGCCATTGATGGCATTGAGCAGGTCCTGCCGATCATCTGCCAGGTACGCAGATTCATGAAATTGCTGGAGAGAGATCAGATCAAGTTAACACTGGAAATAGCCATTCTAGTCTGAATTTTTGGCATGGAACAATGCTTTTCTTTGAATTTTGCAGTGGTGACTCACAGCCATCTTTCTCACCTTGTCAGACATGAGTGTTGAAATGGAGCGTCCGATCTGGTGGTAGTCCATGCTGGTGCTGGGAGGACCAAGCAGCACAAAGAGAAACCGAACAGGAACCGGAACCTCCAACACAGAGTCCAGTTCTACAGCTTCCTGAAGTCGAACAAATGCCATGGTGGGCTGCTCCAGGAAGTCAACACTGCCTAGCAAGACATCAATCAATACATTTAATTTCCTGTTGTTCTGTGAAATAATTTGCTCTTTGTTCATGTTGCTGTTAATCTGTAATAATCATTTTAATTCCTGATGCATCTGGTTGATTTGGATTCAGTAGTAATTTACAACCAATTCTTAACTGTTTAAACGGGATAAACTTATATTCATATTTTTCCAGTTTATTTTTCACTTCTTAAAGAAGTCTTATTTGAGTCCTTTAGGACTGGTTCCAAATTATGATAGAAATCCATCAGAATTCAGAATCAGACTATAATTGCTTACCAACAAGTACGACAGTGGCTTCAGCATTTTCCGGAATTTTCTCCAGAAGCTTAAGTTCATGTTTGGATTTGGATCTGTGCATGCCTATGGATGAAGCAGAATCTTTCTGCAAATAGTGAGACATAAGAACACTCAGGGGAAAAAAACTGAAGATTTGAAGAGATAGACTCCAATCCAAAATACAGTAAATAAATAAACAGACAAACATAACATACCATCATACAATATAAAATAAATGATGCTAATTTAGCAACTTTAAGACATTTTATTTAAAATGTATTTAAAATCAGCATAACAGCATGAAAAATGTTGTTTTCTTTTGATGTAGATTTTTCAAATAAAGTTTTAATTTACAAAAATCTTTTTTCTTTATTTTTCAAATTTAAGGTGCTATAATAATTAAAATTATTTTTAAATGTCTCTTATGCTCACCAAGACTTTATTTGAGCAATAAATAGTAATATTGTGAAATAATTTGAAATAACTTTTCTATTTTTATAATACCAATGTTATAATATTTCTGTTTTTACTGTATTATTATAACATAAATGCAGCCTTGGTGAGCATAAGAGAATTTCAAAAACATAAAAAATATTTTTTCCAAA
>NW_015557091.1:2473389-2476581 GCF_001515605.1 Sinocyclocheilus anshuiensis | reverse complement strand
AGATAGATAGATAGATAGATAGATAGATAGAGAGAGAGAGAGAGAGAGAGAGAGAGAGAGAGAGAGAGAGAGAGATGTTGCCCTTCTCATTTAAAACATGATCCATCTTAGACACTTCCAACCAACTACCTCGTTCTTCTCAATGTCAATGTGAAGTGAGCTGTCTTGACTGGTCCTTGTGGACCCCATGAGTGGCTCTGTGACGGAGAGTTCGGGGACTGGGGACAGGTGGTTACTGCTGCTCTGGTGATGGGTGATCAGAGAGCCCAGGCTGGCTGCTGAGATGTTTCTGGGGAATGAGGAGCTGTGCTCCTTCTCATCGCTCGGGTGACTAAGGGAGGGAGAGCAAGGGAGCCAGTGGGTAAGAGACACTAGGAGAGACTGCGAAGGGTCATGTGTGGATCTACATAGGGACGGGTGGTGGTATGGCGAATGGTGTAGAATATAAAGTAATAGATTATATGAGAATAAAAGACCGTAAGTGGGGTAAACAGATTCAGACCTCAAAATCACATGCCATTTCTTAAGATACTCTTTATTGTACAAATATCCGAGCTCTACCTGTGCTTGAGTAGAAGAGCACGGAGGACATTGGCTCTGTCCTCGGCTTTGATCTGATCAGAGATGATCATCTGTTCCACCACCTGATGGGCGATGCCAGGTAGAGTCTTCTGGTCCAAGTCCAAAAGCACAGCTCCTAATGAGAGGAATCAAACATGAGGCCCTCATTATCATTAATGCAATCAATATAATAAAACATGTTATAATAGTTAACGAAAACCATAAAATCTCTATATTCGAAATTCATGTAAACAAAATATAAAAAACCTTTTTATTTCAGCTAGCTGCTATATTTAAAATAACTACAACTAAAATAAAAATTAAAACTGTAGTCATATTAAAAAAAAAAAATAATTAAAAGCTACAAAATTAAAATGAAAACTGAAAGTGGAGAAATATTACATCAGCATTTATTAATCTGTGTACAGTAAATGTTAATTTATAAATATATACTACTGTTCGCTAATAATTAACCTTTGTTCAAAATACATTTAACAATTAACATTGTACTTAGTGTTGATAAATAATATGGATGTTTATCAAATTTTCAACTTTAAGAGTTTAAGTTAAAATCCCATGTATAATACATTTATTTAGGTATATTTAGGTAAGTGTATATTTTACATTTTGTGACCAACCACCATTTCTCTGAAGTTTTTTTTTTTTGTATATTTTGCCCATAATTTTTATTTTAAAATTACATAATTTATCCATAATCCACATTTTTGCTAACTTTTCAGCTTTTTTTAAAGTATATTTAAATAGTACTATTATTTTTTGGCAGATATATTCTTTGTAGTCTCTCAATGAATATAGTAATTTATATATATATATATATATATATATATATATATAGATAGATAGTAGTTTAAAGCTTTTTTAGTAACATAGCACGTCATGCAGCATGACACTGTGGTGCTTTTGCAATTAATTATGCAATCAAACACTGATATCGCAATAAAAGGCTCTAACCTGACATTAGCGCTTCACTATAAAACAGACTTTTCTGCAGGTTTCTCCAGGTTCTCACCATGAGAGATGGTTTTTCTCAGCTCCAGCAGACTGCGGAATGACAGCGAGGCGACGTGTGGTTTCCCCCAGCGGTCCGTCTCCTCCTCCACATCCTCTTCAAACTTGATCCAGCGAGCCGTTTCTCTCCACTGCATCTCCTGGTTTTTATCCATGATCAGCTCATTCAGCTCCACAAACACCTGGTGCCAAAGAACATGCAATAAACGAGTGAAAAAAAAGCTATTAAAACACCTTACAATCAAAAAGCCTACAACTATCTAAGGTCTTTCTTTGGAAGAATGCAACTAGGTACTTTAAGGTAGTTAAAGCAACAGACACCAGCTATGCATTTTAACCCAAATAGCTTGTACCTCAACTCAAGTTAACTTTGGTTTGATCTGCCTAAAACATAATATCACACACCAATCGATGCATCCAGCATGTGCATGTACACCACAACACAGCATTTCCTGACCTTCTGATGCTGAGCAAGCCGTCTGGAAAAGTCTAAAAGGACCATGCCGTTAGAGCAAGACTGAACGATGAGATGTCAGGCAGCGGTGTGAACACCCACTGGTGTTGTTTAGAAGTAAAAGGGTCCATAAGTACACTAAGACATAGCTGGTTTACCTGTCTAGAGGGGGATCTGAGGGCGTTAATAAAACATGGCTGACTCTGAAGGCTCGCGGTGTCCGGTTACCCGAGCTGATCTTTTCTTTATTTCTAGGTGTGTGAAAGGAAAGAAGTTCATTCATTTTTAATCAGGTCCTGCCCCCTAAAATCCTCCTTTTATTTGTTGTGAAGGACAGCGGGCTTGTCCCAAATAAACTGGGAATGCAGTGAATGAGCCTCAATCTGGGAAAAGGACTAAAAACTCTGAAATAGCCCATCAGGACTTTGTAAAGGCATCTGTAAAGACATCTGAAACCTAGCTAGTTATGTCTACGATAACAAATTTGTCCCAAAATCCCAGCCAGAGGGAATGGCACAAAAACGTTTTCACAGAACATTTGGTTACACCTCAAAGGGTTAGTTCACCCAAAAACGAAAATTCTGTCATTAATTACTCACCCTCATGCTGTTCTAAACCCGTAAGACCTCCGTTCGTCTTACGAACACAAATTAAGATATTTTTGAAGAATTCTGAGCATGAACCTTGGGTGTTCAGACAGGGTTAATGTACTAGTTTCAACCAAATTACAGACATTAACTAGTAACCAAGCTAGAGAAACCAAGAAACTAGTATCTGTGAACAGGTGTCTGACCTCATGTGGCGTCCGGTCCAGTTTGCGACTGCGTGTGCTGGGCTCTTTGTGGTCTTTGCTGATGTGCACCACCTGACCCTTCAAATGACCTCCGTTCATCTTCGGAACACAAATTAAGATATTTTTGAAGAATTCTGAGAGCTCTCTGACCCTCCCATAGACAGCAAGGGTCGTTACATGATCAAGGTCCAGAAACGTAGCAAGGAGACTGGTAAAATAATCCATGTGACATCAGGGGTTCACCCGTAATTTTACGAAGCTACGAGAATACATTTTAGTGTCAGAAGATAACAAAAATAACAACTTTATTCAACAATTCGTCTCCTCCGCGTCACCCTGGCGCCATTTTGGAGAG
>NW_015557091.1:2463096-2473063 GCF_001515605.1 Sinocyclocheilus anshuiensis | reverse complement strand
GAGGTTTTCCATGAACCTTGGGTGTTCAGACAGGGTTAATGTACTAGTTTCAACCAAATTACAGACATTAACTAGTAACCAAGCTAGAGAAACCAAGAAACTAGTATCTGTGAACAGGTGTCTGACCTCATGTGGCGTCCGGTCCAGTTTGCGACTGCGTGTGCTGGGCTCTTTGTGGTCTTTGCTGATGTGCACCACCTGACCCTTCGTGCTTTTCCTGACCAGGTGTCGACGTACTCCAGGAACATCTTCAAAACGATGGCCTGGAAGAATGGACCAATAAAAACATGTATATTATTTAAATAACAGGCTACAGTTTGCGGTGTAAGATTTTTGTTTTTAAAATAAGTCTCTTATGCTCTTCAAGGCAAAGAACAGCATTTATTTGAAATAGAAATATTTTGTAACATTATAAATACCTTTACTGTCATTTTTGAGCAATTTAATGCATACTTGCTAAATAAAAGCATAAAAACCTATTACTAACCCTAAACTTTTGAACAGAAATGTAACTGACGGATATAAAATAACCTTTAATTGATTATGTACCACATTAAAGATTCCAAAACACTGCACTGTACTATAAAGTATTTCAGATTTTCATTCAAGGTATATTTCTCCCAGGATGCATGTACAGTACCTGCAGTATTACTCAAATCAGTTAAATTACCACATTCACTAGGTAAAATCTCATTGGCAGGGTTGAGAGGGAGGTCATTGCCTTTGTTCATAACACAACGCTCATCAGGATGAAATTACAGGATGGGCCAGTTGCCAAAGACATTCAGGGTAAAAAGGTCATGGAGGGAATTCAGGTGGATTTGACGAACTAGTGTGAGTGTAGGAACAAACTGCAATAAAGAAAACAGGCCAAAGCCTTTTCCCACATAGCTTGTCGGGGCGAGCTGAAATCGCTGGCAATGAAACAAAGTCAAGCAGAGTTTAACTTACTGTTGATTAACTGTTTTGTCTATGAACTGATGTTCTGACATCCACAGGTCAAAAGAAACGGTAGACAGTAACCGTGTAAAGTCCTGTCGTCGAGCATATCCCAGCGGATGGGCCTTTTCCCAGACTAATTAATGGCCCATATAGCAAGACTGTTGAGAAAAGCTCAAGAAAGCTGATGGGGTATATTACAGGAACCGCTGATATACAGCTGAAGTCTGATAAAGGTTTGTCCCGCTGGGCCACAAAAGACTCTTGCTGTGAAGCGTAGCAGGATGCTTGGTACAAATCTCCTGAAAGAAACTTTGACTTCTAGATGTTGCAATCCCAGTAGATCAGGTCAAGAAATTGTGCTTTCTTTGCTAATATATTAGTCAAAACAAGAACTACCAAAAACCACCGGTTTAAAAAGGTTTAAAATGTTTTTTAAAGAAGTTTCTTATGCTTACCGAGGTTGCATTGATTTGATCAAAAATACAGTAAAAACAGTAACATTATGGACTAAATGTTTGCTATTTGAATATATTTTCAAATGTAATTTAATCCTGTGATGCAAAGCTGAATCTCTACTGGGTATGTGCATTAAAATCTCACTTTTAATGCCGTCCAGGTCGGCCGAGGCCAGGGTCTGTGCCTCAAACTCATCAGTGGGGATCCGCTGGTATTTGGCCTGCTCGGTCCCCGTCATGTTGCCCGTGCGACGTCTCTCCTGAAGGTCGTAGCTGCGACTTGACACACGTGGCAGAGAGCTGGGTTCAGTGGCGCTAGGGGTCGGAGGAACAGGGTCAGATGGCCTACAACAGACAAAATGAGACCTTGTCAAATACTTTTCATTAAACCTCTAATACAAAGGCATTATAAACAAGCAAAACTTAATAGAAAATCAACAAAAAGAATAAAAGTGTTACTATTTTTGAAGTGTTACTGTTATACAAAGCTAACAAAGATCTTTATTAACACAGAAATAATGCAAAATCTATTATACTGAGTAAATAACACTAAACAAAAAATGTCATGCTGTTTGCATTATTTACTCTCTTGAACAAAGTGAGGTTAATTAGATTGAAAAGCTTTCAATAAATGAATAAAGCATTTACTTAAATCCAGATGGTCTACAAGAGACTCATCATACAAAAGCATTATTAACAAGGAAAACTTAAGGTAAAGTCAACAGAGTAAACCAGTACTCTTTTTGAAGTGTTAGTGTTTTACTATTAGCTTAATAAAATAGAGGAAATAATACATTTTGTCCATCCACAACAAAAAAATAAGATGCATGTCACTAAAATTATGCTCCAATTTTCTTAAAATTCTGACATAAAAAGCTTACATCACAGAAAGACTGAATATCCCCTTCAGATATTCTCCTATTGATTTTGCATTTAATTTGTCAACAAATACATCTTCATGAGCACTTACCTTTAGTTTAAACTAATGTTTCTGAAAGCATCTTAGACCAAAAACCTCAAAAATCCCAATTAGTGTTAACTTTACTGAAGAACAGAAGAAAACAACCTGCTGAAATGATCTGACAATGAATCCCGATGCTTGTAAAGACACCCCTGCATTTAAAAAGATGAGAAAGCAGGAAGGAAAGGTGGAGAGCGCTTTATAAAAGCAAAGTGCAGTTGCTAGTAGTAACGGGTGAGTGATGTAGACAGTGGTGATGAAGGTCTGGAGAGAGGCTGATACCCCGCTGCTCTCTGAAATAACTGGTTCTAGGTAACGAACAGGGTACGATTTACAGTAAACCAACACCAGAGAGGCAGACACAAGCTGAAGGTGGATGCTCTACGGGTCAGGCTACGAAACCTGCATTGTCTACCACTTCAAATTAGTAAATACTGCAACAAAACTGCAAAATGAAGACTAAGAAACTATGCAACACTCTGAGAACTTCCCTTGAAAAAATGTTTACCATGTTGACACAGTTTCCACCAAAATACCAAAGTTACACAAAAATGTCCAGGTCACATTTCACAACAAAATGAATGAAACAAAACTGAATGAAGAAAATGAAGCCTGTTTAATGGCCATTAAGATTTTTTTTTATTGCAGTATTATGTATTTTTCATGACAATTAAGAACGTTTCAGCCATATTCTCATTACTGTAATGCATGTGCGTGATTTAAAATGTTTTCAGAATGTATAAATAACATTTTATAGATATTGCATGCTTAAGAAGCAATTTCTAGCCGATTACATATTTTAGTGCTGAGATTAATTTAACCAAAAAATAATTCACTATAGAAATTTCCATGGCTTTTTAATATTATAATGATTTTAATGAGCTGGAAATCATAATAATCAAATAATAAAAATCCTGATAGTTCCAGGCTTATGCCTGCGTGAACCCTGAATTTTTTTTTTTTTTCGAATTAATGAGAATGAGAATTTTTTTGCATTAAATTAATGACAATTTAGGGGAAAATATCCTTAATTGTAATGAAAACATTTTTTCTTGACGGTCCTAAATATATTATAAAAATAAAAATATTTAACTTCTACCTTTGTGCTTTACGACCAAAGTTAAATATTACATTTACAAAGTATATTATAGGGTTATTATAGTTAACCTAAACTATAATAACAATAATATTATTAATAATAATCTGTTACTTAAAATAAACGTTAACTGAAATAATATATAATAAAACTTATAAATAAAAAAAATAAATATAAATGTAAATCAAACTTGTTTTATTTCAGTTACTGTAGTTGCCATTTCTCAATTTTATTTAGTCTGACTTAATGTACTAAATACTAAAACTGAAATAAAAATTATACAGACATAAAAAAACTGATTAAATAAAGAAACACTTTAACACTAAAATTAAAACAGAAAAAAAAAACTAAAAACTAGTTCAAAATATTAAAAAAGATATAATAGTATCTCAGTGATACTATAATATCACTGATTAACAGTAAACAAAACTATAATTTCTCCCTTATTTTATTTGGATTTTTGGTGTAAAATCTGAACATGTTCTTGACAGCTTTTGTGAGATTTATTACAATGCTTGTCATATACTAAAATCATCACACATTACACATAATGAAAAGACATTAATATTGGATTTCCATTAACACCAAATATTTGTCTTTTTTACTTCTACTGTAGTAACAATAACTACTAAATATGAACTGTGATTATGAACTATGTAGGTGAATGGTGTGCAACGTGTCAAAGCTTTGCCTCCAAGTAATTATATAATGACATAATCAATCAGCATATATAACAAAGCTAAAGCACCGCAGTAGATGGACTCACTCAGTGGATGTGCTGTCCTGAGGCTCTGCACATACAGCAGACGAGGGGACGATCAGGATTTCTCGCGCAGGAAGAGGTTCTGAAGTCTCGGGTGTGGATACATGAGGCTCGTCATCTGACACGAAGAACTGGACAAGAGATCAAATGAGAGAAACAATCCAAATCTATTATAGCTAGTAATTCAAAAATAGTCAACAAGCACTTAGAACTTGAGTTTGTATTATTAAAAAAAGAGTTATATTTCATACAAATTAAAACATTAAATTAAATGTTGAACTGTGGACATAAACGAGGTTACCTGAACACTGTCTTTTCTCTCTGTTGTGAGCGCTGGGGTGACGCTCTGGACCTCCGTAGCTTCTTCATCTTCCTCCTCCTCCTCATCTTCACCCTCTTCGATGGCTAAAGCACCGCTGGGGCTGGAACACACTCTGTGGTCCTTACTGCTGCTCCGTCTCCTCTTCCTCCCACTCTTCTTCCTCCTGCCGTCTCCTGGGAGTTTGGACAGGGGGTGGTGGATGTGATGGGACGAGTGACGGTGATCTGGAGAAGATTACAGCTATAGAGTTTCGGTTCTGCATTTTCACATTTATGGCTTTCAACATTTATCAGGGCTCTAGAGTTGTAAAATTATGTTTTGAAATTGTGTAATCAAGGTATAAATTGAAACATCTTGTCAAATGTGCTCCTAAAAGATGATATTTTTATTTGTACAATTGCTAATACTATTGTATATTATTATTGTTCTATTGCTGGATCCTCCTAGGGCTGATATATTTAACTAAAACCATAATAAAACATTGTCATTACTTGAAATAAAATAATAGTTAACCTAAATAAAATAAAAAAATAATTTTAAGGCAAAATGTCTAATTTTCGTTGTAGTACTATAATAAATAAAGCTAAATAAACTAAAACTAATAAATAAAAATGAATAAAAACTATATAGACATAAAAAAAACACAAAAACAGCTAAATTATTAAAACTAATCTAAAATTAAAGTGAAAACAGAAAATCTAATTTAAATATTTACAAAAATCTATAATAAAGTATATTAATGATACTATAACACTAGCTCTACTTAAAATGTATGCATATATAAAAATGATGTGTGCATATATATATATATATATATGTGTGTGTGTGTGTGTATAATCATTTTCAAAGTTGTCAGAAAAAAATTTGATTTTTCATTTTTTTTAATGCAAAAGAAAAGAAAATAAGAAAAAATTAAAGTATAAAATAAAATAAAAAAATAAAATGTGAAAAAATAAAATAATAAATATTTAAAATAAAATAATTACAGGGGATGCAAACTTACATTCAAAGTCTTCCTCATTGTATGTGCGGTGCTGCTCGCTGCGAACTCTGGGAGTGGGGCTCAGGATCTGCTGGAAGCGTTGAACTCCTAACGCTTTATTCAGGTCACCTTCCTCCTCTTCCTCCCTCTGTGGCACTCGGACAGTTGTGGATGATGACTCGGGCTGGAGGGAGAACACATAAGATGAAGACAAAGAGTTCAAAATAACATCCAAACAAATAAAAACAAATTATAATAAAAAAATTAAAATAAATTAAACATTTCTTTAGTATAGTGACAGTCATCTGCTATTATGAAGTGACAAATTCGGCCATTGCTAACAGCGTCTTTAAACAATCACTAGAGGGAGTCATGGTCAAAAGCATTAGTTACAGTCACAGAACATTTTGAAGGCTGTCATATTTCCTAGCTGCATACGTAAGAGGTCTTCTCATTTTAGATCAGTAGCTATTAAATTCCAAAATAAGAAAGAAATGACAATAATTTATGCCTCATAAACAATAACAGTCAATTTTATAATGGTTGCTTTTTTCTGATATGAGACATCCTCAATGACGTACGCGGCCGACAATTGCGACTTTCGCAGGGCGCAGCCTTCGAAATGAGACAGTAATTAATCTCTTTCTAAATGAAATGGAAATCATGATATAATGTCAAACAAATGCAAACACTAGAGGCTTTAAAGCTCATTGCTGCACTTATTGCAATGACACAAGCAAATAATCTCAAGTCAAAAACAATCTCATTAGCTGCACCTTAATGGAGTGCTTGCATTTGCTCAATACATACACAAACAAACAAACAAAACATTCACTGTAATTAATTCCATGCAACCATTTCATGAATTGACAAATGGTCTTTTTTTTTTTTTTTTTTTGCTAATTCACAAAATCTACTTGTTTCCCACAAGCAATATAACCATAACACAAAAAGAAATTACCCAAAATATAAGACACAACAAACCTTTTCCATTTAAATTCCTTCATCTAAACCTGTGTTTCCTGCCATCAGACAGTAGTACCACACCATCTCACACGCTACATTACACAAGGAGAATTTCTGCCAGATAATGCATTCATATGGTGTATACATGCATACCATGGTGCACATTAAGTACCATAGCAGTTTTTTTGTATGACACACATGCTTTAGTGACTAGAGACTAAAATTATTTTGCCACTGTCAATTTACTGTAGGACTTTATCTGGGTCTGATATCAGAACCAGAATCAGAAAGAATCAGAAAGAGCTTGAGGGGGGTTGCAGGAGGTGTTGATGGTTGTGTGGAGAGATGTTCAGAGCGGGTGTGGGGTGTTAGACTGGGAGTTTCAAATCTACAGTAAAACTCATTCAGGTCTTCAGCAAGTTGTGGAGGCTGAACATTACATCGAAATTAAACTGATATTGTCATGACTTAAAGCAATATTCAAACCACAAAGACTGAGATTCAAATGTATATGCATGGCTGTTTTCAGAGAAAAGCAAAGCACTGTGTTGATTTACAAGTGTGTAGCTTATGATACAGTATTACAGCGAGAGTTTTTGGTTTTTAAAAATGAGCTGCACACAGCTGCATGTGTCCTATGAAAACTCAAGTGGAAATAGATTTTTTTTTTTTTTGGAGTAAAAATTTTTCAGATTACAAATTATTTGTATTTTCTAAACATTTATCTACAAAATTACCCCAGATCATTCTAGAATTAATTTGTTCAGAATATAGCTATTCAAGTCATCTTTAGAAAATTCCTGCATTTATTTCATATCGCACAAAAACCAAATTGTTGCAATGTCAAAGCTGCACAATTAGGGGGAAAAAAATCGAATTGCGATTTTTCTGATAAAATTTACAACTTAAAATACTCCACATTTGCTTTGCTTGTTTGAAGGGCTTCACAATTTAGCCAGAATTTTATGATTATAAATTAATCTGGCTATAAAATAACAACAACAACAACAATAATAATAATAATATTTAATACTAAATAAAAATACATCAATAAAAAATAAATATCACTACTGTATTTAAGAAATGTATAATTAATAATTTTAGATAGATAATAAGCTGCTTGTGTAAGAACACTCTTAAATACACGGCACATATATTTCTCTAATTCAATCGCAGCCTTTTCAATTTGATAATTGCACTAAGCCATATCGCATTTTTGGTTTTATCTCGATTATTAGTGTAGCCCAAGTCTGATGAGTGGCTGATGACTGAAGTTACAGAGTTCAAATGGATAACAGCAATGACCCAAGTCATTCAAATTATTCAATATCCTTGAGTCTTTTTGTCCATCTTAGATCTGTTCCAACCAACTAACGAGAACATAAGAGTCTGCACATGATAATAGGGTCTAAACCACCAATGCGCTCCAAGAAATAAAGCTTACCATGCTTAGATGATGCTAGAGCTGTTGACAATCAGTTACCTGTATGTCCTCAAGAACAACAAAGTGAGAGCAACCTCGTTGTGTTCCTGCTGTCACCGGAGGGCTGTTAGTCATTCTCCACAGAGTGACTAAAAACAAACACGATTTGGAAGAAAGGCGCATGGTTTCGATTGTTCAGAACAATCTACTGTAATCTCCTCAGCCACACTTCAACATTTTCCACAGGCAAATACTGACACTCTCCAGAAAACATCCATCATGTTACGTTACCTTGTGCTGCTGAGACTTCAAATCTGCTTTAATTTCTTCTGAGACTTTACGTGGGTGCCTTTAATACAACTGCGCATGTGGGAACAACAGACTGACCAGTCTCAAGGCTTCTGAGCAAAACCAGTTAAATTTGGTTTTAAACAGTTATACCGACTTTTTCCAAATGCACAAAGGCGATTTGCGCTTCGAAACATCACAGGACGAAGATTAAAGCTTGAAGGTCCCATAAATAGTCTTTGGCTCAACTTATGAAGCAGGGTTATAGCTGCTAAAAAAAAAAAATGTGTTACTTGAAATAAAATAAACATTAACTGAAAAAAATAAAATAAATTGTTATTCATCTGGTTGCCAACGCAACATTTCTCAATTTAATTTAGTTTAACAATGTACTAAACTAACTAAAACTAAAACCATAATTAATAAAAATGATAATTAACTATAAGTATTATATTACTTATATTAACTACTATAAGTAATTAATAAAAACTATAAACACTATATATTATTTTTCTCTGATTTATTTATTTTATTTATCTCTTTCTGATTTTTGATCGGCTGGCATGGGGGAACGCGGATTGTATAAAAAGCTTTAAATTATATATATATATATATATATATATATATATGTGTGTGTGTGTGTGTGTGTGTGTGTGTAAAAAAGCTAATAGAAATTATAAAAAAAAACATAAGAAAATTACTAAAACTTTAAAAAAATAAAGAAAATGGAAAATACATAAAGAAATAAATTCAAAATAATATTATCTCAATGATACTAAAATAACACTGTTATGAAGGGAGAAAATTCAAGAAATGATGGCAACACTCCTGTTGACTAAATCTTGTTACAAATCAAAGTTTTCCACAAAAGACTTGTGGTCAGTATCAACCCACATGAAATACTTTTGTCTACAATGAAATCACACTGAGGTTTGGCTCTTCGCCTAATAATAGACACACATATACAGCATTCAATGAGCCACAATGCTCAGGCCAACAAGACAGCAAGCTGAACCCAAAGTAAACCGTTTGACGTCCCACAAGACCACTCCAGAGCAGCCAAACTCTGAGTAGAAGCTGTGGCTTATATCAGCAGTAGCTCCCTAGCGGCATTAGTGTCAGTTCACATGAAGAGCCACTGGCCAAAGCAAAGTCTCTTGTCTGAGCGCACACGGCCAGCAAGCGATTAGCCACACAGATCAGTGAGGTGTCTGAAATCCCACTGACTCAGCAAGGGACGCGTGCAATAGAAGGAAGTGTTATGGAGAGCTGTGGGCAGAGATAGTCTTATTGAGCTCTTGCTTCTACAAGCATATCTAATAATGTTAAGAGTGCAAGAGTATTATTATGAAGACCTATCTGCTTCAAAAGAAAGAATACAGCAGGCAGTTGTCTGACAGTTGACAACTATATATTAATAAATGCTAGAAAGAAAAGGCTAATCACAATTCAGCATCTACAGTATCTCACAGAAGTACACCCCTCACATTTTTGTAAACCCCGTTCTAAAACGGCGCTGATGGTTTCACTCAGGTGGTTAACTGACTAATTTTCCATAGCTTCATTCCCTGTTCTTCTAATGATCTCTTTCATCCACTTTGCTCGCCTTTTGTATGTACGCGTGAGTGTATGTATGCATGTCTGTTTGTTTGACTAGTTTGTGTTAGTGTTTAGTTAATAAAACTCTTGTGCGCAAATGACATGAGTTTCTGATTCTGCCTTGCAAATTAATGTCCCTTTACGATTTTGATCCTCGCTACATGTTCTAA
>NW_015557091.1:2453895-2462945 GCF_001515605.1 Sinocyclocheilus anshuiensis | reverse complement strand
TAAATAATTGTAATTAATCATAATTAACTGTAATTATTTATATACATTTCCCTTTTGAGCTAATTTGCTACAGTATTGTATGTTTGCATGTAGTCGGTTTCACAAATATAAAAATATACATATTAATATGCAAATTTTTTTTTTACATAATATAAAATATATATTTATAATATAAAAATACTATGAATAATTATAAATAATTGTAATTAATCATAATTAACTGTAATTATTTATATACATTTCCCTTTTGAGCTAATTTGCTACAGTATTGTATGTTTGCATGTAGTCGGTTTCACAAATATAAAAATATACATATGCAAATTTTTTGTTTACATCTTTTTTATAATATAAAAATACTATGAATAATTATTTTTCATTTTTATTTAATACAAAATATTTACAATTATTATTAAAATAAAACAAATAAATTAAATAAAAAATGCTCTGATTTTTACAAATATTTCAGATATGTTCTTTATAATTTAAACCGTTGTGACACTGACTTCTAAGTTCTAACAAAATGCAATACTGTACAACATAAGCTAAACACTTAAGACAGCAATATTACCCTGGCATGATATTAATCACATTTGGGAGCCAAGATAACCTGTAGAAACACCCCCTTTCGATATTTACTCAGACCGATGAGGCAAGATGCACCAGCCCTCAGCCTTCCAAAATTAACCTACTTTCAAACTGTTTGACAAGCATTGATTTATAAGATCTGATCATGAAATATCGCAAAAATACATCAACAATGGCTGATATCAGAGGGCTATCAGAGACTAGTATGCAACATACCTCATTGTGAACCATAAGGATGGTCAAGGTAACAGATTTAATGCTACAGCTAATTTAAACCTATGCAGACAGTTTTTTAACAGAGTAAATGACTGACCTTTACCTTGTACAGGAAATCCATTGGTCATCGATCCCGTCTAAATACAAGAGTAAGAAAAATAATCTAGTTTTCCAAGCAAATCTAAAAGATGAGCAAACAGAAACCCTGTCGAAAGACCTGTCGTCACATGACCGCAGCAGGAAGAGGATATAGCCCCATTTCACAACGCCAGGCCTCGTTCGAACTCCAATCGCTGATTGTCTAGTCTTCCCCCAAACACACCCCACATCCACACACACCCAAAACCTGCAGTCGTGTCGTCAGGTTGATCATTAACCTTATGGATGAACAGTTGCCTGCCATTAAGAGGCAAGCCAATGTCAGTTAACCAGTTAAGCTCTGTACTTAGACTGAATTATACTAACTAGCAATGAGAAATTCATACCCATTAGGCCATGAACTATAGTATTGCATAGACACAATGACTTGGGATGATGCTGCCTTCACATTTCTAGAACTAAAACTTACCTTTAGTTTTAAAAAATGTGTAGTTTAACAACTTGGTTGTTGAAGATAACAGCATAATGTGTCTAATAAAATGTTATTGGTCAATAAAAATGGTTCTAGGAAGAATCAAACATACACCGACAACTATTCAAACTGCAGGCCCAAAATAGCAAAGAACTAGACTGAAGAGACTGCATTTGTGTCAAAAGAGAGCTGGCTCTTTAAAGGCAAAACCCTGGGAATGCTGACTCAGCGGAGTGTGGGTTTGGAGAGGGTGCAATTCAAGACACAGAAAGTTGCCGCATATCACTGCAAACAGCTTCAGGAGAAAAAACCCCGTCAATTTTGTGGGTGAGAAGGTCTTTTAAGTTTCCCGAGTGAGTTTTATAGTATCTGTCAGTGATACTGGGCCATTATAGACCACACGAATAATTACAATGCAGAGATTTGTTTAGGAAGTCTGCCTGGATCTTAAATGCTATACCCTTTCAAAGAATAAAATACATGAAATATTGTTCACATGTAAAGGACAAGCACAAAAGTAATGAATGAGGCCACTACTGATGGAAATCTAGGAAAAATTATTTATATTTAAACGTGCACACATGACTTACAAAAGAGTACTATAGTTTGACCAAGTTTTTTGGACATGGTTCTATGGTAATACCAATAAATAAGTCAATATTTATTGGCATCTACTTATGTGCAGATGAGTTAGCTCTACCTTCTGCAGTCCTAAAATCATCAATATAAATGCACAATTTCCTTATTTTTAGTGAATTTCTAGCAATTACTGTGCAAATAAATTCATTTAATGTTTAAAATGTTATATTTTGATGTACATGCGACTGCGTACATACCAACTGTATTAGCCTATATTTGATATACTTTATATTTTAAAAATCCTTAATGGTCAATTACTATTGGAGAAACATGTAAATCCCACAGGAATCATTCAACATGTTGCAAGAAAAATACATACATGGAACTGATTTATAAATTGCATTATATACACTACAATCATTTAAAATGTTTTTAAAAAAAAGTTACTTATGCTCACCAAGACTGCATTTATTACAATTTAAAATAACTATGCTATTTTAATATATAATATATTTATTAAAATATATTGCATTATAGTATAACAAATAGTCACTGTTTCCACAAAAATATTAAGCAGCAACAACTGTTTTATTGCTGCAGAAAATAATAAGAAATGTTTCTTGAGTAGCAAATCAGCATATTAGAATGATTTCTAAAGGATCATATGGCAATAAAGACTGGAATAATGATGCTGAAAATGCAGCTTTGCCATCACAGGAATAAATTACATTTTAAAATATTTTGTAATAGAAAACAGCTGTTTTAAATTGTAATAATATTATTAATATTATTATTGTTTTTCTACTGCATTTTTGATCGAATAAATGCAGCCTTGCAGAGCATAAGAGACCTCTTTCCAACTTATTTAAAATTTTTGACTGGTAGTTTATAGAAATTATAATGCTTATTGTAGGTATTATAGTTATAACCATCAGATCATAATACAAAAAAGTTACCACAATCCTTGACTGAAATACTTGACTTTTCATTTATTTTACCACATAAAAGCTAGAAATAAACAAATAAAACCCCACAGTTCATGCTAAATAGCTTTGAACATTTGCACAACTCTTTAAATCAATAAAGTGATTGACTTACTTTGTGAATGACTGAAGCCACAGCATTGGTGAGCTCATTTGAAGTCACGGGGTCACTCATGGTTGAAGCAGCACAGGAGACGCTCAACAACGCTCGGATCTGCTCAGGCTTTAGCCTTTCTCTTTCTCACTGAGACTCAAGCAGGAGTTTATAGGCAGCATAACCTGCAAACAGTTTGAAACTTCTGTTAAATAATTTGTTCATTGCTAATTATAACCTTTACTTTACACTGGTCAAATCGTACAAAAGTTTGCAGTATGATTATTAAACCATTTGCTGCTGCATTGATGGCGTAAATGGACTTAAACTACAATTTAACAGCCCCCTCGTATCCAAAGACTGATAACAACCAGATAAAAAAGTTGCTACTGTAAGGACACACAGATAAGAGACTCATGCCGGAAAATAACCATAAAATATTGGATGTGATTTAACAGTAGATTTGCTCAACTTTCATTCATTTGACTGAACACCATACAACGATTACAACAGTTCAAGAGTTGACTGAATAACTAACAATTCATATTGAATTCAAGACAAAATAGTAACACTTTACAGTAAGGTTTCATATGTTAACATGAGCTAACATTATTTAACATGAATTTACAATAAACAATACTTCTATAGCATCTTAACTTCAATATTAACTAATACATTTTTAAAATCAAACGTATCTATTAACATTACTTAAAGTACACGAATAACTAATGTACAACTGTATTTTATTAACTAACAAACAAATATTAATAAATGCTGTAAAAATGTACTGCTAATAGTTAGTTCATGTTAGGTAATGCATTTACTAATGAGACCTAATTGTAAAGTGTTACCAAGAAAATATACTACCTTTAATACTTGCAAGTAACCAATTTTCAATAGAAAAACAACATTTTTAACTGCTAACTGCTAGTAACTAGTACTTTGTGGAAGTAACCTTTGTGTTGGTGCAGTAGTCTGTGCAAAAATACAATTGTTCAACTGTTGAGTTGAGGTTTGACCTCTAACTAGAACATTCAAGGACATCAACTCTCCTTTTTCAAAGTCTTTCTTTTGTTGATTCATCTAAGTGTTTCCCATAACTATAACGCTGAAAGCAACAATTGTGTTTTAATCTAAGCTCTTTAGCAATAGGAGGTTTTGTGGCAAAACTTCTTGATATATGGTGCAGTTTACCCTTTAGCTATCTTGATCCAGTTCCTGTTGAAGAGAAACATCCTAACAGCACGATGCCCAAAGTTAAGGTATTGCATCAAACATGTAAAAGTTCTACCATGACCTTATCATCATCATCATCACATGGTTTTAAAAGACTGAATGTATATTAAAAAAAAAAACTGTTTTATTGTGAGAAACATCTGTAACATTTCATAAAAGTAAATCAAATCAATAATATGCCAGATATAATGAGCATTATTATCATAAAAGGTTTTGCATAAGAAAGTAATCCAAGTAAGTAATAGTAATAGAGTAATCTGGTAATGCAAGCTCAAAATAACTTGAACTTACCTAAAAGAAGACCAAACCTATGGTAAAGTTAATGCAGTTGACTCTTATATGACAGGATTCGCATGTTTGTTAATATGCAGGACCTGCCCAGTTACTCAACTCGGACAGCATCACTGCAAAACCAAGTTCAAACCGCCCCTTATTAAAAAAAATTATAATAATAGAAATCCTCCTTGCATTCTTTTATAGTCATCTTGCAACAGAGTTCTAAGAAACATGGTCCCAATATCTTTAAGAGTTTTCTTAATATAGAGCGCACTATATTGTAAAGTTGCAATGTCTTGTTAGATGCTAATTTTAGATATAGGCTGTTCCTCTGTAAAGTTGCATCAACTTTGTTGGAAGGTCAACGATTTTTTTCGGACCAGTTAAGTTCATCAACCGCATGATTCAATCACTCTGCGATTAATCAAAAGTTGATACGCAGTTACACAGTAAATTTTCAAGTATCTAGAGGCCAAAAAGTCAGGATGCTAAACCAACAATGTAAACTGGTTTATAACAGTAACAAAAATTATTTCCCAAATCATGGAAGCTCAAGAGTCTCTTGCAAGTATTCGGATACCAAAAATCCTAATGATCAATGGGCATCTAGCAACACCCAATGGAATTCAACAAATAATGACTGTTTTCAAACTGGTTTCCTCAACAAAGTACTTTAACATTGGGAAAATTACACAAGTTTCTCTGTTTAAAAAAGGAAGTGCTTTGAAAACAGGAAGTATCTACAATTGCACAATGAAAGATAAGACCTATGATCTTCGGCTTGCTGTTGTGATGTTGTTGATCAAACGCAACGACCAACAATCAAGTTGGTTCAACCATATAAATATCTATTTATAGTATGCAAACTTCACCTTTGCATTGAAAAACACAGTTTTACTAAGAACATAACTGCATATTTTCTTGTTCATGAGTAAAGCAATCATGTTTGTTGCTTCAGTTTCCCTCTCGATTTCCTCCAGAGGTTAACTTGGTAACCACTTCAACAATTGAGATACAGATACCCACAAATGGCTTATTCAATTTAACAATGATATTTTGCTTCTAGCCATTGTGTTTCTGTCTATCACACTTAACCACATATTTGCCAATTCACTGGACCGTTTTGTACACCTTGAATGTGAACACAAAGGACTTCATCCATTGAAATTCAAAGCATTAGCTCTTGGTGGACACGGTCCAACTTGGCAAGAATAAAGAAAGTGGGATCAAATACAACTAATTTCTTGTCAGACAGGTATGCAATTCAAGCTACTGTACATCCACTTGTAGATTTTGCAATCTAAGTTAAAGTTATCCAACTAACTTCAACTGGAATCCCTCGTCCTGCACGGTTCTAAATGGAGAGCTCAGGATCAAGCGTTCTCAGTTGGGAAAATCCTTATGCTTTTGTGAAAGGCAAACAGGCTTATTGGATTACATTCAAGCATGTCTATAAAATATAATTTCAGACAAAGCAAAGGCGGCCAATAAAGATGCCATTCTGCAAATAGACATTCAAATCACAATGCGGAAACCTCACTGTAAAAATATAAAACGCTCAATGACTGAGTAGTACAGCAAATATAGAATTCCTAGTTTACTGGTGACCATTGGCTCGTCCACATGAAAGACATGTTTGTGAGTTGAACTTAAACCTCATACAGAAAATGTCGAAAAATTGGTTTGGATCATGCATTATATGGTGCGGCCTAGTGGTTAAAGATCTGGAAACCGAAAGGTTGCAGGTTCAATGTATTGACACATGAGATATCAACTTTGTGTTCATGATCAAGACTTAATCTCAGGTTACTGCAAAGAAGTTTTTTTTTTAAATGAAGTAATTACATAAAAAAAGGATAATCAAGTCTAGAACTCTCATTTCCAAGTTTGTAAGAAATAATATTAATAAAAACAAAAATAAAAACTTGCGTACATAAAAATGCACTTATAATGGAAGTCTATGGGACTGTTTAATGCATTTTTTATGTTGTTTTTCCAAAGTATAAATTATTAACTCAAATAGTCACAAGTTTATATCAATAGCCAATCAGATGTTTGTAATTGTGCACCGATTCGCACTTTTGAATCTTTTTCATTAATTCAATTACAAGGTATGTTCAAAAATTGTTGGGGCATTTTTTTTTTAAAGAGATGTTTACATAATATACTTTGTTGCGTTAAAAAACAACAAAAACTAAACCGTGCGCAACGAAATGGAAAAATGCAGACATTTTTTAAAAAGTTGAAATTTTTTTTACATGATACAGCAGATTGTGGCGTGACGCTTGAGTTTTTTGGCGAAAGACGTTCATTTGAGTGTATGCCTAACTAGTCAACCTCACTAACAACTATTCAACTGTTGGATGACTAGTCCATTAATCGACCACAGTGAACCATCCCTATTATTTACAATTACTGATTTAGCAAAAGCTTCTGCAGAAGTTTCTTCACAATACAAATAGTGCAACTGTACCACATATTAGTTAAGCACTAGCATACAAAACCACAATTATTTTTGGGAAATAATCATAAAAGTTCTTTTTCACTTCATATTTTTAATTTCAACTTATTGTTTAAATACGGCACAGTGCTGGACATTAAGAGACGCTCATTGCTGTGAGATTAGTGATATTTAATGACTTTATCAAACTCACAAGACACGCAGCCTCTGAACTCTACATACAAACACACAGATCACAACACTTGATCATTAGATTCATTAGATCATTAACGCTCATTAGATTCAAAAGTTACTTAAGGGGAAAAATAAAAGTACACACTAAATGATGACTGGGCGATATCAGTAAACCAGTGGACTTTTCACTGTTGACTTTGCAATATCTAGTGATCCGTCACGATATGCTGACTATTTGAATTTCACTTCTAGATGCCAAGTTATAAATTAATAGTACATTGTTGTTATGTTGATATAAACACATCTCTTAGAAAAAAGTTAGATTAATGAAAAAATAAAAATGCTTTCAACATTATGCATGTTTATGTCAAATTTCATAAATCTCATAAAAAAAGGTGATTTTAAAGTTAAACTAGTAATTACCAAACAACAGCTTTATAATTGTTAGACACTCTTAGAAAACTTTATGCAAAAATATTTGATCTAAAACTAAATTCTGTTTGATCAATCGAGTTGATGATTGAATGACCATCAATTGTTAAAATTGTCAAAAATATTAAAATAGTCATTTCAAATCAAAAATTATAAATGAATAATTTGGTACATTGCATCTAAACACATCATTTCGAAAAAAAACAAAAAACAAAAGACATTTATTGAAAAAATAAAAACATTATGTATCTGTATGCAAAATTTCAGTCACAAAAAAAAGATAAAATTCGGAGTTAATCCAATTACTAAACCACATACTTTTTAGATACTCTTATAAAATGTTATGCAAAAATGTTTGATCCGAAACAACATTTTGTTAGATCAATTGAATTGGTAAATGAAAGACCACCAATTGTTAAAATAGCAACTAGAGTTAACAATGTAAAAATAGTCAATTAAATGTCATATGACTTGCATGTTTAAAAAAAATGAACAGTTAAACAAGCACAATGCAAAATCCATTGAAATGTACTAACTTACCTCAATGTGCTCACTGCAGAGAAGCTGCCGCTGACATCTTAGTGTAAAGCCAACAGCCACTGTGTACAGAACGCCAGAGAGAGAGAGAGAGAGAGAGAGAGAGAGAGAGAGAGCGAGAGAGAGAGAGAGAGAGACAGACAGCTGAGTGAGAGCTTCTAAAGCACTGTATATCTGCAGTGTTTCCCTCACACACTCAAACTCCAGCACTGACGGGTGAATTGCTTCCTCCGCTAGACCTCTGACGGCCAGCCATGTGACGCTGCTCAACAGTGAGTCAGCTATCACACACACACACACACACACACACACACACACACACTCATATATCCTCACACACACAGTACACACCTCATACCCATCTCTGCATCATCTTCTGATGGTTTAACAGCACTGAAAGCATAACACACACAAAAAAAAAACATTTAAAGCCCAATTACAGGAGCTTCATTTATTTACCAATGGCTTAACAAGCTTTAACAGGCTTTTTGATATTCTTGAGTAACATCTGCTAAAGATGTTAAATTGTTTGTTTACTACCTTAACCAGAGTGAGGATTTTTTTAGAGGTCTAATAACCAATATTTAGAACAAATTAATTTTTTTAAATTTCTGCTTTTTGACAATAATGAATAATTATTACTTATGATTACATAATATTCATTAATCTTTGCTTTTATTTACATGATCATTATACATGATGATAATTATGATGATAATGATAATTAGTAATAATAATGTGATAAAATAATTACAGTATTATAATAATAATAATAAAAATTATTATTACTAATATAATTAAAACGATAATGACTAGTAATACGTATTAATTAGGGCTGGGTAAAAAATATTGATATCTCGATACTAATCGATTCTCATTTTTACGGAACGATATCGATTCTTAAAT
>NW_015557091.1:2452894-2453558 GCF_001515605.1 Sinocyclocheilus anshuiensis | reverse complement strand
ATCGATTCTTAAATCCCAAGAATCGATTAGTCTAGCCTGTTTTCAGTTAATGGATGGAACATTGAAGGGCACTTTCCATCCAATATAATCGCAATAAGCATTGTGCTTTGGTACTTTTAATATGAAACAAAGTCTCAGATTTCAAATTCTGTCCATTGTATTGCAGTATTCAAACAATTAATGCCGTTTTGGCACTGTTTAATGTGGAGTGACTGATCGCTTTAGTGCCTCAGTTTAACAGACGCGGCAGCACAAGGCGCATGTGAACTAATCATCTCCTCCACATTAATACCAGTTTCAGCACAAAATAAACATGAGTCATGACTAAACATCCAAAGGTAGGTTAAAAAAAAATACAACTTTACAATCCGTATCCTGTCTCATGTAATCGCTCAATCAGTGTTTCAGCCGCGCAAAGACGTCAATATAACTAACGGCTTGTAAACAATTCATGTTAAGTGTAATTTTAACAAATCAGTCAATTTTAACCTTCAATATTATAGTAATGTAGTACCAACTGACTCTTTTCAATGAAAATTTTGAATGTACTGTACCTGATATTTATCCAAAATAATCGATATTGAATTAAATCGAATCGGTAATCGAATCGCAAGCTTGTGAATGAGAATCGAATCGAATCGTGAAATTTGTGTCAAAACTAGGG
>NW_015557091.1:2448306-2452577 GCF_001515605.1 Sinocyclocheilus anshuiensis | reverse complement strand
CCTAAATGAATCGCGATTTGCTTAGCATCTCAACCGATTTGAATAGTCACATATTTGAATCGATTTTCAACCGGCTCGCGGTTAATCGTTACATCCCTAGTCAAAACCCAGCCCTAGTATTAATCATTATTATTATTATTATTATTATTATTATTATTATTATATGTATAACTGTTTTTAATATTAATAATAATTATTAAAGTGAAAATACAATTGTTGTTAGTTGCAAACTTGTTTTTGATTTTTTAGATGTCTAAAAACCAATAAGAACTGACGTTTATTTATTTTATCTCTGCCTTTTGACAATGCCTAAATCATTAGATTTTTAATTTTTCACATTATTATTTTATTATTATTATTATCATTCATTATGTTGATATTAGTAACAATAATGTGATAAAATAATTACCATTATTATTATTCACAATGTTGATGATTAGAAATAATAATGTGATAAAATTACCATTATTATTATTATTATTATGCAAACTTGTTTTATGGTTTCTCTTGTGAACGCGCGTACGACAGTTAACGGAAGCTAGAGATTATGATTTATAAAGTTTTAAATAGGGATATTTTTCTTACAAAAGCACATCACTTCACTTCAATTATTTGTAGTGGTCGACTGATAATGGTTTTTTGACAGCCGATGCCGATATCTTGGAAAGCAGGGTGGCCGATGGCTGATATAAAGCCGATATAACTTTATTTATTTTATTTCATATTTAAGAAATTTGAAATCATTTGAAAATGGATTCAAAAAAATTCATGTGTAAAATAAACATGCTTATACTTTAAATGACAAAGCATTTTTCACAAATAAACAAATATTTAATACAAATGTAATTAAAAAAAAGGAAGTAAACACTGTAACCAACAGGGCACTCAGTATTCTGGGAAGTTTGTGTGCATTGGGAATCATATTTTTTCAAATAAAGCCAAGGTAACACTAATTTTACATACAGCACACAGTGAAAATGACATGAATATGACATTGGGCAAAAGCATGAAGCATAGCATAATTTGAAATCACGAGTTTAAAGTTTGTCGATCGCGCGTCTCCAGTCAATGTAACACTCATTTTACATGCAGCACACAGTGAAAATGACATGAATATGACATTGGGCAAAAGCATGAAGCGCAGCATAATTTGAAATCACGAGTTTAAAGTTTGTCGATCACGTGTCTCCAGTGAAGCTGAACTCTCCTCCTGTCCGCATTCAATTCACACGGACTGACCGTCACGCAGAGAACACGCGATCGTGCAGGATACAAATGCACACTTCATAAGATCTCACAACTGGATCCGACTAAGTTTTCAAGGTTTTTGAAATTAGATGTTGTTCAGTAGTCATTCAAAGATTTGTTTAAATTATATAAATGGTGTATATGTGTGTATGTGTGTGTGTGTGTGAGAGAGAGAGTGAGTGAGTGTAGCAGCATGAGTATGTGTCAGTGGGAGTCACATGGTCTTGGATCAGCCCAAAGGACCAGCTGCCGAGAATTAAAACTTTAGTCTGCTTCAAAGCTTGGGGTTTTCCTCAATCCCAAAAAAGCTTCAGGAACAGAGGAACTTGGACTGGTCAGTGACCTCTTTGAGTGTACGGTTTAACACTAGAATCGCCAGAGGTCGCCGTATACCTAAAAGCGCCAGCGGGTAAATTTTACCCACACACATGGCAACTGTATTTATATGGCTAAAAAACATATTTCACTGTATTATGCTATTGTCTTCACAGTTTGTCGATCGCGCGTCTCCAGTGAAGCTGAACTCTCCTCCTGTCCGTATTCAATTCGCACGGACCATAGGACCAACCGTCACAGAACACGCAATCATGCAGGTCACATGCACACTTCACAAGATTTCAACTAGATTCGACTAAGTCTGCAAGGTTTGTGAAATTAAATGTTCATTAGTCATTCACATGTCACGTCTCATTCAAAGATTTGTTTAAATTATATAAATGCGTATTTGCTGAATGCTGACGGCAAACAAGAAAGTATTATAATGGTTCAGATGGTTCAAAATGCGGCTGCCAGAGTCCAGACGGGAGCTCGAAAGCGGGAGCATATTACCCCTGTCCTGCAGTCGTTACATTGGTTACCTGTGCGCTACAGGATTCATTTTAAAGTGCTCTTATTGGTTTTTAAGTCTTTAAATGGTTTAGCACCTTCTTACCTCTCGTACCTGTTGATAGTTCACCAACCTGCAAGAGCTCTCAGGTCTGCCAACTTAAGGCTCTTAGTGTTTCCTAGAACCAGACTCAAGTCTAGGGGTGATCGAGCATTCGGCATAGCTGCTCCGAGACTTTGGAATAATCTTCCTACAGAAATCAGAACTGCCCCTACACTATCCATTTTTAAATCCAGGTTAAAACCATTTTTATTTGATCTGGCTTATTATTCGTGATTTGCATTTGCTCTGCCCTATTTGCAGTTTTATTTGTGACTCTGTCTTTGTTTTTAATTTTGTCTGTGGTTACTCACTTTGTACGGCACACTGGTCAACGGTAGTTGTGTTTAGTTGTGCTTTATAAATAAATTGAAATTGAAATTGAAATTACATGTCATCAAACTATTACTCAAAACACTGATGGCTCTTCTCAAATGTCACTACGAGGGTAACACATAAAACAAAACTGAAATAAAACAATAAGATGAAATCAAAAAGGAAAAGGAAGAAGGAGGATTTTACCTATTTAGTTTTTGCTAGGAAATATGGCTAAGCAGGTGTCACTTGTGGGTGATGCAGCCTATAGACAATAATGAGCAATAATAATTCACCACACTGCATAGGATGATGCGATGAAAAATGCAAGCGCACAACTTCACCTAAATATTTATTAATTTGTTTAGTTATATCATTTATAATTTGAATAAGAGAACAACACCAATAAACTTTGGGTAATCAAAAAAATGGTTTCATTCATTACATCATATAGATCTGATTTTTTTTTCTTCAGGAAACGGCCAGACTAGAATAGCAACACAGTAGTGAACAATAAACTATATGGCAAGACAAAAATGAAATTAAACCAAAGTTTGACCAATTAGAGGAACGTTAGGCTAAAACATGTAAATATGATATCTGGATCACTGTCAGATGAGCCGTCAGATGCTGAGCCAAGCCAGGACGCATAACTTACCATCAGACTCTCCATCGCTCATGGCATTTAGTATTTCTAATACCTACCTTCCATAAATCGCCTTTTGTTTAGTCATTTTGACTTTATTTATGAAACTCTTAACCGCTAAATCAGAGAGTGAAAGGTGTTGCCTAGAAATGTACAATGTTAAAACATAAGCGGCAAGAAAATGCCAGCGCGAAAATACATGCATTATATAGGTCGGTAAATTTGACCCGTGGCTCTGTCTTTGTTTTTAATTTTGTCTGTGGTTACTCACTTTGTACGGCACACTGGTCAACGGTAGTTGTGTTTAGTTGTGCTTTATAAATCAATTGAAATTGAAATTATAATGTTTGCCTTTATATTACTAACAATATAAAAGCAATCGTTATAATACTTTTTTGTATACATTTTAATTGATTATCAATTAAATTGATAATCTGATTATTAGACAGACTTCTGTCCGTGGACAGAAATGTTAACGACGACAGCGAACAATAGGGAGAATGTGAGCACTGTGTGAAAGTCCCACCACTAACGCATCGGCCAAACAGAAAAACTTATCGGCCGATGCCGATATTTGAAAATATTCGGCCTTGGCAATATATAGGTCGACCACTAATCTCAACCACCTTTCACTGCCATTATAAAGCATGGAAGATCCAGGACATTTTTTAATACAACTCCGATAGTATTTGTCTGAAAGAAGAAAGTCATATACACTTAGGATGGCTTGTGGCATCATGGGATCATTTTGTTTGGGTGAACTATCCCTTTAATATCGGTGGATACATGGGCACATGTGCACAGAACATCTAAAACCTGAAATTCAAGCACTGTTTGAAGTTGCAAAAATAATTTTTAACAACATTGGATTGTAAATTACATAATTTTAGTAAAAGTCAATGACTGGGAGACTTGAATTTTTTATTGTAAATCTGTTATGTACATTTGAAATGTTCTTTTAAAAACATTTCAAATTTACCCCGTGGCGGTTCTAGTGTTAAAGCCAAGACGGCAATGTCTGTCAGCACAATGTTACAAGTGGTACAACAGGGTTTTATGCACAAGACTAGGGGTGCTCCGATTGATCGGCTACCGATCACTATCGGCCGATAATCACGTTGGGATGATTGATCGGTG
>NW_015557091.1:2444538-2447637 GCF_001515605.1 Sinocyclocheilus anshuiensis | reverse complement strand
GTTTTCACACCGAGAGTCTATTTTTGCTGCGCTGCAAGCGCTGAATTAAAGTAACAGCGCATTTTTTGCAGTAAATGTGAACATGGATTGGCACGAAAATGTAGTAATTACACCATAAATGCATATTATTAAAGTCTACTGTGTTAAAAGAGCACTTTTAGATAAACATGGCAATAATAGATGGCACTTGTGGAGGTAGGAAAACAAAGTTCTTTATGAACCGCAAGATTGCTTGTAATAAAGATTTACGGATCAGTAGCGGACTCTTCTGTGAAAGCTGCTTCCCCTCTCACAAAAGACACCTAAGAGGGAAATTCCCCCCATTTTCAAAAATGAAATTCAGGCCCTGAATAAATGTCTAAAAATCCTGACTGGAGTATCACTATAAATAGTTATAAATGATAAAAAGAAGGCTTTAAAAAGATCGGTATCGGTGATCGGATCGGCAGATACTGCTGTCTGTGATCGGCCTCAAAAATCCTGATCGGAGCACCCCTACACAAGACCATACAAAACCAGACTAAACAAGAATTCCTCAATGATTCTGATGAAAATGTCATTATAAAAGGTAGCTTACGACATTAACTCAAGTTTGTCATACCGCTTGACAAACAGAACAGTTTCATTCACAACATTAGTGCTGTAACTCCCACAGCAGCTTAAGGTGAGGTCAGATGTTGAGGAATCTCAACTATCAGTTCACAGCTAGGGTAAGCGAGTACTGAAACATCTTGAGCAACCGTCTATCTGACTAATTTCTGCTAGAATAACCCTTCTAACCCGTCATTCTACGGTGACTTTTAATAGTATGCATACTACGCGACATAAAAATAAAAACGGGGATGCACAGAAATAGGGCTGCACGATTAATCGCATGCGATATTTAATGCGCATCTTGTCAGAAAGCACATTGAGCAGCATTAACTACACAGAGCCGTTGTTCACCGACGAGCTGCGCAAAAAAATCGCGCGAATATGAACGTGGTTTTGCGCAGCTCATCAGTGAACAACGGCTCTTTGTAGTTAATGCTGCTCAATGTGAAAACCCGCAGGTGATGGAGAATTACCGCTGATTACAGAACCGGCTTTACTGATAAGATGCGCGTTAAATATCGCATGCGATTTATCGTGCAGCCCTACACAGAAATGACAATTCTGGTCGATAACAATTAGCCAATAATTATTTTCATGTTATGGCCATTAACCAAAAAATGGCCGATATCAAAATCCTGTAGTATTTTGTATAAATAGATTAAAAATAAAAATAAAATAAAATGCTGCAAGCAGTGTTATTTACATTAACTAAAACCCTAAACAAAAAGCTAATTGAAATAACAAAATATTTAAAAATAACATTTATTACTTTTGTTTAGTTTAAATACGAAAATATATACAAATAAATAAACTAAACCTAATAAATAAAAATAAATACTATATAGGCATATTTTTTAAAAAGTAATAAAAATGACAGAAATTATGACAGACAAAATTACTTAGAAAAATCAAAAACTATAGTAGTATATCAATGATATATATATATATACACACACACATACACACAGAGAGAGAGAGATAAAAAAAAAAGAGATAATAAATAATCGGACAGTGATTATTGCTCTAAAGTTTGTGAGGTTTGTGGTACTGAATCTGTGAAAGATACTGATGAATGGGATAATATAAAAAGAAAGTGTTATATGACATATTCAGTTATTTAATATTTAAATCACATGCATCAGATGCTTGAGATGAAGTGACCATGATATTATTTTGCACACCTGCAACCTGAGCTTCAATTAGATGCTAACCAGTCATTAGATGATTTCTTTAGCTTTTCCGTTTTGTCTTGACTTGCATGTCTGCAACGCACAGGTTACGTAATTTCTTGACAAAACAAAAGATTCGACAAATCTACCTCACATTTGACAAATTTAAAGTTCTGGTAACTCACAATTCAGCAACAAAATGAGTGAAAACCTGCTGAAAACAGAGCACATCCTTCACAGTTTTCCAGTCACATTAACTTTTCATTGTCAGCAAACTGCTCTGGTCATGATAAACAGGGAAGTCAGTTCAAGCAAATGAAGTAGAGTGTCAAAACATTGGGAAATGAAGAAGTACTATTGCATAAACGTACAGTGGTATGCATAATGCAAGATAGCGGAGGCAAAACATGATTACATCAAAATACAGATGCCTCCCGATCGCACAGAGAGCGGCAACAACATCCAAATCCACAGATAACAGAAGAACATCACTGTATTTCTCAGTGGCTATTAAAAACAGCAAACAAATCCAGTGAATTCACTCTCACAGATGACTGTCCAAAGCCACATATATCACCATATATCACAGCAGCCTGGTACTTGTCTAGATTTGCCTTTGGCACAACAGTGTAAAGTTCTACATTGGGAATGTTTGAGAAACATCTCCATAGCCACAAACTGATAAAGCACTAACACTGAGGACGTTGCTTAAACTACACCTGCATTGAGAAATATGGCTTTATTGCTTCCAGAAACAAAGATATTATGTAAAATGCATGAATTAATTTGGGTTTCGCTACTTGAGAAAGCCTAGAAAAACAGATCCATGCTCAATGCACTAGCATCAACGATCAACTGCTCCATGCAACTGTTTTGGCACAAACACATTGGAAACGTTCAACAGACTTTACAGCACACGGTGAATCGTAATCAAAACAATGCCATCGCAAGCCTCGTGAACACACCATCTGGGTGAACTTATGAGAGTTATGAACTTCTGTAAGTAGTACGCTTCCTAAGTTGTTTCCTGAAGTCTCAGTTTTCAATTGAGTGGAACATGAGATCTAAATTAAACAAAGCACTGGTGTAACGTCCCAAAATTGGCCTTATAAGTTTAAGAGACACCTGATACACAATTAATTCCCAGGATACTTTAGAAAAATAATATGCACTGGTGACTGATATATTAGATGATATTCAGCGATTCTAAAGCTGATAATTGTGGTTACTTGGTCAATGAACAGAATATTCCAAGAGTCAATAATTTCAAACTAGTGTTGGGGGGAAAAAACAAAAAAAACATCATTTTCATTACTGGGTGGGGGGGGGGGCATTT
>NW_015557091.1:2444297-2444470 GCF_001515605.1 Sinocyclocheilus anshuiensis | reverse complement strand
TAACTGAAATAAATTAAAACATTTAAAAAATATATTTTTTATTTCAGCCAGTTACCACGGCAACATTTCTCATTTTCATTTAGAATAATTTGAACTAAAAAGAAACCTAAAAACTATATCCACCTTATTCTTTAACGTGGAAGTAAGCCGATGTTTGAGACTTCCAATTCATT
>NW_015557091.1:2386553-2443757 GCF_001515605.1 Sinocyclocheilus anshuiensis | reverse complement strand
GGAAATAACGAGAAGAATAACAACGTGCAGTAAACGGTAAAACTGTTTGCACTACAAACCAGTGTGATCATAATTAATATACAAATAATATGGTAAGACACACCAATTTGCAATATCAAGCAGCAAAAGGAGCTGTTTTGTACAGCTAAAAATAGTCAGACCCATAAAATTTACATGGTCGTGCCCGCTCTTACGGGAAAAATAAGGTGGATAGACATTATAAAAATTTAAAATAAATAAATGAACGAAAATAAAGAAAAACACACACACAAATTTCCTAAAACTTTAACAGAAAGTAAAAAAAAAAAAAATCTACTTACTTTTTCAAATGTTTATAATAAATTTTAAGAAAATATTAAATAATATATTCTGTTTTCATTTGTGGAAGACAAAGAACAAAAAAACATTCAGATGCCATAAAAAACAACAACAGACTGAAATAAAAGTACAATAAAACCATTTCTTATGAAGCCATGCAATGCTTTGTGTGACCAACTGAAATTCACTAAAAATATTGATATCAATGACGTTGTAAGCTGGGTAAACATTATTATTATTATTTTGACTATCTATTCAGTGAATTGGTTGATCCAGTTCACAAAATCAAACTGAATGATTGGTTCATGACTGATCTGATCTGTTCGAACTCTAACCGGAAAAGTGACTTGCATTTCTGAACTATTTTCCAAGATGCTTTCATGTCATTTTTAAAGCTTGAAGGATTCATTCCCAGTTCTTTGCAATTTCACAGAAAACAGCATGGAAATCAGACATTAAATATTCTCCCTTTGTGTTCCATGGAAGAAAAACAACATGAGGGTGAGTAAATGACGACTGAATTTACATTTTAGGCGAACTATTCCTTGAATGCAGTTTAACAGATTTACATTTTTTTCAGTCCTACATGATTTTACAGCTTCATATACCAAATGCAAAATGCAAGATGCAAGTGTTGCGCTACCTACATTTTAGGCGAACTATTCCTTGAATGCAGTTTAACAGATTTAAATTTTTTTCAGTCCTACATGATTTTACAGCTTCATATACCAAATGCAAAATGCAAGATGCAAGTGTTGCGCTACCAAAAAAAAGTGTTTACGAATTATTCTAATGCTGTGCAAGAGAGAAACGACAGGAGCACAGGTGAAACTCAAACTAAGCTTATTTAATTATCACTTCAAGACTAAACAGCCCTGGGACAGCTCTCTAAAGGTGTTTTTCTCTGCACACCGGTCAGCAGGGGTTTCACAGACTCGGGTTACGAACACACAAAAGCTCCACCTGAGTTCTCACACTCTTTGTGTTTAACTTGGAGCGGACAATCATGTCTTTGTAATATGACAGCAGCGAACAAACCCAACAAAGCAAGCCCTGACCAGAGGAACACTGTCATTCATACCTTGAGCCACACCAAAACAAACAATCTCAATGAAATATTGAACCGGCTCACGACAAAGCGAATACAGTAACACATATCCTGGGAAATACAGTACCGTAAAAACCACACAGGAGCCCCTGATCAAGTGTTAAGTCACGCTACCCAAGGCGGACCGATTTGCAAAATAGTCGTGTCAGATTTGTAATATCGTGGTCTACGTGAGAACAACGGCCTTAAAAATATTTTTCAGCTGATTAGCGTCACCAGCTGGGCAGACAATTACGAAAGCGCAATGCAGGACTTTTGAAAATATCCTTGACCCCGCAGGAAAATGCAGCTGATCTGCATCGGAACGCTAGCAGGAATAAAGCTTATTTCATTATATCATTACTATTTTTTTAAATTAAAGTCTAGAGTTTGTAAAACCAATCCGCAGGAGGTAAATCAGATGAAAACGGTCCACTAAGAAAAATCAAACAGATTTAATAAATAACTGCATCTTTCTCTAATAATGTCATCCTGTTTAAATAAAAATTAATTACATAAACAAGCAGCTAAAAATTTACAAATGGCATTCCATCTTCACTGTATTACTAAAGAAGGTTGAAATATCAGTCATGCTCTGATAAGCACAGATAGAGAAAGAGCTACAAAGATATTTCTTTCTTCGCGGTTCTACACCGATTTGCTGGCCTCTGGCATTATGCCTTAATCACACTACAAAAACTAAGGCAAAGCTGCCAAATTAAAGTTGGCAGGTACTGGTTCCACCAAGTCAGTGCTTTGTTCCTCTAAGAAATCTGACTCCTTGATGGCTTTACAACACTGATCTGACCTAAATCCAGCTGACCTCTGGAAACAAGCACACACCAACCACAACAGCTTAAAGATTCCAGGTTTATAAACAAATGATTGTGCCATTCGTCTGACAAAAAACTGAGGGGGAAAAAATCATAAAAATGGAGACAGAAAGTCAGGTGCAATTTCTAGACTGATATTAACTTTTACTAGTCATTTTTGTGATCATTTAACTCGCCACAGGAAAAACTATAACAAAAAAAAATATATATATATATACCACAAAATTTCCAGCATGAGATTTCCTTAAATATAGTTTATTATTAATAATGTATTTTTATTATATACTATTATGTTAACTATTATATATGTGTTTGTGTGTATATATATATATATATATATATGGTATAAAATCTGACAACAACGTCTGACAACAAATGGACGGAAAAAAAATCAAGACAGAAAGTCAGGTGCAGTTTCTAGATTGATTTTATATATATATACACACACTGAAATATCAATATAATATTTCCAGACAATATATAAACGGTGTCTGTATCCAACTTCTATATATAAATGAGGTCACTGGACGACTTGCTGTAGTTCCTTTTTCCCGCGGTGTTTCTGTAACTCGGCGCGGAGTATTTTCCCCGCGTGTCACGTGGCAGTGGGCTTTTATGATTATGTCGGTGTACTCGCGTTAGTTTGACAGCAGTTCAGCGACCACGACTCGCACAAACAAGCCCAGGAGACGGAAGCACACGGCTTCATCACCACAGAACGCCGTTTTCTCAGCCCATGTTCATTTAAGATTTCCCGGTTTATAGTTCTTTATTTCATCTGAGAGCTAGCGCGAGCTAACCGATCACTGACGCCGACGCGCGTGCGTGCTTACAATCCAGTCAGAAAATCACTTTTTACGCACCCGGACAAGATATACCTGGCCGACACGAACAGAACTCTTGATGCTGCTCACAGTCTGTTCGTATATGAGTGTATAAAAGCCTAAACATGTCTGAAATGCGTCCTACCTCAGCCGATCTCCCCTCCTCACTGATGAGCCACATCTGACGCTCGCGTGCGTGTCATACACATCTCGACTGACTGAGGAGCTCCTTCCCTTTTCAGAAAAAAAAGGTTCTCCAGGGTTTTATTTACACTGTATGCATGAATGCACACGTCAAAAGAGATGCACGTAAAGCCAACCTTTTATTTAATTTTTGCAACTTTATATCTAGTTTAAATTATAAAAGCGCAATGACATGGTTTAATAGCAATGATGCTTAAAAATGACTGTATTTGAAATTAACGCATGTCGGGTAAACTAACAAACTAATAGGACAGAACTGAAACAATTCATTTATTGTAATCCACACGTTAAATTGCACATTCCACGAATTCGGTACACCTTATATACAACTATTAATAAACAACTAACTAAAAATATACAAACAACTATTTTTCTTTAATTTATGGGAACTCTTTGTTGGCTAATGGCTAATATAAAATTAAGTTTCAATTCCTAGAGTGACATTTGTAAATGTTAAGCACCTCCTTTCACTGACAATTTGTTGGAAAAGAACATTTATTTCTTATTTTATCATTATATTTTATTTATTTTAGTTTCATGCCCTTATTGACCAAATATGACATCTGCCGGCCAATAATACTTATTGCATGTCAAAAATAAAATAAAACCCACAGACAAAGAAATTAGTTGTTTTTGTGGACAAACTGTAATTGTTTTTGGTTAAGTGACGGTCTAAAATGAACGCTTTAGTAAATGTTAATGAAGTCTATTGGGTAGAGACGCGCCTGCTCCTTTAAATTTATCCGGACGAGCTGTGATTGACATGTCCTTAAGGGGCGTTTCCAACTGTCAGTCATCCAATCAGCGTTGAGCGTGCAGTCTGGACGGAGCAGAACCCGTGACGTAAGCGATCACCATTCTACTGTGCGGACAATCAATAAACATCTTCTGCAAAGTGACAACAAAACCATATATCGAGCATTTTTGAGATATTAAATACAATTATGGACTCCACAGCGGTAAGAGAAACCTATGGTTAATCAGAATCGGTCGTAATGTTTTTGTAAAGCTTATTGCATTGCTATATTAGCTTGCACGACATGGATAAAACGTGATAAACTGTGACAAGTGAATTAAGTTTCTGTAGTCCAGCATCATGCACAACCTTTTATTATTGTCTCATGATGCTTTTAGTTATACAGGCATTGTTACTGTAACTCTTTAAGATTACGAGGGAATGAACAGTAGGCCTAAGTCAGAAGGAAAGCCTCTTGAGACGTTCATTGAAAAATGAGTGATTGTTCTTGCATGCATGTTCATTGCCTTGTCAAATAAATATAGAATAATGACCGATGCAATCAGATAATATAAACATTTCACCTTTTTAGGTGTTTTAAGTGTTCGTCAGGTAGTTAAAACTGAATTGTCTTGGCCTACTCTAACTGGGCAACATGATTAGAATGAAATAAAAACAATATGGAAATAAATCATATTTGCATGCGAACTAATGCATGCTCTTAACGTCAATCCTGATCAAATGGAGACACTGCTAATATTCAAATATTGTACTTATATCAAATATGGCACTTTTGATGTCCCACAAGAATGCATGAACAGAAAAAGAAACCAAACTGTCGCAAGGTATCAGGGCAAAGTCCCCTGTGAAATCATGTGATAGCCGTGATGACAGCATTGCAGTGCAGTGTGCATGATCAATGCTATGAGTATGAGAAGTGTTCATGTTTGTTCTGAACATGTCATCACCTTCACATGTTAAACAGACCTTTTTTTCTTTATTTGAGCTGATTGCATCTACATCTTTTATTTAGAGATGTGTTATAAATAAAATATACTCATTTGATACATTTTAAGTTTCTTTGGATAAAAACATCTGCCAAATGCATGAATGTCAATGACTACATTAAAGCAGGCTTAAAACAGGATTCTTTATTATATTCTATATTATATTATTTTATTATATATGGAAGTACAATCTTATGAAGTGTAATTTTTATGTGAAATATTAAATGATGAAATATAAAATTTTATATATATATATATATATATATATATATATACACATTACAAAAAAGAATACAAAAATATATATAATAAATTCCATTCATGATGAAAAATTACAAACATTAATACAAAATGTGTGTGTGTGTGTGTGTATGTATGCATGTATTATTATTATTATTAAATTCATCCATTGAAATTAATTTTTAGTTGACTTGTCCTAAAAATTCTGAAGTAACACAAGTGGAAGTATGTGAATATCATCTCCAAAAATGTGAAATCAAAATGATCTTATTTAAGCAAAGTCCCCTTCCTTTGAATACCTTTGCATTGGAGCTCATATTGTTGTGGTGTTTTCTAGACCATAGGAGGGTTCGTCAGCACTCTCACTGAGATGGGCTTCAGTGAGGATCAGATACAGGCGGCGATGCAGGCCGGATTCTTCTCTGTACCAGAAGCAGCTGAATGGTACATGTTTTTATGGATGAAAATAATGAAATAAGCTTTTATCCCAAGAGAAAAAAAGTGTGGCCGGTTATGTAATAGCTTAGGCTAGTCATAAACCTGTCTTGTTATATACAATGGCTTTAGGGAATATTGAAAGTGTTGTTATTAGACAGCATTGTTCATGATTAAGCACCAGCCCTCTCATTTATTCTCACATTTGTGCTGAAGGCTTTTGCAGGGTGGGAGTCCACGGCATAAACTAGTCAAGCAGCCTTCAGGTCCTTTAGAGACGGCATTTTCTGCATTTAACCCTCCCAAAGATGCTCTCTGCTCCAACAACAACTCACAGCCTGACGAAACAGGTACTAACAGCACAGTTTAAATTACTCATTTGTATGACACAAACAGACTTCTTTCAATAGAGTGTCAACATTCTTCTGGGAAGGAAAATGTGATTTACTGTGCAAATAAACTTGCATGTGACTCACAGGTCATGTGATTTTGTGCTCGGTGTGCTGCAGATCATTAGCAGTACTTTAATACTGGAATCTGGAATGTTATTTAATACAGAGGAATTTTCTGCTTTTAGGTCCTTCATTGGTCTTGGCACCACCTTCTGTGAACGCTCCCACAGCAAAAGAGCATCCACCCCTGGAAACACGGATCAAGCAGGATAAGAGTAATTTCCACGAGCAGCAGAGGCAGCGAGTGGCCCAAGAGGCGCGGGCAGAAAAGAGACAGAAGAAGCAGGTGAATCAGTGAAAGGGTTCATGTTCTTACAATAAAGCTCCATAAGCAAGGGTTGCTTCTCTCAAAAATGAATCTACTCACGCCCACGTCATTTCATGATTTCTTCTGTGGAACACAAAATCTGTTCTTTTAAATACAACAAAATTGGTGACCAGTGGCTGTTTAAAAAGGTTGTTTAAAATATTAGTAATGTTTTTTTTTTTTAAGTATTTTTTCTTTTTTGTGCTATTAAAAGACAATTGTATAGAGAGAGAATTTATATTAAAAGACTGTAGAGAGAAGAGTAAATACTTTAAAACATAATTAATAAATTTGATACCTCTCTTTGTATATAGTAAGATAATAATAATAATATTAATAATAAGCTTATTATTTTAATGTGTATTTTAATTTGTTATTTTATTGTTATTTTATTTTAATTTAATTAATATATGTACATGTATAATAATGTTATATTTATAGATATATACATGATAGATATTATTTTAAGTGTGTGTGTGTGTGAAAAGTTGCGTTTATAATTTTGTTCAGTGTATATATAAGCTCAAAAAGGACTACATATATATATATATTAGTCAATTAATAGAATTATTGTCAAATATTATCATTTATTCTATAATACAGTTAATATAATTAATATAAACATAATATATTTGATCATTTTATATTTTAAAATATAAATATTACATTTTAAAATATATATCTGTGTTTTTGCTCCATCAACTGTCACAGTTTCATGCTCTACAAGATCATTTTTGGTTCCCAGTTCAGTAACGGTTTGTCCTTTCATCAGGAGCGTGAGTTGGTATTGAAGAGGATAGCAGAGGACCGGCGCAGTCAGCAGGAGAAGACCCAAAACGAAGCCACGGCCGAGACCTCTCCATCCAGTGGACAGGGACAGAGACTGGGTGGACGTGTAGAGACCAGCTTGGACAACCACTGCATCCTTATGGTGCAAGATCACATCTTTTTTCCACTGCTTTCTAACAACTGCTGTTAGCGTTATTTCGCATGAAGTCAAACCTGTCTGTTTTGTTTGTGTCTGTTATAGATTCGTCTTCCGTCTGGAGAATCAATGCGTGAGCGTTTTCCTGCTGACACTCCCTTAAGTCACGTCGTCGAATACATTGCCGGCCGCCACCCTTCACTACCTGCTTTTTCCCTCCTGCAAGGGTTTCCTCGAAAGCGCTTTGGGGAAGCTGAGCTAACCTGCTCCCTCCGGTCTCTGGGACTGACTCCCAACGCTGCACTTTGCATACAGACCACACCCCCAGAAACGCCTCAGGACCCGCCTAGTCCAGCGTCCCGATTGGCTGTTGTAGGGCAGGAGGAGGCGGAGCCGGAGCCGGAGCCACAGGAAGAGCCGGTGGCACCACCGAATGAGCAACCCCAAGTGGAGGCCAGAGCTTTAGAGGAACTGGAGATACCTCCACCTCTGCCCCATCAGCTGTGGGAGGAAGCAGTGGGGTATTTTAATATTGATTATTTAAAAAAAAACAAATAATGATATATATATATATTACTTGATACTTAAATTTTAAGTTTATTTATTTTATAATTTATTTTTATTTCATCTTTAGTTCCATTTTGTTTTTATTTTCTAGTTATTAATATTTTGAATGTAATATTTTGAGTGCTGCAGCCGTGACTGCAAAACGTATCGTCAATTTATATTTGCCACACCCATAAATTGAAAAATCATAGGAAAATCTTGTGGGAATCCAGTGGCAGATTTGAATGTCAAGACTGCAACACTCTATTGACTTTTATTTTTATATTTTCAGTTTTAGCTTGTTTTTAGTTATTTTTGTTATGTGCTTTTGTAATTTTTATTCGTTTTTTTTTTAAATATTGATTATTTAAAAAAAACAAATAATGATATATATATATATATTACTTGATACTTAAATTTTAAGTTTATTTATTTTATAATTTATTTTTATTTCAGCTTTAGTTCCATTTTGTTTTTTTTTATTTAGTTTTTATGTTTTTTATGTTTTTATGTTTATGCTTCAATAGTTTTAGTTTAACTTGATAAAAAATGATAAATTACCTATTACCTATTGTTGCTTAATATTTAAGTTTATTTATTTATTTTAGTTATAATTTATTTTTATAACAGATTTAGTTCCATTATTACAAGTATTTCATCTAATATTTTATTATATTTTATTTTATTTTCAGCTTTACCTGAATTAACAAAAATGTTTTCAGTATTTTTAGTTTTAGTTGAAGGGGTCATCGGATGTGACTTGCACTTTTACAAGTTGTTTGAACTGAAATGTGTGTTGGCAGTGTGTGTACACAACCACCCTATAATGATAAAAATCCACCCAGTGGTTTTTTGTTCATCTACAAAAATTTTTACCCCTTTCTCAAATCGAGCTGATCTCAGATGCCTGTCTGTGTGACGTCACACAGAAAGGCCCCTCACACGATAGTTTTATTGACAGTAGCGTTTCAGCACAGACTGGACTGGTGTCTTACCTTAGACCCGCCCTGAGTGAGCTTCGCCATTGTTTCACCGCCGGAGCAGATGTAGACAAGAATGACTCCTAAGCGATTGAAGTGTTTTGTTGTTGGATGTAATAATGACCATAGCAGTCGTCATTTACTCCCGACATCTGAGCCGCTGAAGACACAGTGGATTATGTTTGTTTGTGAAAGGAATGCGCCCCCAATCTGCCTAAATGCATCTATCTTTGCGTGAATCATTCGTGATCCAGCTTCACCTCCAGAAGAAGTGAGTGTAAGGTTTTTAGAATGAATCTTTGCAAATCGCCTTTCCTAATAATGTGCTAGTTAGCGAGTTTAATGATGAATGCTCTGTTATTAAGACCCTAAAGAATCATATCAACGTGTGGAAAATGGGCATCCGATGACCCCTTTAACGATAGTAATCCCTGCTCTTCCCAAACTTTACTTCAATGCAAGTAATATTGTGTTATTACACTTTTGCTTCTGACAGGACGAGGCCATAAACTGGTGCAAGGTGAAGCAGAAAATGAAGAACATTTGGAAAATGAGGAGCAACCAGAAGAAGTAGTTGTACCTCCATTTAATCTCAATGGTATATAACGGTTTACTTTCACAATAGTTTTTGACAGGGTGTTGTTATATGGTTGCTAGGGTGTTCTAGGCGTTTGCTAGTTTGTTCAGGGTGGGTAAAAAGAGTCCAAAGTCTCTATGGTATTCTGGACTCTAGTTATGGCTCAGGTACCTCCTCCTTCCCCTCTAAATCTGTGAGATTTTCCCAACCTTTTTTATTGTTTGCCAGGCAAAAATATGGTTGATTGCTTAGAAAAGTTATAGCCACATCATTTTGAGGTATTATTCATGTTTCAGCACAGTTGCAGGAAGAGTTGAGTGCTGAAGTTTAATATTTGAGGTTTGGGGTTTGCTTAAGTATGAGCATTAATAATAGTGATGCTTGCATTAGTCAGCACCATTAATAATGAATAAGATGTGTGTGAAAATGAATTTCTCATTTCTCAGTAATTAAATCATCACAATTAACATAATAATTAGAATTGGCTTGATTACAGTCAACTCCGATCTGGATGAAACTCCAAAAACCGTCAAAGATAAAACGAGCACTTCAGGCCACGATCAGAGGGAATTCCTGATGAGACTGTAAACAAAAGATGTTGATATCTGTTAGTCTGGAACGGACTAAAAAGCCGCTGCTTTTTGGACTCAACTGAATCAGAAAAGGCCATAATCTCATAAAGGAGGACTGGAATGGTAATGAATGGACAGTCTGCCAACATTCCTTCAAGGGCTTTAATCACAGAGAATCCTTCAAAACATTCAAGAACTGGAGCTTTATCTGCTCTCACTGAAGGTCACTGTTCACGATTCTGCAAAAACTTTGTTTATGAAGTAAATGGAACTGCATGCATGACTAAAACATTAGATCATATAGATGCAGTCTCATCCCAACTTTGGTTCCCAGAACGTTCTGGGAATGTTCGTTTTTGATTGTTTAAAAATAAAACCTAAAAAGAACATTCCTGGAACGTTAAAGCTAACATTAGGGGAAAGTTTTGTGTTCTCTGAAATATAACTGATCGGATAGCGTAGTTTATTGATCTTCAGCTATCACAGAATTGCTACCTTTGGACTGCTGTGCTCAGGTCAGTCTGAATCATAGATCTTTGTTCAGTAACCTTGAGTTTTTAGGTCTTTTAGGTCACTTTAGCGAGTGACCAAAGTGTGAGAAACTCGGGGAAGTCCATAGTGGGTAAGAGGTTAATGCTCTTAGTTGTCCTAGTTTAGACCCGGTTATAAGTAAAAACCCATTCACCTCTTTCAAATGATAAAACTCGCTACTACCAAGCAAGTCTGTTCTCTCGTGTGCTATAACTGCATATGTTCCATAAATCGGCTCTTTTCGCTGGAAGTTTAATGCGGGGATTTCAGACACGCTGGGAATGAAAGCAGCTGACAGCTTTGGACAACGTTTTAAGATGCTGTGAAGACAATCATATGTTAATTTGCACACGTGAGACACGCAGGAATTAACTGCAGCTGGATTGGTTTAGCAGGCAGGCCTGTGAACATGCTAATATATGGTAATTAGCTTAATATGCAGTTAGTTCCAGTGCAACTGTTTTGATATTGAGGCTGTGTAATTGAATGCTTGGTTAATTTGGTAGTAGCAAGATGCAATTTGTTTAATTTGTTTGCTTGATGTGCTTATGGATCATGCAAGTAAATTGTTGTAAACTGCTCTTTAAAATGTCTAGTCTCAGTAATGAAAAACCTGGAAATATCAGGGAATTTTAAAATTGTGATTTCCAGGCCTGGAATAGTTACAGAAATTAATACAATCTTCAAGGTTTATAGAATTTTTTTTGTATAATTTTTGCAATCTTAAAAAGTGATATACACATAATATATATATATATATATATATATGTGTGTGTATATGTGTATGTATGTATATATGTGCTGTATATATATTTAACTATTTGCTAAAAAAAAAGTATAAAAATCTAAATAATCAATACAATTTATAGATAATCTCCCTCTCACTCTGACAGGACTGCCACGGTTGCCCTTCTTCCTGGAGAACAGGGGAAGAGCAGGACTGGAGCCGAGACATCACTGGCCGGAGCAGGGCAACAGACTCCGGTAGGACGATTTCTAAAGGTCCTGAAGGGTGTGAAGTTAAGGGCTAATTAGTGAGAGCTTTATAAAAAGATCACCGTTCAGCATGTCAATAAATGTAAGAAAGAAAAACCTTTTGCAATTAAGCATGACATCATTACAGTGACATCACTGCTTTCAGTTGTTTTGGTTTCTGAATTTTGATCGATTTGTTTCCTAAATAAAATGTTACATATGTTTGCCTTAGCATTTGGAAAACTTAAGCAGTATACGTTGTCCTTAAAGGGATAGTTCACCCAAAAATGAAAATTCAGTCATCATTTACTCATCCTCATGTTGTTTCAAATCTACTTGACTCTTTCTGCTGAACAACACAAAAGAAGATATTTTTCAGTGGGGCCCAAAACCGCTTGATGATAGTAAATAATGACAGCATTGAAATTTTTGAGTGGACTGTCCCTTTAAGTGACTACAATTGGTTGTGTGTTGAAGGGGGGCGGAGCCTGATGACCCAGCAGACCCTGAGGAAGGCCGTGTGTTGCGTGGAGCTGCGGGTCAAGCAGCGGTAGAGCGTTTACAGCGAGCCGCCCATCACGACGAGCAGCCGTCACCACACGGGCATCCGTCGCCCCCCAAAAAAGCCTTCAAGACCCCCCGCGTGCCCCCTCTCTGCTCGATGGCCACCAGGGCCACCGTTTCCCTCATGACAGGTCAGAAAGAGACCGCCTAATGTTGTTTGCTGATTACATGAGTGCTCAGGACAATTTGACCATAATCTTGCTCTTTCAGCTCCCAGCATGCAGTACAGCAGCAGCCTGGCGTGTTTGACTCCAGAGCTGGCCGAACTCTTGTTGGCTCATATGGCACGTGAACGTCTCCTTCGACCACGTACGCTGGAGCTGTTCTTTGGCTGCCCGCTGCAAAAGTTCGTCCTAAACTGCTACCCGTATACCACCAATGAGCTGCTGCGGCAACTGAGGGCGTTTTCCTGCCTCAAACATCTCAGCTTTGTCAACTCTCCACTCATCACAGGTGTGAGATTTTTCACCAGAACAGTCAAGAAATTTATTTATTTATTTGTTAGGACTATTATATGTACAGTGGTGTGAAAAAGTGTTGGCCCCCTTCCTGATTTTTTTCACACAGGGCCATGTAGTTTTGGATTTTGTTTTCCTTTAATAATAAAAACCTTCATTTAAAAACTGCATGTTGTGTTCACTTGTGTTATCTTTTACTAATATTTAAATTTGTTTAATGATCTGAAACATTAAAGTGTGACAAACATGCAAAAAAACAAGAAATCAGGAAGGGGGCCAACACTTTTTCACACCACTGTATATATAGCCCAAATAAGTAGCCAAAAATTCTCATTACTGTAACGTAAAAAAAAAAAATTGTATTACTGTAATGTTAAAAATATATTAAATGGCTATATAATAAATAATAAAGGAAAATTAGGTTTTAATATTTATTTTAAAAATACTATATAATTTAAGAATTTATTATTATTGCCAAGTAAAATAATGTTTAATAATATGAAATATGAATATGATACAATTAACAATAAATCTTAGTACATTCTTATAGCAGTGGTTCTCAATTCCAGTCCTCGCGTACCACCGCTCTGCATATTTAGCATGTCTCTCTTATTTAACATACCTGATTCAGATAACCAGCTCCATGCTTGACAGGGTCCCTAGACTCCCTACACAGTGTTCACTGCTCCCTACTCTCTGAGCAGGGGAAAACCGTTGAATTTTCTTCACTTCAGAACATTCATTCATGGATTTGCGCTGCACCACAGCCTGCAGCGTCTTCACACACAGACCAAACTTACTAGAGAATTGTAAAATGTGACATAATAAACCTCAGTAAATAAATCCAGTGTAAATTCACATCGCGCACACTTTAATGCCCTTTGAATGGAACACATACATTTATATTTATTATTGGCTTGATTTGTTTGTACATGATTTGTAAAGCTGTGAAATCATCATTTCCTGTTTCATTTTGCAGACGCTGGTCTTTCTGTTTTGTCCAACCTCTCCAAACTTCAGCATCTCAACTTGTCGTCTTGTAGCAAACTAACAGACAGCTGTTTGCAGCATATTGCAGGTGAGACAGCGTGTCAGAAACCAGTCCATAAGTGATTATTATCATGAACAAGTGCATCATCTTATTTGTGTCTGATCTCAGGACTGCGCAGTCTGACGTTCCTGGCTCTGGACCAGACCAAAGTAAGCGATGCAGGTCTGCTGATGTATCTGCAGTCAGGTTCTCTTGCGCTGTGTCAGCTCAGCCTCAATCATACGGCCATCACTGAGAGCACATTGAGAGCGCTGCCCACATGTGTACCACAGCTACGAATGCTCAGTATTAAACACATCAAGGTAATGTGTATACACAGAGATTTTTTTCAAAAGAATTAAAAATTCTTGTATTTATATTTATTGCATTTTATTTATTTTTAAAAAGTTTTAATAGTTTTATTTTATTTATAGATAAAAATGTATAGAAATATAGGTTTTGCAGGTTCAATCCCAGTTTATTTTGGATTTGCAGTACGTGCCATTTATGGATGGGGTTATCTAACATAGATTATATCACAATAACGGACTAACAAAAAAATTATGCTCAAATAATGCTGCAGCATTCTGTAAAAGGTATGTAAAAAAATAAATTAAAAAAATGAAAAAGAAATAAAGCAGCCAATGTGTTTATAATATGGGAATTTCTGTCTATCCAAAAAATGTATGGATTTGTTTACCAGCAATAAGTGACATATTCCATATTAATCTGATTTGTTAATGTAACCAGTTGTGATTTCAGTTTTTGTCATGTTGAGTAATATAAATTGTGACAGGGCCTGTAATACTTCATCTAAAACTATTTTAATATTTTTTTCCAATTCTTGTAAAGTCATTATACATGAATTTTTTTATTATCAAAAGTCTGAGGTTGGCAAGATTTTTTTTTTTTAATTTTGAAAGAAGTCTCTTCTGCTCACCAAAGCTGCATTTATTTGATCAAAAAAACAGTAATAATGTGAAATATGATTACAATTTTTGTTTTCTATTTGAATAGATTTTCTATTTGAATAGACTTTAAAATTTAATTTATCTCCAGATTACTCCGGTCAATCATTCTAATCATTCTAATTTGTTGCTTTTGGAAACATTTATTATTATTATCAATGTTGAAATCAGTTATGCTGCTTAATATTTTTGTGGAAACTGATTTTTTTTTTTTCTCTGATTTTTTTTTTTTGAGAATAGAAAGTTCAAAAGAACAGCATTAGAAATCTTTACTGTCACTTTTGATAAATTTAGTATATCCTTATGAACAGTAGACTGCATTTGTCCCTTCAAACAAGCTCCAGTTAGCTTGCGCAGTCAGTCATGAAGCCGTTACAGGGCTTGTTTGTAAGGTTTATTTATTTTAGGCTGTGAGGGAATTCACTATACATTTATCCTATATTTATTTTGCTTTTGTTTCCTTTTGCTATGAGGTGAGTGACGTTTCTGCACTCGCAGAGCTCCAAAACCTGCAGACGCTTCACCTGGACGGCACAGGTGTACAAGAAAATACTCTCCAGTGCCTAGCAACCCACCCCAGCCTATCAGCTCTCAGCCTGGCCGGCATACCAGTCGCCGACGGAAACCACACGCTGGAGATCATTTCAGGTGCAGCCAAATAGAACTATTTGTATTTATGGCTTTTTATGCATCATTTATGCATTATTTAATGCATGCATGAATGTTTTTTTGCATAGGGATTAGTCAATCCTGTTTGGGGTTTTAGTGAAGTAAGATCATTTACTACTTTGTCTGATTTCTCCATGCAGGCCTAAGGCTTACCCAGCTCACCCTGCCTGGCAGACACTCTGTGACGGACAGTGGACTTTCGTTTCTCTCCAGACAGACTTTACTTTTAGAGCTCGACCTGACTGACTACACTCAGCTCACCGACCACGGCATTACACAGCTTTCCAGCATGACCAGGTAGATCTTTAGGTCCAAAAGTGTCCATGTAGTAAATCAAATGAAAAAAGAAGCTGCTGTTCTGCTTTAATTTGGTGTAATGCAACCATGCAAATCTTGTAATGCTGGAATAGGCGTACTTACGGTTATTTACAAAATCACTGGCCACATCCCAAATTGTTGTAGTCCATTGTTTCCCACGGTCATGAAAAACCTGGAAATATTAGAGAATTTCAAAAGTCTCTGGAAAAGGCATACTCAGCTCTTCCTTTAGCTAGAATTTACTCTTTACTTTATGAAATGAGTTTTAAAATTTCTTGTCCAGTCATTATTAACAGCTGGACAAGGCATGGAAATCATGGAAATTCTTTGGTCAGAAATTGTGGGAACCCTGATTTATGTGTAACAATCTATTCACACCAAGAGCAAATATGTGCCACAAACAAGACTTGAAAATCAATCCACTCTTGTAAACCTATTCACACTGTTCTTTTTTGTCAACAAATATAGTGTTATAATATTTTTTGTCCTGTTGATTGACTGTGTGATAAAACTCACAGACCAATAAGTTTCTTTTGTAGGTTTTCCAGCATTCTGATAAAAAAAGTGATTATATTGCAATATATCATGCTATTGCTATGTGACTGCTTTAAAGCAATTAAAATTTACATTGTCATGCAGTTTTTTGTTTCGCTGTTTGTACGAGTAGACCTTTCGTTCATTCGCTTCATTAGAAGAGTTTTTAGAAATCTTCACATTTTACCAAAGATGGTAATGATGACCGGCCCCTTTTTATTTGATAGGCTGAAGAAGCTGTCTCTTAGCAACACTCAGGTGAGTGACAGCGGGCTGCAGGGACTGATCAGTCTAAAAGATCTCCAGGAACTGTGTCTTGACCGTACAGCCGTCACCAGCAGGGGCGTTGCAGCCTTGATCACACACTTACCACATCTGCAGGTACAGTAGAATTAATACATAAAATATATATACATTTTTTATTTTTTTTTTAGAAATACATTTTTAACTTTTAAAGTGTATCAAGTGACAGTTAAGACATTTATAATGTTACAAGAGATTTTTATTTCAAATAAATGCTGTTCTTTTGAAATTTCTATTCATCAAAGAATCCTAAAAAATGTAGATGTTTCTTTAGTATTTCTGAAGGATCATGTGACACTTTTCATGTCATCACAGAAATAAATTATATTTTGAAATATATTAACATAGAAAACAGTTATACTAATTTGTAGTAATATTTCACAATATTACAGTTTTTATTTTGTTTTTTCATTAAATAAAACTAGCCTTGGTGAGCATAAGAGAGTTTTATATAATACAATTTTTATATATATATATATACACACACACACATATACAGTATATGATGAATATTCATGGCTTCAACATACATGTTTGTTTTTTGTTTTGTAGGTGATGGGTTTGGCCAGTACACAGGTGGGCGATACAGTGATCAGACGAGGTCTAGTTCACTGTCCTCAGCTGCTGAAACTCAACCTCAGCAGAACCAGAATCACAGATCAGGGTATGTTGTGCAGTGTTATTCCCTCCACGATCATTTTCTAGTAAAGAAACGTCTCTTAACATGCTGAATTTTATTCCTCAGGTCTGAAGTTCCTGTGCCGTATGCAGCTGAGTCAAGTAAACCTGGATGGCACAGGTGTAACTCTTGTTGGCATTGCTAACCTGATCTCTGCCTGCCCTCATCTGACCAGCGTACGAGCCAGCCAAACCCGCGCCATACCTCCAGACCAACAGTCTGACGACGACGGCGATAACGAGAATGGCAACAACACCACACGATCCTAGATGTCTGTGTGTATTCTTCAAACACGGCCATAGTACCCTTCAGCTGTTTCTCAGAGCTTCCTTTTTCCATAAGTAGCACTACAATCTCACTTGGGTTCGACAATCAAGTTGAAATACTTATTTGAATGTGGTTACACAGCGTAATGAACAAAAAGTTCATATTTAATCTGAGTTTTGTCTGGAACTTTAAACGTGCCATGTATATGCACACTTCAAATTTATATTTTCTGTGGACATTTAGCATTTTTTGTAAAATAAAATTAATTAAATATCATTTAAAAATACTGATGACTTGTAATACAGTATAAAAAAAATTGAAGGCGTCATAATTTAGTAATAATGATGCTCAAATATTGCTAATCAACACTTTGCATGACAGATGTAGAAGTATTTGAATCTTTTACATTGTGTATTGCGGATTTGTGCATGAACATGAACATTAAAAAATAGGTGTTAAAGGGGTCGTACGATGTGATTTCAGATTTTCCTTTCTCTTTGGAGTGTTACAAGCTGTTCATGAATAGATAAGATCCCTAAAGTTGCAAAGATTAAAGTCTCAAACCCAAAGAGATATTCTTTATAAAAGTTAAGACTGGTCCACGCCCTCCTAAAACACCTCGTTTAAACACGCCCCCACATGTGTACGTCACTGTGTGGGAAGATTTGCATAACACCGCCCAAATGTTTATGCAAAGAAAGAAGGCGTAACTTTGATTCTCGCTAATTTGAACCTTAAACCGCATAAACACATTTCATTACACCAAATACACAAAATAATGTTCTTTTTTTTAGTAATGTCATATGACCCCTTTAATGAATGAGATATATTTTATGTGGATATATTTTGGATAAATGCATCTGAATGACTGACTGAAGTGGAAAGTCATTTTGGACTGGAAGTTGGCATTTACGTGTTTCATTTAAATAAATGCCAAAGTCAGTGTCATTTTACTGAATCTAGCAGAAGTTTTACTCCTACATGTATATTCATGTTGGATGTAAGTTTATTAGTATATGATTTTTTTTTTTTTTAACTAGAGGATTTATTAGTCTACTGGCATTAACTGGATCCAGGTTTACACTAACATGCATCTGTCCTTAACTTACGCAGTTTTTCATATGATATGATAAAGTTATGAATTGTGAAACACCAAACAAATGAATAGCATCATCACATTGGCGTTTCGACTGTTTCTGTATGCATTAGTGTTGTACCTTTAAGCGTGTAAATGCAATAACATTTAAAAATACAAAAACATAAAGGTCTCAACCATATCTGGAAAACAGGTCTCTGTTGAAAAATTGTCAAGTTCTAAATTCTAAACATACCTTGAATGCACGGTGCTGTTCTGTCTTGATCTGGCTCAAGGGACTCACGAGAAACCGTCAAATTTATTCTTGTTGCCAACAGTTGTCTAGTCTAAATTGAAATGAGACGCAAAACCCTGTTTTTTACATTCAGAACTCTGGAGCCAATCAATGGTCCATCATGAACATGGTAGCATCTTATTCATGTTTATTTAAAATGCCATGAATTTTCAACGTGTATGTTCCTACAACCCAAAATAGGTATTTCACCTTTAACCCAGTGAATGCCGTTTTAGAAAATGTTAGTTCTCAATGTGCAAGTATACAAAAAATATACACAACAATTCATTAAGGAAGTTTACTAACATAAATTCACGAATCCACCTCTTGTGTATGATTATATGACACAGATCGTATTAGATGCATGTTATACAGTAAATTCATTCAGTCTGCTCCACATTTGTACAGTTTATTTTGCAGCTAACTAGGATGGTCTAAAACTATTTTATACTTTAGGTTTACAGCGTTAATAAAAGCTACATTTTGCAATTGTTACTTTTGTCTTTTCATTGCTTTTTAAAGCTATAATTTGTATTTATATATTAACAATTTTTTATATAATAATGAAAAATGTTTTGATAACATTTACATTAGTGTTAAAGTTACAGTATTACACAACTAAACAGTAATAATAACAAAATGTAGGCCTACTTAAATGTAATTATTTTATGGAGTTACTTTTGTAAAGAGTTTGTTTCTTCATCAGAACAGATTTGGAGAAATTTAGCATTATGCCAATTGCAGTGAATGGGTGCCGTCAGAATGAGAGTCCAAACAGCTGATAAAAACATCACAAAAATCCACAAGTAATCCACATGACTCTATCCACACATTTAATGTCTGTTAGATGAAAATTTGCATGTTTGTAATAAACAAATCTATCATTAAGGTGTTTTAACGTTAACCTGTCGCTTCTGGCCAAAATACCAGTCCATAATCCATAATAAGCTTCCTCCAGAGAAAAAGCCAGTCTCCTTTTGTCCTCTCACATCAAAAGTTTTCATATTTTAGCCAGAAGCAATGCTGGCTTTTCACTTCTTAAGATGTTAATTAATGGACTGGAGTCGTGTGGATTACTGTGATGTTTTTATCAGCTGTTTGGACTCTCATTCTGACGGCACCCATTCACTGCAGAGGATCCATTGTAATGTGATGTAAACGCTACATTTCTCCAAATCTGTTCTGATGAAGAAACAAACTCATCTACATCTTGCGAATTTTCAGAATTTCATTTTACACAATTCTTGTGAGATCCCTGTTGAAGACCCCTGATTTGAAATATGCATTTGTTACATTCACAAAACTATATTTACATTAAAAACTACAAGAATAGCACGTATAAAAACTATTACTGCTGTGTTTTTAACAGGCTGTCAAAGGACAAGGGTGTGAACTTGTAGCCGGATCCCTCGTAAAACTTGTTCTGAAATTCAACCCTGAAAACAAACACATGAAAATGTCACTTTACCTACATTCATATCACTTTGTGCTATTTTTTTTTATCATATTTAAACATGCTTTGTAAACCGATCAAACATTTGTTGTGGTTAGTAGTAACAGTACATATACTGAACCTCACGATAAACTCACACTATTAATGCTAAATTTGGACACACTTCAAGTACAGAGACATTAGACTTTTGGGCCAGATATATGTAAACTTTAATAGATTGAAAATAGACAGACAAACATGCCCCTTGTCAAAGGTCAGGAACAAGTCAAATACCTTGACTAACATGCAGCTTACAAGTGCAAGGTGCAAGGTTGTTATATGCATGATAACTCTCATAACTTCTTTGTTAAAAGAATTCAAGTGAAGTCTCATACTCGTTGCTTTTGAATTATGTGTTTGTTCTTACCAGTGTAGTCGTAAAGCGTGCAGAAAGGCAGACAGGCCCTCCATAATCAGAAGAACAGTCACGGTGAGAACAGCGAAAGCAGCAAACAGCACTACCAGCATGAGTGAACCCATACCAGAGGAGATCTTCAGGCCCACCTGGAGAACCATCCTCCAAAGCACCTCTGACAGCTCTGCAGACGATATGGCCTTTAATTAACCTCATTTCATTTCACTCTGTCAGTGTGTGTTTTTTAAAGGGATAGTTCACCCAAAAATTTAAATTGTCATTTACTCACTCTCGAGTCATTCTTAAAGGTGCTGTATGTAAGTTTTTGACTCTACTAAAGCATAAAAATACCATATGTTTGCCGATATTTTAGAAACATGCTAAGTTAACATACTTGTTTATCTGAAAAACAATGCTACAGTCAGTTATTCTCGTTTGAAAATGTGCGTTCCGGGCCGGAATGTCGGTCTCTGTTTTGGTTTGTGAAACCCGCCCACTGCCAGTTTACCCAATTGTATTTCGGGACCCCGGGTTGCCAGTTGGCGGAAAACACAGCGTATTTCATTTCATTCATCGTCAAGTGCGCTCATTCCTGTTGGTGTCGTCAATCTGGCAACCTGCGTGTGCGTCAAGTCTGAGGAGGAGGGGCCGGGTGAAAAAAACCCTCTCCAATATTTAGAATTTGGACTGCAATACCTAGTTCAACCACTCGGTGTCAATCCTACATACAGCACCTTTAACAATAACAACAAAAATTGGGTTGTGTGAAGAGCAGACTGACATTTAAACTGTTGTTCACTGAAAATCAACAAAATATGTACTTTTGTGTTGCACAGTGCAAAGAAAAATCATTCACATTTAGAAACAACATGAGGGTTGGTATGAAATAATGATATTACTAGTGCTGTCAAACGATTAATCACGATTAATCGCATCCAAAATAAAAGTTTTTGTTTACATAATATATGTGTGTGTACTGTGTATATTTATTATGAATATATAAAGACACACACACAGCATATATTTTGAAAATATTTACATGTATGTACGTGTATGTATTTATATTCCTATAAATTATATATATAAATATATTTAATATATAAAAGTAACATATTTTTCTTAAATATATACATTCATGTGTGTGTATTTATAAATATACATAATAAATATACACAGTACACATATACTATGTAAACAACAACTTTTATTTTGGATGCGATTAATCGTTTGACAGCACTAGATATTACTGATATTTTGAGGTGAACTATTCCTTTAGCATGTTTACGGACACATAAATTATACTAATAAGCTCTATAACTAAAGTTTCTTTTAAAAATCATTCTGATTTGCTGCTCAATTATTAGTTATGGTTATTATTATCATTATTAATGCTGAAAACAGTTTTTGTTGCTTTGATATTTTTGTGGAAACCGTGATATTTTTTTCAGGATTCTTTGATGAATAGAAAGTAAATAAAAAGGCTTTTTTTTTTAAACAAATATTTTGTAACATTATAATTGTCACTTTTGATCAATTTAATACATCCATGCTGAATTAAAGTATTCATTTCTTTTTAATAAAAAAAAATCTTACTTGTCCTAAAATTTCTTAAGATTTCCACAAAAATATTAAGCCGCTGTTTAACATCAACATTGATGTTGATAAGAAATATTAATTGAGCACCAAATCAGCATTCAGAATGACTGAATAGATTGCTTTTTAAATTATATTCAAATGGAAAACAGCAAAAAGTTATATAAAGTTATATACAATATTACTGTTTTTACTGTATTTAATCAAATGAATGCAGAGCATTTCTTGCAGATTAATTTTAAAAACATTAAAATAATAATAATTATTATTCCAAACTTATGACCAATAGTGCATTTTCAGAACTAAATTCTGAAAAGCACTTAGCCATGTATTCCATTAATATGCTAAAAACTAGGGAAGGTAAAAAAAAAAGTAAAACACGTTCTGGTGTTCTTGATCATTGTATGTGTCCTCATAAACTGCACACCTTCATTTACTCATAAAACATTTCACTGTTGATACAATCAGTCACTCAGACACAAATGAAAACATAAAGAACACAGATAATAAATCGGAAGCCGTTACTCTCTGTACTGATCATGCAGTTTGTTTTATTACTGTGCAAGTACTGCGACAGGACAAACCTGCGTGAGCCAGACTGAGCGCCCAGAGCCGAAGGTACGAGGCCGTGTTGGAGATGCAGCCCAGGCAGAACTCGATTGTGTGGATGGCCTGATACACAAAGATGTCACCCATACTTACCTGAAGAAGAAAACAGATGAAATGATCTTTCCTCTTTGGTTGTACGGCATAGTTAAAGATATTTGAGCATTTTGTATGTTTGCATATTATGTTTTATTTAAGACATAAAGTAACAGTATTCAGTAGGTTTTAAACAACATCCTACCATATACCAAAAGCTTACCATCTCATCCTTCTGATGTTGTGAGAAGGAAGAGCGTGTATCTGTTCCATGCTGATCATTCAGATTGTTCCCAAACACCTGTGTAGAGACCTTATTAGTCACAATCACTTATATGAAAATATTATTAGACACAAAATATAGAAGTGAAGTGACGTGTGGCCAAGTATGGTGACCCATACTCGGAATTAGTGCTCTGCATTTATCCCATCCTAAGTGCACACACACAGCAGTGAAGACACACACCCGGAGCAGTGGGCAGCCATTTTTGCTGCAGCGCTCAGGGAGGAGTTGGGGGTTCGGTGCCTTGCTCAAGGGCACCACAATCGTGGTTTTGAAGGTGGGAGAGAGTGAATTTGCATTCACTCCACCCACCTACAATCCCTGCCAGTACAAGACTCGAACCCACAACCTTTAGGTTACAAGTCCAACTCTCTAACCATTAGGCCACGAAAAGCCAGGAGTAAAGAACAGCTTTTAGAGGAGCATGAATCCAAACCTGTCCTCTGTACAGAAGCACATGTTCAGACTGGTAATCAAACAGCATCATGTTGATGAAGAGCAGCAGAATGCTGGGAGCCGTTTCAGAGCGTAGAGTGATGCACCATTTATAGAGGATGAGGAAGATCAGGTATCCGAAGAGAGACAGCATGAAGATCAGCTGTGGAACAAACTGAAGGAAAATGTCCTGGAATTTTCGGAAATGTCTGAACGAGGCAACGAGAAAAGCAAAATGTCACAGATTTCTGAACAATGATGACCACAAGGGTTAAGAACTTCAATTAATCATAATTTATCTGGACTTTGTGAAGAGATGGTACTTTTAAAACGATCAACTATACCTTGTAATCATAATAACCTCTACTATCTAATTCAATCAAAAAAACTGAAGTTGCTGCTTTAAATTTGTCAAATTGCTCATTTCAACTTTTTTTATTTTTATTTTGTTGAGCTGAATCTCGTATAAATTAAAAAGTGCAGTTGAAATTGGTTACATTATTTTAATGCGTTAAACTAAAGGAAAAACATATGTTGCCATGACTTATATAATGTTTTACAGTGTAGATTTATGTACAAGTAGCATCTCATTTTTCTACTTTAGACAAAATAGACAAAAGCCTACATTATTACATCATAAAATTTCAGTATAACAACTTATGTCCTTAAAGAGGATTCATGTTTTGCATTAGCATTTGACAATCTAATTTATTTAAATTGATTAAAAAATTTATTTTGCCTTAATTTATAAGAGATCAAATACCCACACAAAGTTCACCAAACTCAGGGCGACTCCAAAGAGCATATGACTGACTCCCAATATGACCGACATCTTCATCTTGAAGGAGTTTAGAAAGGACAGCTTGTTTGATGCAATATTCCAAACCTAAAACAAAAATGTAAATCAATGCAATTGTTCAAAATCTTTGCTGTGCAAATCTACACATTTATGAAGTTTGGAATAACAGCGACACTGAAGACTGGAGTAATGATGTTGAGAATTCAGCTTTGCCCCACAGGAATAAATTACATAAAAAATATATTCAAATAGAAAGCAGTCATTTTGCTTTAATTTATTAATTTATTTATTATTATATTCACTTGCTGTTAAAAGTACTCCTCTATTTCCTTGCATATGTTGTGAACTTTAGGAACAAAAGGGATTCTTAAAGGGATAGTTCACCCAAAAATGAAAATTTGATGTTTATCTGCTTACCCCCAGGGCATCCAAGATGTAGGTGATTTGTTTCTTCAGTAGAACACATACGAAGATTTTTAACTCAAACCGTTGCAGTCTGTCAGTCTTATAATGTCAGTGGATGGGAATCACGGCTTTGAGAGTCAAAAAAAACATACACAAACAAAACCAAATTAAACCCAGCGGCTCGTGACGATACACTGATGTGTAAAGACACGAAATGATCGGTCTGTGCAAGAAACTGAACAGTATTTAGATAGTTTTTTACCTCTGATTTTCACCGCATCCTGAACGCGTTCAACAGCCGGCGCCTGACACACATCAAATTTTCATTTTTGGGTGAACTATCCCTTTAATGCACAGCATCAGAACAGCTAAATCCTGCCACCTAGTGAATAAAACACAGTAAGACAACCAAACTCCCATTCAAACTCTCAAATCATTGTAAACACAATCCAAGATCACATGATGTAAGAAAAACAACAAAATGTTCAACTTCAACGTATGCATAACCTAAAACTGTCCAGGGAAAGAAATTCTGTAGAAACAAGATTTTACAGGCACTGACCGGGTCAATTCCAAACACATACGGGTCTCCAGAATAAACTCCAGGCACAAATGGGTTCAGCTGAAGATGGTGATACTCATGCAGCGTTTCATTTCTGAGATAAAGAAAAAATATATATATCAGAAAGGAAAAGAGCAAACGACTACTTTAAAGTCTGCAGGTCTCCAGCATACGTACTGCCACGGCCCGTGAGGATGAAACATGGACAGAACACACCAGGAAGAGCCGAAGATGTTGAAGGACTTGGAGAAGCAGTCATTGTAAATCAGGCCAGTGTATATGGAGAACATTCCCATGAGCAGGATAATATAGCGTCCCCCGATCACGACATCTGTCAGCTGGGAGGAGAAAGACAATTATGACTAGTGAAAATAATAAGTAAAAAGACTCTAAAAGACACTAATCAGAGTTCAAAAAAAAAAAATCAAATTATGCAAACAAGAGATCAGAGCACGTATTCAATACCTCATTTTTCCACTTTCGTAAAGATTCAGCTTGTGAAGTGACCCAGACTGCAAACAGCGTCATCACCAGTCCATGACCACAATCTCCAAACATCACCGCAAACAGGAAAGGGAAGGTTACAATAGTGTATGAAGCTGAGAAAATAAACGGAGCAAGTAAATTATAATACATACACATATATACACTACCGGTCAAAAGTTTGGGATCAGAACGATATAACATTTTGCAAGATTACTGTTTTTTTCTGTATTTTTGATCAAATAAATGCAGCCTTCATGAGCATAAGAGACTTCAAGTCTTACTGATCCCAAACTTTTGAACAGCAGGGTATATATATATATATATATATATATTCATATTAAATGTTGCAATTAAATAATGCATTAAATATATTAATATATTATTAAATATATGCACGTATATTATTAAAAATATGTTATTAATTCATATTAAATTTTGCAATGAAATAATATATGAAATTATACAGTCAACCACCTGGATTGATCTCCTGATAAGTACCGACCCCATAGGCGTCAATAATAGCCTGGAATCCCTCAGTAAATGTGTTGGTTCTGTTGAAGGTTGGTGGAGTTTGCTGGGTTTGGATTCGGTTCAGTACTGGAGTCACGCTGGATCCACTCTGCTCCTAAAAGAGAAAGAGAAACCCAGAGGCGGAATATGTGGTCATAAAACCACTTGCAAATATTCCATTTTGAAATATTAGTGATGGTTTGCAGAATATTTATTCAAGGAAGTATATAAACATACTTACAGATCCCTTAATCAGGGCGCTTTGTACTAAAGTGAGATCTGACACAGGACACCAGATCTCTGCCACGATCAGCTTCTGCGTGATGTCTATGTTGCAGAGATTGAGGGTGTAGTAGATGGCCTTCATCTTCTTCACTTTACTGCCCCACTCCTGGACGTGCTCCGCTGCTCGCGTCAAGACACCGGCACGATATTCTTCAGTTCTTCTCAGGATCTTTACAACGAATGTGGACATAAAAACAGCTATTTCCTACATTTATTTATGAATACTGATTCTCTCAAATAGACACACTTGAAAAGACACTTGCAATTGGAAATAATCAATGATGTGACTCACCATCCGAAGATCTTCCATTTGTGTCATTACGCTGGTACTCATTTGCTTGGGTTCATACAGAGTTTTGGGGCATGAGTACAAGCTGGCACGAAATCTTTAAGGATTGTAGAAATAATGTTGATGATGAAATTTCATTTAGAATTCAAATGTGAATAAGGCCATCAAATAAAATTACAGTTTTCATACTTAGATCTAAATAGATTGTTTGGGCCAAGTTAAACTGCTACTTATGGTGACATATCATGAAAAAATATATAGCCAAGTAGCTATATATAGTCAAACAGCCGAGAAACTCCACATAAAAGACATTAATCTATAAACCTACACTTTATGAAATCATATTAAACTATTAAAAAGAACGGTTTTCTCACTCATTCATTCATTTATTTAAGTCTGTCTGTCATTGGTGTTATCAACATTAAAAATGTATTTAAAAAATAGAAAATGTTGTTGAAAAGTAAGTTCAGAGTAAAAAAGATGCAAAGATGCAAGAAGTTTTTTTATGTTTCATTTTTTATTTTTTTTATATATGATTTTTTAATTTGAGTTATTTTTTCTTTGTCTTTATGTTGATTTTTTTTTTAAATATATAGAAAGTATATAGATTCTTTTTTATTGATATTATCATTTCGTTAGTGATGCTACAACCCTTTTACATTTGTGAAATAAAATCAAATAACATATTAAAATAAATACCATCAGTTTTGTGGGGGGAAATGTATTGAACAGAATTTTCTAATTCGGGAAACTCAACATTTTTGGAGAATGACTCCACTGTCTCTCACCCTTCACACACTTTTCTGATTTTTTCTCGCACATGATCTCCCTGGACAAATATAATGAACACGTCCTTCTTCACAGCTCCCCTCTGTTTAAAAGAAACATATATTTACTGACCATTTTTCTGATAATATTAACACACACCCAACTGTACATTAGCTTTCACCATCTGTCCTAAACCAAAAAATCGATATCAAATGGATTCATGTCCATTTCAAACAAGTAATATAGCAGCATGTGTGATGTGTATTGACAATCTGATACCAAGCTATCGATTGCTTTAAATATTCAAGAACACATATGAAGAGACCATGTTGTAAGTAATTATTATGTTGGAGTATGTAGAATGGGAATATAGCTGTGCATATAAGTTGCAGAAGTGTGTTGAGTGTGAAAGAACATCAAAAATAAAACAAACTTAAAAATAGGAATATGGGAATATAAAATATTCTCACCACTGCTTGGAGTTCCTCAGTGGCCTGCATCTCTGCATGCCGAAGGACGAAATTTCCATGAAAAAGGCGCCAAAGAACCTTTTCAAAAGCAGGAAACCTTTCTTGTTTGATCACACCTGCAATAAAGCTTCAAATGTGTACAGACACAGTATGTCATAAGTACGGTATCTTTTTTGGTTTTAACTGGAACCTTTGTGTATAAGTGGGACAAGATATTTTAAATGTACAGTACCTAAGATGTAGAGCTCCAGAGGTGCTGGAGTTGCTGTTTCTGCGGCTGGTTATGTGTGATGAGACGGTCATAGACACTGAGTCTTCAGAGGGAGGCTCAGAGTAGGTTAGCAGCGATTCGGCCTGGTACACAAGCAATCATAACGCAGACTTAAGTAGATCAAGCTGTACATGGAAACCATTCACTTTCATTGCAATGAGTAGTATGGACAGCTTTCTGTTTCACGCAAAAAAAAAGTAAATTATGGCAGATTTTTTTTTTTTTTGGGTTGGGTGAACTTCACTTCAAGCATTTGGGAATAATGTTTCAAATAAAAATTGTTCTGTTGACTTGAAGGTGAATCACCCTGAAAAATCAAGATTAAAAAGACCATACAAGTAAATGATGTTCACTAAACATGCAAATGTTTAAATATTAAAGGGGTCCTATTATGCTTTTTCACTTTTTTAATTTTAGTCAGTGTGTAGTGTGTATGTTTGGGCATAAAAAAGATCTAGACAGTTACAAATCTCAAAGTTCACTCCAAAGGGAGATATTTAGTTAAAAAAAAATCCCTTTTCAAGAACTACAACGAACAGCTCGTTTGGACTACAGCGTTGGTTTCCGGGCTTTGTGATATCACAAAGCGGCCCATTAGAATATCATTAAAAATAATTCCCGCCTACAGAAATTGGAATGGTTGTGGGGTGGGGAGGAGTGAGGTTGTGGTTAGAACGCTTGTTTGAGTGAGTGCATCAGACGAGACGATGAAGAAGAAGTGCTGCTGCAGAGTTAGTGCATCAGAGAAAACCAAGAAGAAGAGCTGCTGTGCTGTAGCTTCAAATTTTCGGCATGTCTAGAACAATTCTTACAAGTAAAACACGACGTAGCTGGGCACCGCCGGTGTGCCTACACTCATAGAAAATAATGTATTTGAATTTTAAAGACGTGGTGCGACGCGACGCTGTGCTTCTTGTCTGCTGTGCGACCGCCTGAAACGCTGTTTTTTTCACCTCCGTGCCCAAACGTCTTTATTTGGGCTTCCGAAAGCAGATGATGTCAGGAAACAGTGGTTGCAATTAATTTTTTAACTCTGTTCCTGAGCATTATAACCCCAATTTGCTATTGTGTGCTGCGCATTTTACTGAGGACAGCTTCCACAACATGAGTGAGTACAGTGCCTGCCGGATACGCCCAAAAGCTTTTGTTGAAAGACGAAGCAAGGGGTGGGGCAGTACTGAAACACCGTCTAAGCTGTTCGCCAATCACAACGCACTGGGACAGCTAACCAATCACAACACATTTTGTTTTTCGGAAGGCGGACCTTCATCAAAGCCGGAACTAATCAAGCCGTTTGTGCCAGCCTGGGGAGAAAGATATTTTAATAATGTAAATTATGTGAAAAATAATGCGTTTTTCGAACCACCAAGCATGAGAGCATGTTCTAGTACACCCCCAAAACAAAATCAAGACTTTGTAAAAGAGCATAATAGGACTCCTTTAAGTAAAAATCAAGGCCTTAAAATACATTTCGTTTGGTTAAAATATTTGAAAAAAAAAAAGTTACAATAAATATGTTAAATTATGATCGGTTTTGTTATTATTAACTTAAGCTAAAACTAATACTTTTGAAAATGATTTTTGTAATTGAAATAAAGCTAGCTAATAATAAATAAACATAAAAATTGAAATAAAGCTACAAAATAAAATATAAATATCAGAAAAACAAACTTAAATTTAAATAAAAATGAGAAATGTTGCCTTGGCAAGTACCTGAGATAAATCATTTTAAATTGAAGTACAAAAATTACTGAAACTAAAACTGTAATAACTGTAAAAGTAAATTGAAATATTTAGAAAATATATATATAAAAAAAGAATAAAAAGACAAAAGCACATTGCAAAATTACTTAAACTAAAACTAAATATATAAAAAAGCTAATTCAAAATATTAAAGCATACTAATATTATATAATTAAAAATAAAATAAATTAAAATTCATCTCAAGATCTTCACCTCTTCAAAGAAGTCTTCAGTCATCCTCAGCAGAGAGTCAATGTCCATCAGCTCAATGAGGTTCTGTCTGAGTGCGGCATGGTTACGGTTGATTTCTCGCAGTTCCTGCTCCAACTTCTCAAATGTGGACTAAAGGTTTGAAGGCAAGCATTATGTCACAGTAACTTTCGGAATTTGTTTTTGTCTGTAAAATTTTGTTATTACAGAGTAAGAGAAAATGGGTTTATTTGGTCAAGGCCACAACTGAGAAGAACTTTAAAAGAACATATTAATAAAATGAAAAGTATTGTTTTTCACCTCAAGCTCCAGAACATCTCTGGCACAGGGAACCATCTCCTTCTCCTTTGTTGCAGCAATTACAGTGTTAGATTTCACCATCTCCTTCTCAAGATACCCTAAATGATGTATAATTTCAAGAGAAACCAGCATGACTGTCTTTGAAGTAAGTTAATTATATCAAAGACATTTAAAGCAACTGCATGTAGTTTTGTGTATTTTTGCAACTTTGGAACCGCCTAAAGTTAAAGTTGTAATTACAGTGGATAGCTGGCTTTACACGTGCATTTGTTGACCAAGCTTATATTCTCCCAGAACAGACGTTTGGGAAAGAAACAGAAGCCATTCACCTTATTATAAGTCAATGTACCATCAGAATGACATTGAAATTGATATTTCAAAGTAACAAACTTCCATACAGTTGCTTTAAATGAATATAGGGAGTATGAGTCAACTGTAATCAAAGTTTTAATGTTAGATCCCTTCTGCAGTCTATGATCCAGTATAATGAATGATTCAATGTGTAAAATGGATGAGAAATAGATCTTTGCAATATAGGCAACTCACCTTTAGGGCTTAAAAATGATGAACATTTACAGCAGAAATGTTTATTCATGAGCTCAGAATGATAACTTAGTTCATCTTATAATAAAATACAAACGTTCTTACTCAGAATTCTCTCCATTTCTTCACATTTCTTCACTTCTTTCACAAATCGCCTCTGAAATGCCGCTACACCAGGATTCAGCTGTAAGATCATTTAAAAAAAGCTTAATACACAAAGAAATTCTAACATATCAAGGCAGAATTTAGATGGTTTTGGTTTATTTTAGATGACTGAAGCCCTATTAGCTTCTTAAATGACTCCCTTATTAATTTACATACATACAGTAATCACGTACACAGTCATTTTTTTCTGGCTCTGCAGTGTTGTGCATTGATTGATTCAACCAATGGTGAGAAGTCAAATTCTGTGACAATGAACGTTCAATACGAACTGAAGAATGATGCAGTGAGTTTGCACTATATGCACTAGAAAGTGTGCATGCTGCCAAAAGCAGACTAGCCTACATTTATAAATCAATGGATGTGTGTTTACTTGACAATCAGACAAATGTCAAAATAAATGATGGCCTAGTGATGCTCAAACACGTTTTTAGCTACAATGTCATTCGATTCAACAACACAGGCCACTTAAACTGAATGGAGTCACTTACACACACACACACACACACACACACACACACATCACTCAAGCAGTACAAAGATTACTCACATCTTTAAACTGAACCAATCCAAGATGCCCAAGTTCACTGATGCAATTGTGAGCCGATTCGGTTTGAAAAAACAGCTGCACGAGACACATCTCCTCACTACGAAATAAAGAACTCATTCTGGAGTTTGTTCTGGATAGTTTGGAGGAACAGAAGCAGCTCACATACTGCTGGTTGAGCAGCAGTGATTGTCTGGTTTTTGTAAGTCAGTCTATTAAATGTCTGTCTGTGAGATCAATAGTGTTCTCGTGTGGCCTCGGGATCTATATTGACACCACTAGTGCAGCTGAGCCATCCAGACCAAATTATGATTAACAACCCTGCAGCACAGCACGCATTCCCTTTAGTTTGATCATTTCAAGTAAGTAAATAACCTTAACCTCACATAATTGTCATGGCATATGATCACAATGAAACATTGGTCTCGTTTGTAAATATTTATTGGCAAACATTCCTCTGCGTTTTGCTTGCTGCTGTAGTTTTGTCATACGCTTAGCTTGAAATACTGACAATATCCAGGCCGCTTGTCCTATCGACTCGCATGCTCCAGATATCATCACCTCCTCTCTCATCTCCACTGTCCTCAGTATGTGTAGTAAAATTCAGAGTTTGGAGAGACAGACTTGACTGAATCTGATAGCTGTTTGCAGCACAGCAGTAAGTAAACCATCCACAGTCTGGTGAAGAGCCCTCTTCTCTCCTCGTTATTTGTATGTTTCGCTAAAGTGAGGAAAAAGAAAAGAAAACAACTATTCGAAACATATCTGTCCTTAAAATAAAAAGAGATTTATTTGTTCTTTTCTTATACCTTATGTTCACAATGGGGGAAGTCGTGGCCTAATGGTTAGAGAGTCGGACTCGAAATCCAAGGTTGCGGGTTCGAGTCTCAGGTCCGGCAGGGATTGTAGGTGGGGGGAGTGAATGTACAGTGCTCTCTCCCACCTTCAATACCACGACTGAGGTGCCCTTGAGCAAGGCACTGAACCCCCAACTGCTCCCCGGGTGCCGCAGCAAAAAATGGCTGCCCACTGCTCCGGGTGTGTGTTCACGGTGTGTGTGTGTGTTCACTGCTGTGTGTGTGTGCACTTTGGATGGGACAAATGCAGAGCACTAATTCTGAGTATGGGTCACCATACTTGGCCTCACGTCACTTTCATATTTATTTTGTTATAACTTTTAGATATAGTTATATAATCACCTGTTGTGCTGTTCTAATAAAATAATAATAATAATTTGAAATTTTATTAAAATTAAATTAAATTCAACTAAAATTCAATTAAATTTAATTAAAATGTAATTTCTGTCTCACCTGTTGCACTGTTCTTCACAGGAGAAGCATCTGTGCCACCCTGAGCACTCAGGATAACTGATGGCACACTGACAGGCACTTCACCTGGCAAAGTATACATATTCTCTGGGATGCTGGAAATGCCGTCTTGGCCCCACATATCCTGTTTCATAACACTAACATGATGCAGGCTGGGTCTCCTATTGGCCCACATGCTGCAGCTATAGTCACCTTCTCTCTCATCTATATTGTCCTCAGAGTGGGACGAAGATGTTTTGGACATGTTGTCCAGTGTAGAGCTGAAAGAGATGGACTCAAAACCTGAGGAATGATGAGGGCTGATGGCTCAGGACTGATCGTCTCAGACAGAGGCACAAAAGACTCCACTTTGTTCCATCTGCAGAGGAAGGGACGCTTCATAGCCTTCCATACTCTTTGGAAGAATTAACACATTCCTTTCTGCATCTTCCTATTTGTATGTTTCTGTAAAGTGTAATATTCTGTAAATATTACTTATTATTCTTCTGTTATATTAGAAATAAATTATTGTAAGTATTACCAACCCCGTTGCACACCGTTTCCAGGAAACATGTCGTTCAAACCGGAAACCGTAGCAAAACGGTACACACCGGTTTGAGCTTGAATTTGCCCTGTTCTCCAGCAGAGCTCAGGTGATTCACGCCCCTTCTGCTCCGATAATGAACTGATCCGGTGAAAACAGACTGAACTGAACATGATCGCGTTTTCTAATTTCATGGACCGAAGAGCTGCACTTTTTAAAAACAGAGCCAGTGAATCTGACAAGCTGCTGTTTTAAAAACGCAGCGCTGGTTTTTTGAACGACAAAATGAAATGACCGCTTTGTTCGCATTTGTATTAAAAATGATTATAGGCCTATGCGAAAATAAAGTCAATTCACGTTACACGTTATGCCAACTCGCGCTGCGGCGCTGTTGTAGGTGGTCCTTGCAGAGAAAAATAAATACATTAATAGTCTAATATAATACATAAAGGAAAAATACATAAAGGAAAATAGCAATAAAAATAAATCCAGGGTTAAATTTGATTACAAATGAACTATATTTGTTTTTATCAAGTAATTTACTTATTTTCCTGTTATTTTATTTATTTATTTAATTAATTAATTAATTTATTTTTATTTCTGCAGGTTTGGTATGTGATGGAACTAAAAAAAAAAAAAGATATCATAAAAAAAAAAAAGTATGACATTTTAAAAATATACCAATGTGCAGTAAATGATCTTATAATTATTACACCAAGAGTCTTAAAAGCAACTGAATTTCTATGTACATAATATTTTTATATTGTAGCGATGCCAGACCGAGGTCACATGACCGCTGGAGCATCACATGACTGCCTCACTTTTGACGGACGCGGAAGTGGAAACACTAGCAAAAGTAAAAACACAACGCTGCGGAATAAACGACTCTTTATAAAACGATATGAGTGGCGAATATTATCTAGAGTTCAGTGAAAACCCCGTGCAGTTTGAGAACGCATCGAGCGTCAACAATGTGTTTTTCGACGAGGCGAATAAACAGGTGAGGACACGTTTAATAATTTGAAGTATATTACAATAACTATATGACAGACATTATAAAGCGATATCATGGATGTTTCAAAATCCTAGACAGCATTTTTGGACAACATAGGCGCATTTTGAATGGCACAGTCATAATGTAAGTTAGATGTAGATGAATGCTTTCATAAAACTTATTAACAAATTATTAGAGTGGCAGCAGTAGAGGTCTTCCAATTCAATGCATGTAGATTAAACTTTAATGCATTAAATACATAACTAGATTAGCCTTTATCTATGAATAAAATTATATTTAGATGCATGTTAACCGTATGACTGTAACCCTATTATGTGCAATAGCTTTCTATCGCCTATTTTAATCACCAGGCTTATGGTTTATGCAGGATGTTTGGGATAAAATGTGGTGACAATGTCATCTGTTCATATATCAAAAAGTTCTGTGGCTTCGTATCAGATGATACTTTTCTATATACTATGCTATTATATTATTATTATATTCGTGTAATGTTGTTTACAATGTGCTTCAAATAATGCCATAGTACTACTATGGAACATATCTGAAAAACATAAAAGGTACCCGGGTAAATATCACATACTCAATTGATAGTAGGCATCTGCCTTTATAAATGATGCTTTCTGAGTATAATAGTGGATGTTTTGTGTGATTGCAGGTGTTTGCAGTACGATCTGGCGGGGCCACAGGTGTTGTGGTTAAAGGGCCAGATGATAAAAGCTCAGTGGCTTTCAGGTAAGACCCCTAGACTTTCTTTATGCATCTGTGTCCTATATGCATCATGTCAAGATCAGTGTTATTGTTTATATAATGTATAGTATTTGTTAATATTTTGATTGATCCTTTAGTTTTATATAAATGTTTTAAAGTAATTTCAGTTACTTTTGTAATTTTTATTATTATTTTTAATTTATATCTTAGGTTCAATTTATTTTTATTTCAATTTTAGTTTTGGTCATTTAAGTTTAACTTTTATTTAAATTAAATTCTTGAAATAAAAATCGTTTATTTCAAATGTTTAGGTTTTTTAAGTTTAAGGTTTTCATCTAATATTTGTATTTCATGTCAGCTTTATTTAAATGACTGAAAATGCTTTAAAATTATTTTTTTTCTTTTCGTTTTAGTTAACAATAACAGCACTGGCAAACATCCTTAAACTGTGTTTCGTTTGACAGAATGGATGACAAAGGAGAGGTGAAGTGTATCAAATTCTCATTGGGGAACAAAATCTTAGCTGTGCAGCGCACTACAAAATCAGTTGTAAGTATCATTGATGATTGCTGTCGCAATAAATGCAGTTGTTGCACACAGGTTCCCTTTAAGTGAATTTCTTTCTTTCTTTCTCTTTTTTTAGGATTTTACAAATTTCATTCCTGACTATCCACACTTGGAATTTTCCCATGAGTGCAAGGTACATCCCTAAACAAACAGAGATTGACTATAATTAATTAAATAATTAGTTTATGTATGCATGTATAAACTATTATTCAAACGTTTGGGGGCAGTAAGATTTTATTCACTAAGAATAAAAACAATTTTATTCAGCAAGGATGCATTGTTTTCTATTTATCAAAAAATCCATGAAATATTATTCAAAAGTTTGGGGGCAGTAAGATTTTATTCAGCAAGAATGCATTAAATTGGTCAAAAGTGACAGTAAAAAAAATTAATAATGTTACAAAAGATTTCTATAAATCTATATTTCAAATGATTGGTGTTCTTTTGAGCTTCCTATTTATCAAGGAATCCTGAAAAAAATGAATCATGCTTTCCACAAAACTATTAAGCAACTGTTTTCAACATAATGATAATAATAAATGTTTCTTTAGCATCATATTAGAATGATTTCTGAAGGATCATGTGAGACTGAAGATTGGAGTAATGATGCTGAAAATTCAGCTTTGCATCACAGGAATGAATTACATTGAAAAATCTTACTGACCCTAAACTTTTATTTATTAATTTTTTGCAGACAAAGAATGCCAGTATTCTCGGGTTTTGTTGGACCAACTGGAACGAGATTGTATTCGTCACTGACCAGGGAATAGAATTCTATCAGGTGAGGTGACACCCTTACATCAGTTCAGTAAACTGATTTTTTTTTTCTTCAACAAAACAAGTCATTCTTTCTGCCAAAGGTAAGCAGAATCCTTGTTTTGCAGGTGCTGCCTGATAAACGAACCCTGAAGCTCTTAAAGAGCCAGAGCATCAATGTGAACTGGTACATGTATTGCCCAGAGACTGCCGTTCTTCTCCTTTCCACCACTGTACAGGGTAATGTGCTACAGCCATTTGCTTTCAAGGTGAGTTTGGTGTCTTATTCTTTAATGTTGATTGAAAGCATGCAGGAGTTTTGCATCTGCAGACTTAAACCACAAGAGGGCAACAGTAACTCTGATATTAGGTTGTTAAATCTTAAAACATACTGCTCTAATCTTAACATTATTTTCTCTAGAGCGTGACCATGTCAAAGATGTCCAAGTTTGAGATTGAACTGCCAGCGGTGCCCAAACCAGCCAAACTCAGCCTCTCTGAACGTGACATCGCTGTGGCTACAATGTAAGACGTGTGTATGAACACCTGAGCCAACACTAGACATCTAACTCTGAACAAATGTTATTCTGCAAATGATATGTCGGTTAATAGTTTATGAAATATATTGCAATAATGTGTGAAAAAGCAACTGTGAAGCCCAGCAGTCACACTCTCTCTCTGGACTGTAGTTATGATCAGCTCTATGTGATGTATCTGAAGCATCACTCCAGAACCACCAACAGTCCTGGAGCAGAGGTGGTCCTCTATCACCTGCCCAGGTATAATAGATAACTTACTGTCCAATAAAAGCATTCTGCTCTATTTTTGAGCATTTTTGTTTTTCTTTACCTTTCTTTTAACTGTAGAGAAGGCACGTGTAGGAAGACTCATGTGCTCAAACTAAACACCACGGGTAAGTTTGCCCTGAACGTGGTGGATAATCTAGTTGTGGTGCACCATCAGAGCTCACAGGTGAGTTTGACAAGTGTTCAATCTGTTAATCACATGATATTAACACATTCGTGGAGTTGATTATGATGTACATAATGAGCTAGTCATTAACAATCTGCTTTGCTAGTCCTCTGGCATTCGCATTATTTTATTGTATTATTTTATTTTAAATATTATGGGTGCGCTGATATTAAAATTCAAGTTGATATCAATCATTATTTTGTCTGAATGAATTAAAAAACGTAATTTAAATAATTCAAATGCATTTAGGCATCGCAGCATTATAAAGTACTGTATAAAAAACAAATATTCATTTTGAGATTTGATGAAGATTACATTTAACAATGTTTTTCAATTATTAGTGTTTTTAAAGATTAACTTAAAGTGAATGTAAATGAAGTCAGATGTAATCCACATGTAAAATTAGGGGGAATGAGCATGCAGAAATAAATATGAAAAACCTACCAATACAGATAAATAAAAAATATATATATATAATAATCTCTAAAATGTATATCCAGACAGTATTGTACCAATAAAGTGCATCCCTAATAAATATGTAAAAGTATGATTTAATCTTATCAGCAAACCTGCTTAAAATAAAGGTCTGATCTGCTCTGTACCTTGTTTGAAATGCTTGTCTTATTGTATTTCAGTCTTCACTCATTTATGATATAAAACTGAGGGAATTAGATGGTGCATTAAATGTGCATCAGCCTGTGCTTCCTGCCCAATCCATCAACCCCTACAAGATCCATCTCACAGGTGACATGTAATTCATTTCGAAAGCAACACCACACTTTTGACGATAAACTATACCAATATTGCAAGTTTCTACATACCTGTTTTGGCTTCTTTTTATATAATGCTTCTCTGAGAATGTAAGGAACATAATCTTTCTTTCCACACCCTTACAGGACCTGCGGCCGCTCCAAGTCAGGCCCCTGTGCCTTGTGAACTTTGTATCCTTACAGATGAACTTATATTCATATGTGAAATATACCATATGTACTTGCCCTTCTCAAAGTTTTCCTTTACATTCAAGACTCCTCTTCCTGGAGTGTTTTCCAACCGGATATCATCATCAGTGCCAGCGAAGGTACTTTACTAAACAATGCACAAATGAAATAAAATCTGGCGTGACGGAGAGTGATTTATATTGTTCTCTGTCAGGATATCTCTGGTACCTCCAGGTGAAGCTCCAGCCCACACTGAATCTCCTACAGGATAAAGGCAAACTCATGGACTTCCTGTTGCGGAGACTAGACTGCAAAATGGTCATCTTGTCTGTATGCTCGCAAAGTAAGCAGCAGAGAGCTCTATAATGAAAATGCTTTATAAAATAACTCTGCAAAGCAATTCAAAAGTTATCTACAAAGGAAAATGCCTGTTAAGTAAGATATGATGTTTGTAATATATTAGATATTAGGTTAATGTTTATTGAATGAATGTCTTGTTCTTCAGTGCTTACTGAAGGAGATAAAGGGAATCTGTCTGTGGTGGCCACAGTGTTTGATAAACTCAACCAAGTGTACAAAGAGTACCTGGATGCAGAGCAAGTGTATACTGCGGTTGGTACAGATTGTTTATTACACTGTATTTTCTATATATGAATGTGGTATTTGTAGAAATGTTTATATTTTATGTTTTTCTCTCTCCGTCCTCAAGGCTATGGAATCAGGCCCCAGTCGCTCCAGCACTTCTTATAAAAGGCCCGTCCGAACACAGGCGGTGATAGACCAGTCAGACATGTACACACACGTGCTGTCTGACTTCACTGAGAAGAAGGTAAACAAGCATTGTATTTCTTTACAGGATGCAATTGCTTTATTTAAACGTATGCATTTTTTCCTCTGTTCTGCAAGTCTCAAATATTTCTGCCTAATGGACATTTCTTATTCTAATGCTGTAAATTGTCGTCTTTGAACAGGGAGTGAAGCATAAGTTCATCATTGCAGTTCTCATGGAGTACATTCGTTCTCTTAACCAGTTTCAGATCCCCGTTCAGGTATAAACTAAACACAATGAGGTCTTTAAAGGAATAGTTCACCCAAAAATGAATATTTCTGGAAAATGTACTCATCCTCAGGCCATCCAAGATGTAGATGAGTGTTTCTTCATCAGATTTGGAGAAATGTAGCATTACATCACTTGCTCACCAGTGGATCCTCTGCAGTGAATGGGTGCCGTCAGAATGAGAGTCCAAACAGCTGATAAAAACATCACAATAATCCACAAGCAATTCACACCACTCCAGTCCGCGAGTTAATCTCTTGTGAAGCGAAAACTGTGTGTTCGTAAGAAACAAATCCGTCATTAAGATGTTTTAACTTGAAACCGTCCATAATCCATAATAATGCTTCCTCCAGTGAAAAAGTCCATCCCATTATTATTTTTAATTTATATCTTAGGTTCAATTTATTTTTATTTCAATTTTAGTTTTGGTCATTTAAGTTTAACTTTTATTTAAATTAAATTCTTGAAATAAAAATCGTTTATTTCAAATGTTTAGGTTTTTTAAGTTTAAGGTTTTCATCTAATATTTGTATTTCATGTCAGCTTTATTTAAATGACTGAAAATGCTTTAAAATTATTTTTTTTCTTTTCGTTTTAGTTAACAATAACAGCACTGGCAAACATCCTTAAACTGTGTTTCGTTTGACAGAATGGATGACAAAGGAGAGGTGAAGTGTATCAAATTCTCATTGGGGAACAAAATCTTAGCTGTGCAGCGCACTACAAAATCAGTTGTAAGTATCATTGATGATTGCTGTCGCAATAAATGCAGTTGTTGCACACAGGTTCCCTTTAAGTGAATTTCTTTCTTTCTTTCTCTTTTTTTAGGATTTTACAAATTTCATTCCTGACTATCCACACTTGGAATTTTCCCATGAGTGCAAGGTACATCCCTAAACAAACAGAGATTGACTATAATTAATTAAATAATTAGTTTATGTATGCATGTATAAACTATTATTCAAACGTTTGGGGGCAGTAAGATTTTATTCACTAAGAATAAAAACAATTTTATTCAGCAAGGATGCATTGTTTTCTATTTATCAAAAAATCCATGAAATATTATTCAAAAGTTTGGGGGCAGTAAGATTTTATTCAGCAAGAATGCATTAAATTGGTCAAAAGTGACAGTAAAAAAAATTAATAATGTTACAAAAGATTTCTATAAATCTATATTTCAAATGATTGGTGTTCTTTTGAGCTTCCTATTTATCAAGGAATCCTGAAAAAAATGAATCATGCTTTCCACAAAACTATTAAGCAACTGTTTTCAACATAATGATAATAATAAATGTTTCTTTAGCATCATATTAGAATGATTTCTGAAGGATCATGTGAGACTGAAGATTGGAGTAATGATGCTGAAAATTCAGCTTTGCATCACAGGAATGAATTACATTGAAAAATCTTACTGACCCTAAACTTTTATTTATTAATTTTTTGCAGACAAAGAATGCCAGTATTCTCGGGTTTTGTTGGACCAACTGGAACGAGATTGTATTCGTCACTGACCAGGGAATAGAATTCTATCAGGTGAGGTGACACCCTTACATCAGTTCAGTAAACTGATTTTTTTTTTCTTCAACAAAACAAGTCATTCTTTCTGCCAAAGGTAAGCAGAATCCTTGTTTTGCAGGTGCTGCCTGATAAACGAACCCTGAAGCTCTTAAAGAGCCAGAGCATCAATGTGAACTGGTACATGTATTGCCCAGAGACTGCCGTTCTTCTCCTTTCCACCACTGTACAGGGTAATGTGCTACAGCCATTTGCTTTCAAGGTGAGTTTGGTGTCTTATTCTTTAATGTTGATTGAAAGCATGCAGGAGTTTTGCATCTGCAGACTTAAACCACAAGAGGGCAACAGTAACTCTGATATTAGGTTGTTAAATCTTAAAACATACTGCTCTAATCTTAACATTATTTTCTCTAGAGCGTGACCATGTCAAAGATGTCCAAGTTTGAGATTGAACTGCCAGCGGTGCCCAAACCAGCCAAACTCAGCCTCTCTGAACGTGACATCGCTGTGGCTACAATGTAAGACGTGTGTATGAACACCTGAGCCAACACTAGACATCTAACTCTGAACAAATGTTATTCTGCAAATGATATGTCGGTTAATAGTTTATGAAATATATTGCAATAATGTGTGAAAAAGCAACTGTGAAGCCCAGCAGTCACACTCTCTCTCTGGACTGTAGTTATGATCAGCTCTATGTGATGTATCTGAAGCATCACTCCAGAACCACCAACAGTCCTGGAGCAGAGGTGGTCCTCTATCACCTGCCCAGGTATAATAGATAACTTACTGTCCAATAAAAGCATTCTGCTCTATTTTTGAGCATTTTTGTTTTTCTTTACCTTTCTTTTAACTGTAGAGAAGGCACGTGTAGGAAGACTCATGTGCTCAAACTAAACACCACGGGTAAGTTTGCCCTGAACGTGGTGGATAATCTAGTTGTGGTGCACCATCAGAGCTCACAGGTGAGTTTGACAAGTGTTCAATCTGTTAATCACATGATATTAACACATTCGTGGAGTTGATTATGATGTACATAATGAGCTAGTCATTAACAATCTGCTTTGCTAGTCCTCTGGCATTCGCATTATTTTATTGTATTATTTTATTTTAAATATTATGGGTGCGCTGATATTAAAATTCAAGTTGATATCAATCATTATTTTGTCTGAATGAATTAAAAAACGTAATTTAAATAATTCAAATGCATTTAGGCATCGCAGCATTATAAAGTACTGTATAAAAAACAAATATTCATTTTGAGATTTGATGAAGATTACATTTAACAATGTTTTTCAATTATTAGTGTTTTTAAAGATTAACTTAAAGTGAATGTAAATGAAGTCAGATGTAATCCACATGTAAAATTAGGGGGAATGAGCATGCAGAAATAAATATGAAAAACCTACCAATACAGATAAATAAAAAATATATATATATAATAATCTCTAAAATGTATATCCAGACAGTATTGTACCAATAAAGTGCATCCCTAATAAATATGTAAAAGTATGATTTAATCTTATCAGCAAACCTGCTTAAAATAAAGGTCTGATCTGCTCTGTACCTTGTTTGAAATGCTTGTCTTATTGTATTTCAGTCTTCACTCATTTATGATATAAAACTGAGGGAATTAGATGGTGCATTAAATGTGCATCAGCCTGTGCTTCCTGCCCAATCCATCAACCCCTACAAGATCCATCTCACAGGTGACATGTAATTCATTTCGAAAGCAACACCACACTTTTGACGATAAACTATACCAATATTGCAAGTTTCTACATACCTGTTTTGGCTTCTTTTTATATAATGCTTCTCTGAGAATGTAAGGAACATAATCTTTCTTTCCACACCCTTACAGGACCTGCGGCCGCTCCAAGTCAGGCCCCTGTGCCTTGTGAACTTTGTATCCTTACAGATGAACTTATATTCATATGTGAAATATACCATATGTACTTGCCCTTCTCAAAGTTTTCCTTTACATTCAAGACTCCTCTTCCTGGAGTGTTTTCCAACCGGATATCATCATCAGTGCCAGCGAAGGTACTTTACTAAACAATGCACAAATGAAATAAAATCTGGCGTGACGGAGAGTGATTTATATTGTTCTCTGTCAGGATATCTCTGGTACCTCCAGGTGAAGCTCCAGCCCACACTGAATCTCCTACAGGATAAAGGCAAACTCATGGACTTCCTGTTGCGGAGACTAGACTGCAAAATGGTCATCTTGTCTGTATGCTCGCAAAGTAAGCAGCAGAGAGCTCTATAATGAAAATGCTTTATAAAATAACTCTGCAAAGCAATTCAAAAGTTATCTACAAAGGAAAATGCCTGTTAAGTAAGATATGATGTTTGTAATATATTAGATATTAGGTTAATGTTTATTGAATGAATGTCTTGTTCTTCAGTGCTTACTGAAGGAGATAAAGGGAATCTGTCTGTGGTGGCCACAGTGTTTGATAAACTCAACCAAGTGTACAAAGAGTACCTGGATGCAGAGCAAGTGTATACTGCGGTTGGTACAGATTGTTTATTACACTGTATTTTCTATATATGAATGTGGTATTTGTAGAAATGTTTATATTTTATGTTTTTCTCTCTCCGTCCTCAAGGCTATGGAATCAGGCCCCAGTCGCTCCAGCACTTCTTATAAAAGGCCCGTCCGAACACAGGCGGTGATAGACCAGTCAGACATGTACACACACGTGCTGTCTGACTTCACTGAGAAGAAGGTAAACAAGCATTGTATTTCTTTACAGGATGCAATTGCTTTATTTAAACGTATGCATTTTTTCCTCTGTTCTGCAAGTCTCAAATATTTCTGCCTAATGGACATTTCTTATTCTAATGCTGTAAATTGTCGTCTTTGAACAGGGAGTGAAGCATAAGTTCATCATTGCAGTTCTCATGGAGTACATTCGTTCTCTTAACCAGTTTCAGATCCCCGTTCAGGTATAAACTAAACACAATGAGGTCTTTAAAGGAACTCAAAAATCAAAAATGAATATTTCTGGAAAATGTACTCATCCTCAGGCCATCCAAGATGTAGATGAGTCATCAGATTTCAGATTTGGAGAAATGTAGCATTACATCACTTGCTCACCAGTGGATCCTCTGCAGTGAATGGGTGCCGTCAGAATGAGAGTCCAAACAGCTGATAAAAACATCACAATAATCCACAAGCAATTCACACCACTCCAGTCCGCGAGTTAATCTCTTGTGAAGCGAAAACTGTGTGTTCGTAAGAAACAAATCCGTCATTAAGATGTTTTAACTTGAAACCGTCCATAATCCATAATAATGCTTCCTCCAGTGAAAAAGTCCATCCCCTGTTGTTCTCTAACATCAAAATCCATCAACATATTTGTTTAGAACTGTTTTCGCTTATAAATAGTGCTTGATCTGTGCAAATTTCTCTCCTGATTCAGATGAGGAACCTTTTATACTGGATTTGTTTTTTTACAAACATGCAGCTTTTCACTTCACAAAACGTTAATTGATGGACTGGAGTGGTGTGGATTATTGTGATGTTTTTATCAGCTGTTTGGACTCTCATCCTGACGGCACCCATTCACTGCAGAGGATCCATTGGTGAGTGATGTAATGCTACATTTCTCCAAATCTGTTCTGATGAAGAAACAAACTCATCTTCATCTTTGATGACCTGAGGGTGAGTACATTTTCCAGAAATATAAATTTTTGGGTGAATTATTCCTTTTTTTTTTTTTTACCTGTGATTAGGGCTGCACGATAAATCGCATGCGATATTTAACGCGCATCTTGTCAGTAAAGCCAGTTCTGTAATCAGCGGTAAATCTCCATCACCTGCGGTCTTTCACATTGAGCAGCATTTACTACACAGAGCCGTTGTTCACAGACAAGCTGCGCAAAACCACGATCATATTTTGTTTTGCGCAGCTTGACTGTGAACAACGGCTCTGTGTAGTTAATGCTGCTCAGTGTGAAAGCACGCACGATGGAGATTTACCGCTGATTACAGAACTGGCTTTACTGACAAGATGCGCATTAAATATCGCATGCGATTTATCGTGCAACCCTGCCTGTTATCTTTTGTCCATTTGAGCAATCAGGAAGTCTTAGCTACATTCTAAGTCAGAGTACAAGCTGAAAGTCTTTTGAAAGGATCTTTAATGTCTGAACCATTCACTCCAATGGTAAGCTCTGGTGTAACTGTAAATTGTATCCCAGTTTCACCTTCACCTGACCCAGGTGTTGGGGCTTGTTGGGTGTTTTGCTAGGCAGGTTCAGCCCTCTTGGAACAATGTGGGTTTCAGTGCAGTTATGACTGAACTTGATTTAAGGCAGCAAACTTTGTTTATGAGCTTTTTTAACTTTATTTGTAGGACAGTGGGGGGAAAATGGAGAGAGTGCAATGGGACAAACTTTTTATAAATATATGAAGGTCTAGTCAGATCTACAAACGGTGATCTAGTTAATTTTACAAAGCCTAATTTACAAACCCTGGATGAGTTTGTGAAATCTGGCTGTTAAAAATTGTTCATTTTAAGCCACTCAAAAGAACAAAATGACTTGAATAAAGATTAGTTCATTTTGATGAACCAGATCAAACGAGTGTTAGTCAAATGATCTGATCTTCCCATTACAATAAAAACATTGCAATAAATAAATAGTTTTAAAACAAAAATAGAAAATGTACAAAAAATATGAAATATTGTATTTGTTTACTTGCATCTTGCATGACCATTAACCAACATCAGAGAACCATGAACATGCTAATGTGTTGTTAAATTATTGAAATATGTAAGTATATACAAGTAAATATTTTACAACCAAATATTTTTAGTCAAAAGGGTTCAGTTAAGATAAATTGGGAATCACTGCCCAGTGTTGTTATTGTTAACTAAAACTAAAACAATTTAAAAAAAGTTCATTCATTGAAATGAAGCTGAAATAAAATAAATATAAATATTAGATGAAAAACTTAAATGACCATTAAACATGTAGTATTGGCAGCTAACTGAAATTAATTTGATGCTGAAGTACAAAAAATATTAAAACTAAAATATAAATAAAGATAAAAAACAGAAACTAGTGACAATGACGAAAGCATATTAGAAAATTACTGAAACTTCAAACTAATATTAAAATGAAAACTGAAAATGTAAAAAAAAAGCCAATTTAAAAAATAAAAAATACTATGATTGTATATAAATAATACTAAAATAAGAGGTTCCTGCCAAAATGCGTTACATGTGAGCAATTATATTTTGATAAGTAATATTAAGTTTATAACTAATATGGTATAATAAGGCTTAGAATTCATAAATAAAATGTTTTATATTTACATATATAAACCTTTAAAAATGCTTGTTTTCTTTTCTTTTTAAAAAGTTGGGTTTGAGTATTGAATGTTACATTTGCATTATTTACTAAAGAATCATAATCGTGTCAAACTGCATAGCTGTCAAAGTTGTGTTGTATGTAGTATACAGTGACTCTTCTCATCGTTGTTCTGATCTTTCCAGCACTATTTGTATGAGCTAGTCATCAAAACTCTGGTCCAGCACAACCTCTTCTACATGCTGCACCAGTTTCTTCAGTATCACGTCCTCAGCGACTCCAAACCACTGGTGAGCTTTACAGTTATTGTAACTCAATTTCTTAAACTAGAACATTCATTTATGTACATTCCTCTTGTCTGTAAAAATCTATGAAGCTTTGCTTCAATAAGAACTTCTTGATGTGGCTGACTCCACTGTGTTTTTTGTGCTTCTAGGCTTGTTTGCTGCTGTCTCTGGAGAGCACGTATCCACCTGCTCACCAGCTCTCTCTGGACATGCTGAAGGTATGAAAAGCTCTTGCATGTTCAGTGCAGATGATTTAAAGTGCCCCTATTATGGATTTTTGAAAATTACCTTTCATGCAGTGTGTAACACAGCTCTAAGTAAATGAAAACATCCTGCAAAGTTATAAATCTGAAAGTGCACTGTATATAAAGTTATTGTCTCTCAAAAGAAAGAGTCGACTCTGAATCACTCAAACGAGTCATTTTTAAAACGAATCCCAAGCCGTTTCATGTTGACGTCAACATGAACCATTAGCAAATTGCCAGCCCACTTGTTGGTCTTTTCGCGTTGGTCTGAATGAAAATGCAAATTCATTCTTTGCCACAAGGTGTCGCTTTTGGAGCGGTAAAAATAACTGTTTCCCTGGTAACGCTGTACACAAAGCAGCACTGCGCTCACAAACGCTGCTTTATCAGGCATTACAGGCATGATGAAATGAAAATGAGACCAATCGGACCAATCACCGCAGATTAGCGTCACGCAAAGGAGGGGTTTGGAAAAATAAATCGTTGAGCGAATTGTTTGGGAGTCGTTGAGCAAATAAGGTAAAAATAAATGCATATTATAAGACAATGAAAGTGTTTTTTGACCTTGCATGCATGTCAACCTGTTGTTGGGGACTCCCAAAACCAAAATATGAACCTTTCATAACCTATAATAGGGGCACTTTAAGCTTCATTTTGCCTTTAACTGCTGATCTCGAGTGATCCATGCGTGTGTTTTTCAGAGGCTCTCCACCGCTAATGATGAGATCGTGGAGGTTCTTCTGTCCAAGCAGCAGGTTTTAGGCGCTCTGCGTTTCATTCGAAGCGTCGGCGCCCACGATAACGTCTCCGCGCGGAAGTTTCTGGATGCCGCACGGCAAACAGACGACACAATGTTGTTCTACACCATCTTCCGCTTCTTCGAGCAGAGGAATATGCGGTTGCGTGGTAATCCTGGTTTCAACCAAGGTAAGTGATTTTGACGAATGAAATGGAGTTTGTGTTCACGAAATGGGCTGAGCATCTAAATCAAACAAACCAGGGTGTAGAGATATACTTCATTCTCGTTGATTGGAGCAGAAACATCTGCACATGAGTGGACCTCCTCTGATATCATCTTCCTGTTTCAGGAGAGCACTGTGAGGAGCATGTGGCCTACTTTAAGCAAGTGTTTGGAGAGAACGCTTTGATGAAACAAGCCACGGCATGAAAGACTACAGTAGCAGCTGGAACGATGGTTTAACCAGGAGGAAACGGTATTGCGTTGAGCAAAATGAAAACCAAATGAAGCTCACACGAACTCTAGAGAGAGTCTAGTGTTACAAGAGACTTGAAAGAGACACTTTACCATCTTGTATGCATGTTTGCCATGAAGTTCAGATGGTTTTAGCGGGATAAAGCAGTAACAGATCGGTGTTTGAATGGAGAATTACTAATATCGCCACATTGCAAAAGAGTGCTTAACTAAATGGTCTGTATGTATGAATGCTGATCATGCATATATTTTAAAAAGCTTTTACAGTGTATATATAATAAATATAATATGTACATATATGTAATATGCTTTGTGAGATTCTTTACAAAAAAGAGAGGGCCAAGCACTGGAACAAGTCAAGGCGATTGTTTTAGGTTCATCATTTTTGGCGTGATGATAACCCACAGATTTCTGGGATTGGTCATTAGATGCTTATCTGTGCTGCCTGTAACTTATGTGTTACCTATGGGTCATTCTGTAATTTAGGGTGCATTTCATTATGTTTTTTCTAACAGTTTTAAGGTCCGATTCTCTAACTTTTGCCTCAAACTGTTAATTTTCTACTTATTAATAGTTAGTAAGGTAGTTGTTAAATTTAGGTATTGGGTAGGATTAGGGATGTAGAATATGGTCATACAGAATATGTGCTTTATAAGTACTAATAAACAGCCAATATGTTAATAATAGGCATGCTAATAAGCAACTAGTTAATAGTGAGAATTGCTCCCTATACTAAAGTGCTACCCAGTTTTCCTTAGAAATATATTTTATCCATTAAGAGAATACACTTATTTTGTGCAACCTGTTTTTCGGTTTGCTTGAAATTGCCTTTATGATCCTTTATCTATATAGATTATCTATATTATCTACAGTCTAAATACCTTAAAAAACAAACCGAGTTTAAATTTCATTTTCTTTCAAATAAGAAAATATTTCATTTCTCTCATGTCCTTAAAAATTCTGTCATCTATGTTGTTAACCAAACACCCCCTTGAAAAGTAAAATATGGTTCACCATAAAACGATGTGACCTGCATCATGTGACGTCACCTTCTTCTGCAGTGGACGTTTTGAACACATTATGGTAAACGTTATCTTAATTTTTTCTATATATGATCTCCAATGACTTATTGTCAAGGAGTATATTAATTGAGCATTGGGTACATTGTTATGGTTTGTACTATTTTAATGATTTTTATGCAAATAAATATAATTTGAGATCAACCTGATCAAGGAAATAATATTTGGTTGTCCAGACAAGTAGTGCCATTCATAATTATGAGTCAAAATGGTGAAATTGTCAACCCATACAGATTGTCTGTAACATAGTTGACAATCTAAAAAAAAATATATATATATTTTTCTTTATATCAAAATTAATAAGCTTGGCTACTAGCATATAAGTTACACTGATGAAATATATCAACTGAAACGAAGTTGTTTTATTGAAAAAGCATATTGTTTTATCTATTTTTTTTTTCGTGGTAAGAAATGTACCCTAAATTACAGAATTACTCCTATGCTTTCTGTCTAAATGGATGACTTCTGGCAATGGACCCTTTTTCACATTTCCGGGGATTTCAGAAGCTGAAGTCATCATAGTTTGGTAAATTTCTATAGTGGTGAATGGTAATGACAAAGTTTGCAAAAGACAAATCCACAATATCATTTATATCCTCAGCCGGCGTATTAGAAACACTCACATAGCAGTCGTAACTAGTTTTGAGTAATTTAATGCTAAGGTAAGGAAGAAATAAGTATTGTGTTATAATGTACACTAAATTTAAAAAAAATGAAATCATAAAAAACTTTGCTTGATGTTAATAATTCTGGAAATGCGTCATCACAGTCTGTGAAAAGGGTCCATCGTGCATCACTGATGTTTTAATTCACATAAAAGACCTTTATTCACATAAAAGACTTCATTTTCACATTTCAACACAATTTATTAACACTGCAATGTAACAAAGTGTCCATACAGATTTAAATCACATTTTAAATCTAAAAATCCTAAAACTGACATTCACAGGTGCATAATACAGTAGATCTCAGGAGGATTGTGCTACATGAAGTACATTTACATACTGTACTAAATATGGATGTCTGTGCAGTAAATATGGATGTCTCTCAGTGAAGTAGAACAGGTTTCACAGTCAAACTTACATTTTAAGACGTCTTTCTGACTATATTCAACATTTTTGGGCAATGAAGTGGATGTGGCCAACAAATTTTAAGTAACACTTAATTCAGTATTAATGGGATCCTGTAGAGTTCAAATATCATAATGGCCTGTTTTTACCTGAAGTTTAGAAGTAGATTGTGTGATATGTGCACACTTGGGTGAATGTGTCAGACAGAAATCAAGCAGTCTGATTTGTTAACTCGGCCATTTAAAACAGAATGAAAAAGTGTTATAAGAACCTTTTAACATCAGAAAGCCTTTTAGCCCAACAGTGTTTCTTTCAATTAATACAACAGTTGTTAAATGATTAAAACCAAATGTGGACGGTCACTTGAAAAATTAATTAGTGGGTCCATTAACTGCAGTCCAGGGTTAAAAGTCAGTGTTTGTATAACCGCAGGTAGCTTTTATGTACATTTACATTGTGTTGGTGAATTTTAGGTGTCGTGGACATAATAAAATTCATGTTGACAGTGAACATTATTATATTTACAAACATTTCTGGTGTTACTCAAGCAGTTATTCTGGTACAGAGGAGAGATTTTCACACTGTGCTTGAATATTTGAATAGAATATTTGTATTATTTACATTCTTAATGCACATTCTTCGCAATAATGCGCACGAATCATTGGTGCACCTTATTCCAGTAAGTAATCTTTTATCAAAATGTGATAACCTGCTATGTCTCTAAAATAACGTTACTTTTCAGCCGATACTGTAGCTGCAACCTTTTCCTTTTCAGTCATCATGAGTTCCTCCCTTCCAGCCTTCTCTATTCTGGTATGTAACAATAAAATGATTTTCTTGAATATCCTATTTCATTCCGAATTACACTACTGTTCAAAAGTTTGGGGTCGGTAAGATTATTTTAATGTTTTCGAATTAATTCTCTTATGCTCGCTAAGGCTGCATTTATTTGATTAACAATACAGTAATATTGTGAAATATTATTGCAATTTAAAATAATGGTTTACTATTTTAAAATATTTTAAACTGTAATTTATTCCTATGATGCAAAGCTGAATTTTCAGCATTATTACTCCAGTCTTCAGTGTCATATGATCCTTCAGAAATCAATCTAATATGCTAATTTGCTGCTCAAGAAACATTTCCAATTATTATCAAAAAAAAAAAAAAAAGTGAGATGTAAACCCAGAATTTAGAGAAAAGTCAGAAATGCAAGATGTAAACTTGGAATTGTTTGAGAGTTTATAGCCTCACAATTCTGAGAAAACAAAAAAGTGCAAGAAAAAGTCTACAACACGAGATACAAACTCAGAATTAGGAGGAAAAAAAGTCCAAAGTGTGAGAGAAAAAGTTGCAATTAACATAATAAATATTAATTTAGAATAATAATTAATACATACTAACCGTAAACGTTTTGAACGCTGTATATCGCAGAAGTAACATGGGTTGTGAATGCCGTTTAATGTTGACTTTTCTAAGTGACCATTTTCAGAGGTTTACAAATACTATCCAAGGTTAATTACTAAATCAGTGTTAACATGATGACAGCTTAACTATATGAAGTATTAATAGCTCAATTATGTTTTGGTTCAATAAATTAAGCTACATCCGATGACAACATTCATCAAAAGCATTAACTATTACCCATATTATACAGAAATACCGAAATGTGCTCTAGCTTGACATTCAACACATTACTCACAGCTTCGTGTCTCACAACCACACCCCCTTTAAGAACAAGATAATTACGGCTGTCGCCTTCAAGCATATCTGGACCTGACGTCCGCACTGTTCTTAACATAGCTACAATACTAACACGTGTCGTGTGCGACTCCCAGAAGTTCAAGCAGTGCAACTGATACTTTCCTACCGTTGATCTAACGTATGTGAGACTGCATGGCTGTGCTGAGCCCCAGGTAGTGTAAGTTCTCCGCCGCGGGGAGGAAAGGAACATCAGCGGTGGACGAGGGCAGGAAGTTCTGCTGGTAGTCTGGGTTATCGTGGTTGGCGCATGGGGAGCGTGGTAGAGTAGCGCAGGAGGTGTTTAGGTACTCCGGCCCGTCAGGTTTACATCCGTACGTGTCTATATATCTGTTTTCTGTCTGTCCACGGGCCGGACCCTCGTAGTTTGGGTTTATCATATTGCTTCTTGTGGTTACATCCTGGTTAATGTACTCTGTGGGAAAGAGATTTGTAACAATTATTTGATTATTTTTTACATTTAGGTTGCCTGGCCAAAGACAACAGATTATATAAATAAAATCAATGTCAGTGTGATAAATCAATATAATAAAAAAGTAATAAAATAAATAAATCATTTTGATTAAATAAATAAATAAATCATGAAATTAATCATTTTAAAATAAATCACATTTGATCCTTTTTTTTATATTATACTATAATACATAATATACTACATCATATAAAAAAGTACAAAACCAATTAACAGCATTAATAAATTACAATTTAAAATAATTTCTTTGCAAAAATAATGTCAGTTCAAGGTGATTTTATTTTTCATTTCTAGAAGGAAGTCACAGATCTTTTTGTTCAAAATCTTTGTTATATTTATGATTTTTTTTTTAATTTAGTTTGCTGCTTAAGAACTGGACGGACAGCGGATGAAAATGTGTCTTTATGGCTAACAGTTTCATTTACAGTTTTATTTGTTGATTAATGAGTGCTGTCATTAGTATAAAGGCAAAAAATATAATTAAAAGATGAGAATAAATAATTGCCAAATATATAGGTTGTTGACATAAACAACATTGGTAAGTGTGACAGTCCATACCATTATTGTTATTGTTAACTAAAACAAAAGATAAAACTATACAAATTATTTTTGGTACCTGAAATAAAGCCGAAATAAAATTAAATATAAATATTAGATGAAAAACAAACAAAACAAAAAAAAATGTTGAACTAACTTAAGTTTAAGTTGCAGTAATAACATTACTAAAACTGAAAAATGTATTAAAACAACATAGACATATTAAAAAAATTATTCAAATAAACAAACATTTATAAAAGTGTGTGTGTGTGTATATATATATATATATATATACATATATATATAGTACATATCAATCAAATTCAAAATATTAAAAAATGCTATAACTGTATATAAATAATACTAAAATAACACTAAATATACAGTATACTGCCTCAGTTTGGTTTCAAAAATCATTTTTAAAGCTCATAAAATGTATGGTAATACCTGGCAGCATGAGGTCTGTAAGCGTGGGGTCTGTAATGTAGCGCAACATCACACCATTCGTGTAGTTGTCCTTAAAACAATACACAAAAGATCAACGAATCATATCCGATGACATGTACTTGGCTAATAACATTTTAAATGATAATATTCCATAGAAGGAGATACTGACTGCTGTATTGTGATACTGAGGCATCGGTGGTGGTTGTGATTGGTTGAAGAATCGTTTGTTGGGTAGCAGGTATTCCTCTGCATCTACCACACCATCCATATCTTCTGTACTGATCCACGACATGTAGAACTTCGAATCCGTCGGGCTGGGCTGGAACATGTGATCATCTCCCTGTGTATAATGCCAAATGAAAAACTCTCATTTGAGTAATTCATTTTTAAAATATATAAACTTCTACAATTATGTGATTTTATCTTTCATTCCTAAAGGCAATGCACAGATCTTTTTTGTGAACTACCTGAATGACAAGGTAGCGAGATGGATCTCGGGCCATTTTTGAAAACTCTGCTACAAGTTCACGGAAGTGAGGTCTGCTGTCAGCGTCAATCATCCAACCTAGAGGTAGACATAAATTTATGTCCTGTCATTTCAACTGACGTTCAACTGTGCTATTATGTATTACGCTATTATTTTGTATATCAATCTATATAGTTCACAATGTCTTTTCTCATGTTCATCTGAAATGTTTATGTGATGCATAATATGCCATATAGCCACATTGTAGCTACCATTACATGCCATTTGAATGATGATTTTCTGTTCTCCTCTCTATTGCAACTTTAGCACTCACATTTGACCATGATCATATACACATCAATAGTACAGATGGACGGCTGTGGCAAACGCTCTCCCTTCTCCAGAATATCTGCAATCTCTCTGGCTGGGATTCCATCATATGGTTTGGATCCAAATGTCATCAACTCCCACACAGTGACCCCTGAAGAGTTAATTCATTAATTAACACTTTACAAATAGTGTTATTGTGATAAATATAATGAACTATCATAAACGTTTTCACAGCATTTATTAATCTGTGTTAATGCTGATTTACTAAAGCCATCCGAGATGTACAGAACATGAGTTTGTTTCTTCATCAGAACAGATTTGGAGAAACTTGCTCAGCAATGGATCCTCTGCAGTGAATGGGTGCCGTAATAATGAGAGTCCAAACAGCTGATAAAAACATCACAATAATCCACACGACTCCAGTCCATCAATTAACATCTTATGAAGAGAAAAACTGTGTTTGTAAGAAACATATCCATCAAGACGTTTGTTTTTATCTTCAAACCGTTGCTTCCAGCTAAAATACAAGTCCTCTATCCATAATGTTGTTTTCTCCAGTGAAAAAAGTCATTTTGCCTGAATCAGGTGAGAAATATGCACAGATCAAGCACCGTGAACAAGTGAAAACAGTCCATAACAGTTTATTGTGAAATGACAACAGTGGATGGACTGGAGGAAGCGTTATTATGGATTATGTACTCCTATTCTGTCCAGAAGCGATGGTTTTAAATTAAAACGTCTTGATGGATGCAGCTTTTCACTTCACAAGATTGATGGACTGGAGTGGAGTAGATTATTGTGATGTTTTTACCAGCTGTTTGGACTCTCATTCTGACGGCACCCATTCACTGCAGAGGATCCATTGGTGAGCAAGTATTCAGCAAATTTTCATTTTTGAGTGAACTATTGCTTTAATTTACACACTCGTTTCTTCCAGCTAAAATACAAGTCATCTATCCATAATGTTGTTTTCTCCAGTGAAAAAAGTCATTTTGCCTGAATCAGGTGAGAAATATGCATAGATCATGCACCGTGAACAAGTGAAAACAGTCCATAAGAGTTTATTGTGAAATGAGTGGGGAACAGCAACGGAGACCAGGACAACTAGATGAGCCCCAGAGACAGATCCCCAGTAAAGACCTTGTCTCCTAGACGGCCACCGGGACAAGACCACAGGAGTCAGTCGAGTCCTCTGCTCAATGTGACTTTGCTGCAGCCTGGATTTGAACTGCTGGTTTCGTCTGGCCAGAGGAGAACTGGCCCCCCGACTGAGCCTGGTTTCTCCCAAGGTTTTTTCTCCATTCTGTCACCGGTGGAGTTTTGGTTCCTTGCCGCTGTCGCCTCTGGCTCATCACTGAATTCAATGATGAACTGCCTTTAACTGAAAAATGAGTGTTTACTATTGTCACTTTGCATTATTGACACTATTTTACTAATTAATGCTGTACAGTTTCTTTGACACAATCTGTATTGTTAAAAGTGCTATATAAATAAAGGTGACTTCACTTGACTCGTCTATGCAATTTTGCCTGTGATGTAATAATGAATGCAGTTTGTATTATATGTAGTGATGAGCACTGACCATAACTCCAAACATCACTTTGATGAGTGTAAGTCCAGTGACGAACTGACTCCAGTGCCATCCACTTTATAGGCACCTAAAAAATTAGCAAAGGCAGCTGAAATGTCAACTTTCTTGTAAATATCAACAAATATGTATATGCACCGATACATTTCGGTTTATTTCTTTTACGGTTGATGATTTTGAATCAGTGGATTGTTGATGCGTGACCTACTTTCCCTCCATCAGCATGATATTCCTTCTCCTCTGCACCCAGCAGTCTGGCCAGGCCAAAGTCAGTGATCTTCACATGGTTAGGAGTTTTCACCAGCACATTCCTGGCCGCTAAATCACGATGAACCAGGTGACGCTCCTCCAAGTAGTTCATTCCCTGATGAGAAGGGTCAGAATGTTTTTGAAATCCCAAGTATGTGCATAGATGTCAATGAATGCTGTGTACCTCCAATCAGCTAATTCCAGGAGACTCAGCACTTTCAAAATTGCTATTTTGTTGTTTTCAAGAAGAAATGCAGTGAATTTATTTATGAGAGTGTTGTGAAAGCAGGAGTGGGAGTTTATTTATTTATACATAATATTTAACACATAAATATTTATTTATGTGCTTATTTATATGTACAAGGTTTATGCAAGATTTATACACTACTGCTCAAATTTTTGAGGTCTATGATTTTTTTTTAAGGAATTAATACTTAATAATTAATACTCTATTTAAAATAAATGTTGTTCTTTTGAACTTTCTGTTCATTAAAAAATCCTGAAAAAGATGTATCACAGTTTCCACAAAAATATTAAGCAGCACAACTGATTTCAACATTGATAATAATAAGAAATGTTTCTTGAGCAGTAAATCAGCATATTAGAAATACTTCTGAAGGATCATGTGACACTGAAGACTGGAGTAATGATGCTGAAAATTCAGCTTTTCATCATAGGAATAAATTACACTTTTAAATATATTAAAACAAAATAGTGATTTTAAGTTGTAATAATATTTTACAATATTACTTACTATATATATACTACATTTATTTTTAATAAATGCAGCCTTGGTGAGCATAGGAGACTTCTTTCAAAATCATTTCTTCTTAATGATACAAGTTAATTTTTAAAGGGCAAACATATTCATGCATCTTGAGACTGATATTTGGAGTTACT
>NW_015557091.1:2337736-2386153 GCF_001515605.1 Sinocyclocheilus anshuiensis | reverse complement strand
TATATATATATATATAATTTTATTTTAATTTTTTTTACATAGGAGGACACAAACAACTTTGAACTCACCTTGGCGATCTGCACACACCAGTTTAACAGAGTCTGTGAGCCGATATTGTCTTTATTCTCCTGTACGTAATCCAGCAGGGAGCCGAAAGGCACGATCTGAGTTATGAGTTGGACGCTGGACGTGAGGCATATTCCCAACAGACGACACACGTGAGGATGATCCACACCGGCCATCACATAGGCCTCCTGAAAGACCAAAATACAAGCTTTAAATCCAGGACAATTATTAATCATTAGTAAAAAGGATGATACCCACATCTAGGATCTCTTTGTTGGCTTTGGGAGATGCGACCTCTCTCAGAACTTTGATAGCAACAGGAACTTTCACATCCTCACCCTCTGGGATCCACAAACCCTAGGACAAAAACAGGAAAGATAATTATTTCTATTCTGAAAATATTTCTTAGAACTTCCATGAGGACTGAGGAATTTGAAGTTTGCAATGTGTTAAATGTGACGTATTTCCAGGTAAAACAGTAAAGTTTCAGAGGTGGAGTAATTTTATTTATTTATGAAGGATTACTTTTTTTCTTCAAAATTGCACTCCCATCTTGAAGTATAAAAAATATGGTATAAAAAAAGATAATGGCATCTTTAATTCTAGGAATCCGATCGGCCCTACAAGCTCACTACGCAAGTTGCGTAGGGCCTCGCAAATTACGCAAGGGCCGCGCATCACTATCAATCTGGTGCAGGGAAGAGGAAAAAAACAGGAAAGAAAGTGAGCAAGATAAGGGTAAGTGATGGATTTTATAAAGATAATGTTGAAATGGCTTTTTAAGGCGCTGTACCAGTGTAAAAAAACAGTGTCAGTGTCGTACACGGTGTTATCATGGACACTTCAAAATACGTGAGTAATTCCAGATACCTTATTATCTGAACTATTTAGATTTCTAGGACATATATTAGCTTATTTATACATTTTCATATAAGCAACCAGTTAAATTTGACAGAACTCTGTGTTTGCTGCGTGAAAATTCAGTCTGATTTTCGCATTGATCTGAACAAAATCAGCAGACGGGATTAATAAAAATGCAAGTTCATTCTCTGCCAGGAGGTGGTGCTTATGGAAGAGCAGAAATGCAGGGGTTACCATGGTTACCCCTCAACTTTCTGTGTTTACTTGCTTGTCACATGAAGAAAGGAAGTCAGAACAGAATTTACATGTTTTCGTTTACATGTTTGTTTGCGCATATATGTTTTTGCATTTTAATCTGGAAATATAGTAGTCTAGAAAAGAGATTATTATTATTATTATTATTAACAATAATAATAATTAATAACAATATTTAATAATAATTTTCATAACCCATTGTCAGGTGTTTTTGACTTATTAAAATATTAATCTTAAATTTTGATATATTTCTCTGAAAGTCACATTAATAATTTAAACATCTTCATTTGTCCTGCTAAATTACTGTAGTGTGCTTTTTATTAATTTGTATTCATAAATGTACCTTAAAGACGGTGCCAAATGCTCCAGAACCAAGGACTTTTATTTTCTTCAGTTCTGTTTCCTTTAGGATGCGAAGGAGAGCCTGGTTGGGTGCTTCCCCACTGGGAGTCAGCGGTTCGACCAACTGCATAATGATGTAAATACGGTTATAAATGGGGATCATATGTGTTGCTTAACTTGTAATTCATTTTCGTGTCTTACCTCTCTCTCCTGAAGCAGGCACCGTAGTGTCCTCTTTCGTCGGATGTATCGTCTGCGGAAAATGACGAAGATGAAAAGGAGGAGGACCATAAGCAGTAGCATGCCTCCAACAAGACCAGCCGCCACTACAGGCATGTGAGATCTAGAAAGAGGATATCAAGTCATTTACTTTCATTAAAAAAAAAACATTTAATATGAATCCCTTGAGCTTCAAGTCAGCAAATTAAACAGTATTCACAAGCCATTGTACTTCCATATTCTAATGTATTTCTGAGTGAAACAGGATATTCAACAAGTAAACTTTAATTCAGAAAAAACACATCTGTGTTTATATTTTTCATTCATTCTTGATTTGCTTGGATGATAATGGCTTTCATATGACTTCTCTACTTAATGAAGTCTAGTAATAACAACACATAAACTACTGTACCCTTTCAGTTCACAACCTTCCAGTCCTGGTCCACTGCACCTATTATAACAGAAACATTTTGAATATTATTATTATTATTATTTCACTTTAATCATTATAACTCGAGGTTTAACTTGTTCCTACCCTTGCGTGCAGTTGGCATGGCATGGCTGACACTGTCCATTTTTGTCTGGGTACGTCCAGACAAGCCTGTAATAAAGGCCTTGCACACCTTGGGCACACTGTGCCACGCACTGCATCCCATCTTTGAAGTGAGCACACCGAGTACACTGATCAGCTCCCTAGATAGAGCGATACAGAGAAAACAACATTCACACTGGAACCACTTACACATCTTATCATTATTACTGTAGTTTACAAACCGATTTAGACATTTTCTGATGAAAATGTAAGTGATGGTTGTCTGAGTGTTGCTCAAAATCAGGGGTCTCCAAACTTAGTCCTGGAGGGTCGGTGTCCTGCAGAGTTTAACTCCAACCCTAATTAAACACACCTGAACCATCTAATCAAGGTCTTACTAGGCATACTAGAAACTTCCAGGCAGGTGTGTTGAGGCAAGTTGGAGCTAAACTCTGCAGGACACCGGCCCTCCAGGACCAAGTTTGGAGACCCTTGCTCAAAATAGACTGCCAGACTGAAATCGCAAGTATAATGAATTAGAAAAGTAACAGCACACCTCAAAAAGCCGTGTGATTTTAGATGTCATTGATGATTTACACTAACAAGTTTAATACTTTAGGTTTAGGGGTTTGTTCAGATCCCTAGTTTGAGCAAGTGTGAGCAAGCATCACTAATAATGAGGTTTATATGGGATATAAAACATTGACATAGTGCGACATACCGGCCCATGGCAGCTTTGTGTCCCGTTCAGGATCTTGCATTCAGGGTCACATTCCAAACACACGTTCTCTGACACATACTCGCGGAGGTCTCTGTAGAAACATATAAAATACAACAGTCAACAGGAGTGTAAAACAGTTTGGAATTAAAAACTAATTTATTTCACACTGCAACTTGCGACAAAACCGGTATTACCAGTAACACTGAAGGGCAAGGCTTTGGACGCTTTCACTTTCGCTTTCGAATTTGCGATCTTGGTGTCACGTTTTACAAGGAAAGATAGTTGTCTGTTGCACTTACATCTTTAGACCTTTCACTTTCTAAGACTAAAATGAATGCTTGAAAGATGGATTCATTATTATTCTTAATGAAAAGCAAAACAACAATAAACCAGTACAAAGACAAACTTACTTATATAACGTTTATTAACAGAAACGAATAAGACGAGGCATGGCATACACCACATGCTGTATTATATATCGACAAATAAATTACAGAAAGTTTAGCAAACACTGTGGAATGAAATAAAAAATAAATAAATAAATAAAAGTCTCCGTAACGTAACATCAGGTAAACAGCAAAGACAACAGGCTTTCCAAAATAAAAACAGAAAATGAAAACTAAATTGGCTGTTAATGACAGTGCTTGCATGTTTTTTGCCAAGAAAACCAACATGTTTACCTTCCCTGGTTTAAGAAGTGGTGTTTTACTTTACTTTTACATTTCTCTTGAAAACCAAATGCTCCATGTGCCATCGTTTTCTCAGTATTCGTGTAATTTTTGCCGCACGCACCTTGCTGCACTGTGCTGCGGCTCTGCAGCGCGTGCTGTATGGAGCAGAGCAGACGCTTTCAGTTTACAATTGTAGCGTCCATTGTCCAACTGAACTAAATGTTTTTTATTTTTACAAAAAAGCAAAACGATAGTGGGGTTGGTAAAGTAAATTATTCGGTGTACAAGCCTAGTCAATGCTTTTGTTGACCTGTTCACATTATCATGATCTATTTTTAAAATAAGATTCTCTGTTGGACACTCACCCATCCAGCACACTGCAGTGACTGACACAGCGCCCCCTACGGCTGACATGCTGGCAGGAGACGCACATGGACGGCCCCGGACCCCAGCAGCCTTCCTCTCCACACATACTATCACAGGTACTGTTCTGCTGCTCTGAAGAGCACACAAGAGAGCTTTTGTTTGATTATACGAGCTCTGTGACCTCACATGACCGAAATTGCTTGCCAACAAATAAGTTGTGTAAAACAAAATATATTTGAATTAATCAATAATTTATAATAATAATTTAATTAATAATAATTCATGCATTTAGCAGACGCTTTTTTCCAAAGCGACTTACAGTGCATTCAGGCTATACATTTTTTACCATTATGTGTGTTCCCTTGGAATTGAACCCACGACCTTTTGCGCTGCTAACGCAATGCTCTACCACTGAGCCACAGGAACATTATGAATTTAAAATAATATTAGAGCTCAATATTAAATTATTTGTATGTAATATATATATATCATGAATTCAGTCCCATACCACAGCTGTGCATTGCTGCGTTGTTTCCAGTTCGTATGCGCTGGTTCTCTGATCTGAACAGCTTAGGCCAGTAGCTGCCTTCAACGTAACAGAGGTGGGGATTGTTCTTGATCACCACATCGCCATCACTGATCTCCTTCAGCGAACGCAGGCCGAGATGATCCAGGTGTGGTATGTTCAAGGCGGCAAAACTGACGGTTCCACTGCATTTATGAGAGAGGTAAAGAGAGAAACATTTAAAGGTTGAAAGTATCTTTTTTCCATGATAAAACAGGTTTAATATGCAGAGAAAACTACTTATTTGTAAGTTAACATGACTACTCACTGTTGTTTAGTTCTTCCTCTGATGATCTCCAGGTTCTCAAAGGGACCGAGGGAATTGAGGTGTTCAGGCCAGTCTTGGATTAACAGAAACCCTGAGAATAGGGTTTATAGCACAGCTAATTAAGGCTTTAGTCAAAGACAAATGCCATTCATATATATATATATATATATATATATATATATATTACATACAAATAATTTAATATTGAATTCTAATATTATTTTAGAATAAAATAAGTATTAAATAAATGCAAATAATATATATATACAGTATTTATAAATTTATAATTCAAATTATAATCTAAATTATTTTACAACATACTGCATATGTGTGATTATACAAGTAAAATATAAATGCAAATATATATATATATACTGTACATGCAAACACATATATAGTTTACCTGAAATTTCCTTAACTGTTTTGAAATAATCGAGTTTCACAGGGTCCATGCTTGGAGTATTTGTAAAAACATCCCTTGAAAAGAATATTTATAGCATTAGATTAAATGTATAGCATGAAAACAAGGTCGACTGATTTAGTCTGAAAGTAGTCCATAAAATCTCACCCTTGAAAAGTCATCTGCATTATTGTAATGTGCCCATTTATTTTGGTGCAGTTGATAAATAAATCGATGTTGGTTGCGTTGACTGCGATGGTGTTAACAAGTGCCCCCGTCCCAAGACCATTACAGACTAAAATAAAACACACGTTCAATTTATTTAACATTTCCGTGTCATGCAAAATTAATTAAACATGTCAAAAGCAACACAATTAATTCATTAATGACATTGCTGACCTTTCGGGCACAAGCCGTCACATTGTTTGCACTTCCTTATTCCGTTCTCCTCCACTTCATGCATGGTACTGCTGCAGGTTCGGACGCAGGCGTCGTGATCGGTCACCACAAAGTTATCTGCAGCAGATAGAGGCATTTGCAGTTATGTTTCAGTTAAGTATAGATGCTGTTTCTCCTAGATCTTTCTCCTTAAATAAAAAAGGCACAAATGAGACCATTACTGACATGTAGTATAGAGCTGTAAAATTAAAATTAAATAGTATAGCTTAGATCATTTGGTCTTGAGAGAATTTGAGAAGAAATGTTTAAGTTTAAATTGAGATCTCTAAATTTTGACGGCAGACTTTGGAATCTTGACATCTGAAGCTGTTTGAGACATTGTTGACATCTCTTCTGAAACTCTTTTGCAATACATATTTTATTAATTTATTATATTTATCAATAGCAACACAATTTAATTTAGGTTTAAAGCAATTTTTTTAATGTGTTTATCTTAAATAAACATTGACAACTCAGAGAACAGTAGCTCTTTGTTTACACAGCGCATAATCTCTGGGTGTGTCTTTGCTTGTGTATTTGCAATCATAACTGGCTGAAGATCAGTGCCATTTGGATAATGTTATTGGTGGTATGCACAATAGCAATGAGCCAGTATACCTCCATGACTTTTGGGACACTTAGATTTACAAACTAAAGGTTTTTAAAGAAAATAATTACATGCTCTTGTCATAGTGATCTTAGTCTGATTTTAGTAAGACGTATGAAAAGCAAACTCACAAGGGCACTTCTTCACACAGGTGGCTCCAAAGTTATACTTCCCGTTAGGATTGGGAACAAGTTGGTGAGTGTTGGGGTCGTACAGCATAAGACGTGGACACGCATCCTTGCACATCCCATCGTCCTGGAAGTCTCTGCAGGCCTGCACAGGTCATCATAAATAACATTTGTTCCCTGCTGATCATTAGGTATCAAAACTATAAATTATATCATCATAAACTATAATTATAAACTATAAATTATATACATAAAAGAAAAGAAAAAATGCTGATCATCAAAATTAGAACTTGGCTATATTAAAATATTATAAATTTAAATGTAAATATATAATAAAATATTTTAACATTATATATTATTATATTTTCTTTGTAGGTGTAACGTGATCAGTATATAAGATACATGAAAAAATAAGCACCCATGCTTCATTTAAAATGTAAGATCTTTATCTTTTATGTTAGCACATTTGTGTTTTAAGAATTTCCTTGAAGACTTTTGAAAAGCGCTCCACTCACCAGACAGTCTGTCGGTCGGGGTCCAGTGCAGCCTGCAGCGCAATGTTCACTGCAGCAGTCGATGGGTTTGGGGCCCTTGCACCTCCGTGAGCACTGCTCGGCACAGTTCAACCGAGTCACTGACAGTGAAGATGAAAGAACGTTTGTTAGGACGTAGTTTACTCATACATTTTCCTTTAGAGAATTATATATACAACTGAATTTACAGGTCTGGCAGTTCTCTGGTCCTGGAGCCCAACACGATTCATTATAGCACCCTGAGTCACATTGTCTACCTGAGGTACGAAAGAAAGTGTTTGTTTTATTATTTTATTTTATCATTAAATATATATATTATAAAAATACATTTCAAATCCAAATAGTAAATTATGCTCACCAAGGCTGCATTTATTTGATCAAAAATACAGTATAAAAAGTAATACTGTAAAATATTATTACAATTTAAAGCAACTGTTTTGTATTTGAATGTTTTGAAATAGTTTTGTATATTGCATGATTTATGTTTGTAAAACTCTAAGCACTTACACTGAGGGTCAGTCCCTCCCGACACATTCACGTCACTGTCATCCTGCACAATATCCAACCACTGTATGGTCTCCACATTGCAAAGCAAAGGATTATGGGCTATTTTAACCCCACCTTTGAGAATTTCTGCCAGATTAAGAGGATAAAATGTTTCTCTATCACTGAAAATAATAGAATTGGGATTTTATACACATACTGCATGCTGTATTCAACACATTTTGGTGCTTGGCGATGTATAAACGTGCTTCTTGTGCTTCTCAAGTCACTTTGGATAAAAGCACCTGCTAAATTAATAAACATAAATGCTTTACCTGTGAGGCTTCTCATATGCAGCTCTCGGAGGCCGCTGGTGATGCTGTTGATCTCTAAAGACTCATTCCTGTGGAAGTTTGCCACCACAGCAAGGCCATACTTGTCATCAAAGAGAGAATGTCCTCGAATGAGGCGTAGGTTTTCCAGGGGTATCACATCCACATAGTTTATTCCTATTAGCACGTAGCCACCAACTTCTTCAATGCTCTATGACAGAAAGAATATTTCAGTCAGGCCCCATTTCATAATTGCTATTTTATTATATCGGTGTGTTATGGCACTCACCATGAGGAAGGAGAGGTCGTGGTACTCCTGAACATTGGTTATCTCCAGGTTTTCCAGCACGACAGTGCAGTTACTGTACATCCGCACCATGGCTCTGTAGTGATCGTCTGGCTGTGCCAGCAGAGTCAGCTTATTATTGGTTCCCTGACATACTGGAGAATAAATGAGAGGTAAAATCAATACTCAGGTAGTGGATATTATGACAGAACATACACAAAATAACCATACCCAAAAGTCTGGAATAATTAAGATTTTATAATGTTTTTGTAAGAAGCCTCTTCTGCTCACTAAGGCTGTGTTTATTTACAGCCTTATAATATTACTGTTTTTACTGTATTTTTTTATCAAATACAGTAAATGCAGCCTTGGTGAGCATAAGAGACTTCTTTCGAAAACTCTTAAAAAAAATCTTAATTATTCCAAACTTTTAACCAGTAGTGTAAATTACTGTGTTTTTTTCTTCCTTCCTTCAAATACATTTTCATCTCAAGCTAGGTTAATTATAGTCTTGGTTATTGAATGCTACTGTCTGTAGACAAGTATCAGTTTTGTGACTAAATCATAGGTGTTATATTTCATAGGAAATATAGAAATTTCACACTCCACTAAAATAATAAGGGTTGCTGTGGTTTCTTTCTCATTTGTGCCATGTTTTGAATAAGCTGAATTGAAAAACTTGAATAAAATTAATTCAAGTGTGTCCAAACTTTGGATTGGTAGTGTATACAGTATATACAAGTCTCTTTGGAAGGGATCATATTGTTATCAGCCAGTATTATTATTAGATTTTTTAATTTATCTGTAACGGTATCTGACATATATCCACTGACATTTTATTTAATTTTAAATATTTAATAGTACACACTTATGTCCCGTTTTTACATTTAGATTGCATTTGCAGTCATCTAACACTCACTTAAATCTTTAAAACACTAATAATTTAGTAACTCTGTTAAATGTAATATTTTGTTAATCTCAAAATGAAAATTAATTTTTCATATTGTAAATTTGAATGTTATCATGCCTAGATTCACTAGTTTTTAGTATTTTTTTATTTATTTACACAAAATAGGCAATTAATTGGTTATTGGCCATAACATAAAAATTATTATCAGCTTGCTAGCGAGTTTGAAATGACATGAGGGTGAGTAAATGATGGCAGATGTTTCATTTTTGGGTGGACTATCCCTTTAAGACATGGCATACAGCAGTTCCTCATGCTAACACAAACTCCAGCATTCTCCATTCTGTCATTACTCACAGTCTCATCCACTGAACAGATCATCTTTCAGCCATCACTTCTGAAACTATTTCAATAGAGTTCTACCTCCTGAACATTGAGATTCAGCAAGTCTTCATTATATTGTGCTCATATTACCCTTTTACATATTTTACATTGTATGACCTTCTATTCATGAAAACATGGTACTTTCCAAAACTCATTGTGAATGTAAAAGCTACAGTGGAAAACAAGCACTTGTTTCATCTCTGGTTGTCTCCTGTCATGCAGGTGTTGAATTCCTGCAGTCGTCGTTATGTGTCTCATCTCTAGCGGAAGAGTAAGTTCTGGGGGCGGGAACACCATGATCAAGAATGTGGTTCACCGAGGGTGAGACTCAAATATTGCACACAAGTGTTGCTCAACTTAAGAACTGGTTGAATTCTTGCTTGCCACGTGCAAGATGTGGGTTGTGTTTCCACGCAATGCAAGTAACAACTCAAGTATCATCTATTTCCCCTCAGGGATCAATAAAGTGTGAGGTGGGAAACTAATAGATTGGAGATCCTGAGATGTCTGTGGAATGTTTTTTTGATACTGTGTTCTTAGTGTGCTTTCTTGTTTCCCTAACTACAAGTTGGAATTTAAATATCTGACTTGATTGTTGTGATGTCATGCAAAAAGAACATTAATGGCAGTAGCCTTTACCCATTTTTTTTAGTTTGATGTCATTTTATTACAGTCAGAGTAATCTGGTGCAGTTTTTGTGTTTGTAAACATTTTGCAATAGCATATAGATGCAAATTAATTTATGTAGTAATTATTTACTTTACTAATGTGCAACTTTAAAAAAAAATGTTCTAGCATATGCAGAAATGAACATCAACCAAGTTTAAGAAATGCTATAAAAATGATACCAATGCATTAACTAATGTTAACAAATTGAACTTTATAGTAAATTTACCAAATAATTCTATATAATTACAAATTATTATTTTGCCCAATATTTGTGTGTGTTATGTACAGTATGCTTACTAGATGCACTGATTCTCAACTGTTTTGACATAAAGGCCCACCATTTTCAAAAAGACCCCCAAAGATATTTCTGGTACTTCATAATAACAAAGCAATTTAAACTTTTTATTTAAAGAAACTAGGAATGGCAATATATTAAAATAATTAAATTACATCATTTGAGAAGTTTCAATTACTGAATGTTCCTCAAGGTTTGCACTTTTAATGCCAATGATTTTTTTTAATGATTATTATTTCTCACCGATATGTGCCCAATAAAATATCTGAGAGCTTAACATAGCTAGAAAAATTACATTCATTATAAAAATTTCCTTTATTTTTTTACGTTTCCTTTAAGATTTTGCCATGAATTTTCCAGGTCACATTTTTAAAATTCCCTCATATACACAGGCTTACATTTTGATTTTTAGCCATTTTAACTTATTTTAAAGTATGTTTTTTCTTAAATCATGTTAAACCATATTGCAGCCTCCTTGTGCTTAGTGTGCTGAGGCCCCCAAGTGGGTCCTGGCATGCTGGTTGAAAACCACTGTACTAGAGTATCAAGTAGTTAATTTAGCAACATGCTCATGTGAAACTATTAGAATTAATAATACGTTGAGTCTCTCATGCACAAGGAGTGCTATTTGTGAGTTGCTGCCAGTAGTGTGTTCAAATTTAGTCAACCATGAGGCTTCTGTCTTAAATCTGAGTATGTTAAAAGTTTATCTGAACAAAATATGGAAAAACATAATGAAAGTGCAAACGGTGTTTCTTTGATTCTTCATTACATCATGACAGCGCACATGAAGGGTATTTCCATTTTTGCAAGAGTAGCATTTTTGTCATCTTTGGTATCATAGTTCTACCTGTGAAGCTGTTATGTGAGACGTGAGATGACCAACAAACACTGTCAAGACATGCTGCTCTTGCATAAATTACCTTCTGAAAATCCAGCATGTCTAAATTCATCAGGGTTATGACATGAAAAATATTAACAGTAGATGTCAAAAACTGAAGAAATAATCAGGTGTACTTTTCAGATCTCTGCTCTAGGCCAGAATTCAACTAAAGATTAAGGTCAGGAAGTAGATTTAAGTTTGAACCCTTAATGTTCACTTCACAAGCCCTTAAAATGTGACATCGTCTGAACGGATTGCAAAGCGTGCAGCTGTTTTCTACGGGTGGATGTTCAGCAGCACTGCCTGAGGCATGAGCCCGAACGTGGGATGTGACTGAACAGGTTGCTCCTTGAAAAAATATTTATGGAGGAACATCTTAACTCACATCAGTCTAACCATCTGGAACCGCACGCAGAACAGCATTCTGACTATGATAAACTCAAAGTGTTTTATCTTTTGCAACTGACGCAAAGAAGGCACAAGGGTTATCAAGACCTCATCAGTGCAAAAAAAAAAAAAACACAAGACTTGAGAAGTACAGTAATGCAAAGTAATAAATCAAACTGTCACTGCCTTAGTGACAGTACCAGCAGCATGTGAAAAAAAACCCCACCTTCCATATTTTGTAGCCCCAAAATGTATTGTGTAAATAGTTTGAGGTCAGCAAGATTTTTTAAAAAGAAATTAATAAGGATGCATGAAATTGATCAAAAGTGACAGTGAAGATAATTACAATGTTACAAACTATTTCTTTCAAATAAATGCTGTTTTTTAAGTTTCAACTTTATCAAAAAAGTAGCTCAACTGTTTTCAACATTGATAATAGTAAGAAATGTTTATTGAGAAGCAAAGCAACATATTAGAATGATTTCTGAAGGATCATGTCACACTGAAGACTGGAGAAATGTTGCTGAAAATTCAGCTTTGCATCAGTGGAATAATTTACATTTTACAATATAGTCAAATAGAAAACAGTTATTTTAAACTGTAATAATATTTCACAATATTACTGTTTTAATGTATTTTTGAGCAAATAAATGCAGCCATGGTGAGCATAAGATGCTTGCTTTAAATAACATGTAAAAAATATTTTAAAAATAGTTGTGCATGCTTTCTCAGAAACTTCTCTCAGGTATGGTTTATCTTCTTAAGTACAAGGATGCACAGTGTGGAAATAACAATGATCGATTAATTAGGAGATATTCTGGGATCATCTTTTCGAGGCTGTCTACGCATATAATTTATTTTTACAAGGCCATGCTGTTCCCATGCTTTCCCAGCCTTGCTTATTATCTACGGCTTTCTGTGCTCTATTATTTTTTTCTAATGCATCATTTTTTATATATGCTTTTGATGACAAGACTTTGGATGACTATCACTGACTACATCCAAGAAAGTAAAACATTTGATAAATGGATGTGGTTATTCATATGCAAAGAATGAAATCTGCTCAGTGATGGTTTTGTATATTATATGACACACTAAATCACTTGAACAGTATTAATTTTATTTAAAAGTAACCCCCCCCAGGGTTCAATGCATGACACATAACTTCCTGTCTGCTTTGGTTCTTGGGCAGAATCTATCAGAACGTTGTGTCAGTGAATGGTAGTCAGCTTACTTTTGAAGTATGTTTTTGCATTTAGGACAAAACAATCTACTGTAATTTCATGATGTCATGATGTCATAATTGCACAGTGTTACAATAACCCAAATGCACTATAACCTTGTTTTCCAGCAGATGCCTATATTTGGATGTCCTGTCGGCGACTGAGTTTGACTGTGGGCAGACAGCTGGATTGACTCTGTTTGTAGAGTAAGTTTGCACTGTTGCAAAAAGTATTGATCCACATGAGCAGAAAAAGTCAAAAGCATTTGTCAAAACGCATCCTGTTTTCCATCTGAATGACTTTACATGAATACACCTAAAGGGAAACCTACTATGTTGGTACATGTGCTATGCTTTTACCAGAAATATTTAAATGTGTTTTGCCTGAGAAACCACATTTTCATCTTAAATGTATGATTTATCCAAGTAACTTTCATTAGGTTGATCTGCAGTGAGCAACAAAGGTTAATCAACGTTGTTGTATCTGAACTTATTAGAAAAATAAATTTTTCCAAGGTGGAGGCTACTATGTTTCACACTAGTGATCTACTGATTTTATGGTACAGGATCTAAGGCAATGACATACTGGTTGTATGTAATGTACAAACAGACCTAAAATGACTTTAATGGTCATAAATATTCTTTAAAATCTATATAAATAGTTATCAATTTGGGAGCAGCAGTTTCACATGATCATGCTTCTTACATCTTCTGTTTCTCTTTAGCGTGCAATAGTGTGTCTATAAGTGATGTGACATGTGGCCAAGTATGGTGACCCATACTAGGAATTAGTGCTCTGCATTTAACCCATCCTAAGTGCGCACACACACAGCAGTGAACACACACACACCGTGAATACACACCCAGAGCAGTGGGCAGCCATTTATGCTGCGGCGCCCGGGGAGCAGTTGGGGGTTCGGTGCCTTGCTCAAGGGCACCTCAGTCGTGGTATTGAAGGTGGAAGAGAGCGCTGGTTATTCACTCCCCCCACCTACAATTCCTGCCGGACCGGAGACTCGAACTCGCAACCTTTGGGTTACGAGTCCAACTCTCTAACCATTAGGCCACGACTTCCCCAAATTTAAGTTCACTGTTCACTGTTCACTGTTCACTGTTCACTTAAGTTCACTTAGATAAGTTCACTGTTGTCACCCTAAATGAGAGACATGTGGATAAAATAGGTCTAACTGAATTGTAGTAAATACAATTTACAGCGTGAGACAGAGATGTCTCGCTCCATGGCTGTGTGCTTTTTTTTATTTTTATACAAACAACAGGGTCTGTCTAAATCAAATAAGCAACATGTTGTCCATTTGTGACTTCTCCATCAAAATTCAACAATTGTATGAATTCAGCTCTTTGTCTATGGGGCGATTTGCTGACTGCAGAATTGAAAACATGGCATGATCAGTGCATTTGGTAAACAACATGAGACATGAATTTTAGTAAATTCATATATTTTGTTGAAGAAGACAAAAATCCATGAAATGTTGTTTTATAGCTGTTTTCCAGTGCAAAAGTTGCCACCACTAAGATTGAGTGGTTTAAATGTTGCTAGGGAGTTGCAATGCTTTTGCCATGGTGTTTTGGTTGGTTACTGGAGAGTTTTTTTCCACAGTGCTAATTTGAACACTTAGAAAATAACAGCACACATCCCCTGAAGAAACCTCATGATTTCAGGTGTCTTCCGTGGCTGCTGTTTTCAAAATAAACACATTTATGTAAAGCCTCAAGGCTATGGCCTTGGTTTATCATGGTCTGTAAATCCTAAAATCCAACTGTTTTTGCAGTTTGATATTAATGGCTTGTCTCGTAAATAACACAAATCCTTAAGATAAGAATAAACATGCATACAGCAGGCATACACTAGCATTCAAAAGTTTGGGGTCGGTAAGATTTTTTAATGTTTATGAAAGAAGCCTCTTCTGCTCACCAAGGCTGAATTAATTTGATTAAAAATACAGAAAAAAAACAGCAATATTGTGAAGTATTATTACAATTTAAAATAGCCATTTTCTAATATATTTTAAAATGTAATTTATTCCTGTGATGCAAAGCTGAATTTTTTCAGCATCATTACTCCAGTCTTCAGTGTCACATAATCCTTCAGAAATAATTTTAATATGCTGATTTGCTGTTCAAGAAACATTTATTATTATTATCAATGTCGAAAAATGTCTTTTTAGGAACTCAGTCACCTCCAAGTTACCTATATGTAAGACACATTATTGACAAAATATATACTGGCATCTCACAGACTAAAATTGATTTTGCCCGCATATTTTAAATGAGAATCAATGAAACGTTTCATACCACTTAGCAGATCAATTCAATATGAGGCTTAGATTGATGACAAGAACTATTTAGACATTTTTAACAATAATAGATTGTTATAAATAATCATGATTATTTTGGGTGATGCGCATTAGCCTTTTGCTTCTCAGTGGAACGTCTCGGTTACGTATGTAACCCTCGTTCCCTGAAGGTAGAGACCTAAGTGGATCCCATATGTGTAAAGTCCACGGTATAGCCTCAGAGCCCGTGTTTTCCCGGCAGACTTCTGCATTGTCCAAGAGAGTTACAATCACCTCTAATCTTCCATATGCACCTAAACGGTTGTTCATATGTGTAAGTGCTCCTGAAACCTCCTTCGGGAAGGATGGGGCTTCCTCAATGTTCCTGTGCCAAGTGGAACGGGTATGTTTTCCCAGTGTGACTGGCCTTCTTGTTGCGAGCCCCGGCCTACCGATGTGCATTGGCTCGTTTAGTTTACACTCGAAGTGGATTGGTCTCTCTAAGCGAGATCCCAATTTCGTCGGTCAGCCGACGTCACGTCGGGAGTGACCGACTGAAAGGGAACCAATGTTATTCATCACAACATGTTCAGTATGAAATATGCATCTTTGTGTTTGACCAAAGATATCTGATATCTACTGCTGAGTATGTTTAATGGTCTGTAGAAAACAGTGCCAAATAAATGTTGTGACATAATTTGTCAAACTCTGGGCCTGACTGCATGCCACCGCTTGTTGTGAATGATGAAATCTGTGAACAAATGCAAGATTTGTCTTTGCTTTGTCTTTGATTAATCTTAGGACAGTAATCCACACCTACGTCAACCGCTTGTCTATACCCACAATCAGGATTCACATGAATGGGTGCCGTTTCCTTCCAGTTAAAGGATTAGTTCACTCAAAAATAGTTCACACAACTCCAGTCCATCAACTGACGTCTTGTGAAGTGAAAAGCTGCATGCTTGCAATAAGCAAATTCATCATTAAGATATTTTTAGTTTCAAGCCATTGCTTCCAGCTAAAATACGAGGCCTCTATCCATTATATTGCTTTCTCCAGTGAAAAAGTAATCTCATCTGAATCAGGAGAGATGATCAAGCACAGTTTACAAGAGAAAATAGTCCAAAGCAATTCTTAAAAAAAAAATATGTTGGTGGATTTTGATGTGCGACAATAACAGGGGATGGACTACACTGGAGGAAGCATTATTATGGATTATGGTGTTTTGGCCAAAAGTGACAGTTTAAAGTTAAAATGCCTTAATGATCGATTTGTTCATTACAAACACGCAGCTTTTCACTTCACAAGAAGTGGATTATTGTGATGTTTTTATCAGCTGTTTGGACTCATCTTGGATGGCCTGAGGTTAAGTAAATTTTCAGCAAATTTTCATTTTTGGGTGAACTATTACTTTAATGATGCTTGGTGTCATCAAGATAAAGTAGGACAAAAGTGTCTGCTTTGTAATAACCTTTCTAAGCCTTTATTCTAATCTTTTTTTCTTTTTCTTCTTTTGTCTGGCACAGGCTGTGGGAATGAAACAAGTATGAGATACCCCAGAGACAATACTGACTGACAGGTTATGTTGACACATGCATACCACAGGCCCATCGCCAGAAGGCTTTCCACGCTTAAATTGCCAGGTCATTAAAGGTGAAGTGTGTAATTTAACCAAAAAGACTTGCAAGAAATAATGAGTTCTCTTTCATGGGAACTTCGAACTGCGTCCTCTAGGGGTCGCTATGGGGAACGCCTCGTCGTGACCCGTGTCTGAAGCATACATTGAAAAAACACCAACTCGTTGGCCGGCGACAGCCATGACGTAACTACCGGTGCGACTATAGAATAAATAGGCGCCGGGAGCACACATCATTCTCTTCTTCGTCTTCATTGACTGTTTTGTTTGAAGCGTGCATTTCTGTGGTAAGAGCGATCTCTATTCATCTCATTATGGCGAGCACTAGCAAAGCGTTTAAGGATGTGTGCATCCGTGTTGACTTTGTTTAACATCTGATGACACACACGATCTATGCGTTATTTGTTTGGGCGAAGAGCACGCAGGACGCAGTGTCTCGTTCCCTACTCAGGGAACCATGGTTACATAAGTAACCTGAGACGTTTTCTTGAACTCTGCCATTGGTCACAAAACAGATACTAACACCATTGGTGGAGCCAGTTTTGCTGTGCTGGGATGATTGGGATGCTTAAACAAACAAAGCAATGTTTTGATAGCATGACAATGTTTGCACTTCAGGAGAAAGTCTATGCTGGGACATGAGAAAGTATTTTTTTAAGTTAAACACTTCACCTTTAAAGGGGTAGTCAACCAAAAGGTGTGAATATTGTTAGTTTTTGTTTGTTTTTCTTGAAAGTAGGGTTGTGGCATTAATTTGTTATGATGAATGCATTTTGTTTGGATCTGTTGTACAGACTGATTTGGTTGCAAAATGTATTGGCATTGAAGTATATTGTTGAAGAAGTATACTGTTTTCTCAGTGGATCAATTATTCAATAAATCTTGTAATTAATTGGTTGACACTAGAAAGTTTTCTAGAAAAAATCAAAGGGACAAAGGTGAATTGGATGAAGTAAATTAAAATCATATTTATCTGCAATACTGAAATGCAAGAACAAATGCTAAAGAGGAAATAACAGGAAGAAGAAAAATTATAAATGGAAAAAAAGTGATCCACAAACACGGCTTTTCCTCACACAGCAGCACAGTTCTCCATTATTGTGGACAGACACGCTATAATTAACAATTCATTGTTTTTTACTCAGCATTCAGTTACTCCCTATAAAATAAATAATTAACCTGCTGTCTGTAAACTGTTAAAAGAAATGCAGATGAAATCTACTAATTGAGATGTATAGTCTGCTTCATAGGTTTATGTGCTGGAAGTATGATCAGAACGTCCTGGACAGCACGCAAACATTCTTTTGTGTTTGAAAGGTGTGCTGCTTATCAGATAACAAAATATCTGGCACTCTTAAGGCCCGTTCACACCAAGCACGATAACTATAAAGATAACGATAAAGATATAGTTATAAAAATCGTTCTTAATATTAAAGAATAGCAGAGTCCACACTACAACTATAACGATAAAGGCACAGAGAAACGATATCGTTGGAATCATTTTCAGAACGATTTTTCTCTAGCTGATGAACGATAGAAACATTGACAGCCAATCAAAATCCACCCTGCTGTAACGAGCTCAAGAATTTAAAGCGGCAGACGCGCGTGCGCTTAGAATACACAGACGATATCGTTCGCTGGTGTGGACGCTAATATCGTTATCTTTATAGTTATCTTTATCGTTATCGCTCTTGGTGTGAACGGGGCTTTAGCCTGTGGTCATAGGTGTACATCAGATTATTTTAATAATGCAATAAGCCAATTTTAGAGGAGGATCTCTCCATTTTAGACTATTTTATATTTAATAATACACATTTACTTAAGTTACATTACTGCTGCTGCGTTGTTTTAATGTTACAATTAGCCTGTGAATCATCTACGATTTACAAACCATTTTGTTTCTGCAGTTCTTTAAATTTTCAAAATGTATTTAACCCATTTCTGCCTGGTTTGCTGTGGGACAGTGTTGGTGGCCACCATCTGCTGTCAATTTCTAAACTGGCAAGAAACCTCAAACAGCATGTTAAACACAGTCTGTCCGGGTAGACCAGAGACTGGACCCCAAACAGACGCTGAGGGCCCAGACCCCACTCAGTGGGGCAGCTGTCTAGTGATACCATCTGCTGTTGAACTCTTGGCCCTCATCCTGTGGTCACCAGTCTCAAAAGTTCATCAAGTATTTTTAAGTATGTTTGATACTTAATTACCTTCATTAGCACATTAGAGACACCTTGTCTTAGGGTCACTTGCTGGGCTTAAAGACAAACCTGCAGCTGGTTGTATGATTAATAATGTCACGTCAGTTCTCTAATCTCATCTACCTAATACTTTTAAGATAATTAGTAATTATACATGTAAAAATTAAAGTCATTAAAACTTTAATAATACCACTCTCAGAAAAAAAGGTACAAAAGCTGTCACTGGGGCAGTACCTTTTCAAAAGGTACACTTTTGTACCTTTTAGGTACTAATATGTACACTTTAGGTACTAATATGTACCTTTTAAGGTACCAATATGGACTGTTTAGGTACAAAGATGTGCTGAAAAGGTACTGCCCCAGTGATAGCTTTTGTACCTTTTTTTCTGAGAGTGTACAGTATTCATATTATAATGCACATAAACTATTGATCTATCAAGCATTATATAATTGTTAATAACGTTAATTAAATACCCTATCTATCTATCTATCTATCTATCTATCTATCTGTCTGTTTGTTTACGCTGTCAATGTGGACGCTTTAGTAAATTTACGTCATTTATTTCCTTCTCCTATTATCAAACTTATCATTTGGCACGGTTTTAAAAGACGTTTTATGTAGACAGACAAAAAATATATCTGTTCAGGACGTATATGAGATTTTTGTTAGTGACAGTTAAGGTTACTTCACTCACCTTTCCTCTCAGAAACGGAGCTCCACACCGCGCTTATCAGCACAAGACAGACGATTCCCAGTTCACGGAACAGAAGTAGCTTCGTAAACTTCATGTTTAACAGTGGAATCATTTTAAAGCATTATTGTTGGTCAGATATTCCCGCAAATTAACAATATGTAGCTCGTAAGTTAAATAGTTTTCCAGAGGCAGGTCCCGTTCAGCTCATGCAACGTGTCTGAGCGCTTCTCTGTACAGTTTTGACGTGACGTAGCTCACCTTCTCTGAACGCGACGCGACGCGACGCGACGCGACCCGACAGCGCTCCCATATATTTGTGTGTGCGTGTGCGTGTGTGTGTGTGTAGGCACTTACAGCTTGTGCAATTTTTGTGATGTCATCTGACACTAAATGCACCTTGCTGATTCAAAGTAAAGAAAGAGGTTTTGTAGGTTTTTCGTTTTGGAAATTCAAGTTGCTAAATGACTAAATGTAAATGTAAATGTAAATGATACAAATGCATATTTATTGTGATTTTATACATTTTTAATATGCAAATTATACGTCATCTTATTCAATATGCGCAAATTTGCATATTAATACATAGCGTTTTTTTCAGTTTTTTTTTATTTTGCAACTTTTAGTCTGTTTCTTATACCGTTAATGTAATTAAATCACTTTGTGCATGTAAGTGAATATAACATATATAAATTCCCCTCAAAACGGTAACAAGACATTTTTCAAACCCCCTCAGTAACCATCAATATCATTTAAGAAGCAAAAGTATTATGAAACGTGATATTGCATGTCACTTTTGTAAAATAATCTCTGCTATGTTATTTGCACTTGGCGAGGTCAGTCCCATTATGCTGTGTGCTTTTTTTATTTAGGTGAATTAATGCATAATTTATTCCTATAATGAATGTAATAATAATAAAATGTTCCTTCAAACAGGCTCATGTTCATCTTCTATTGCTGTTTCTTTTTGCGCGTGTCTCCTGCTCGCGCGTCAGTTACCATAGCAACAGTAAATTTAGCCTCAGGCTTTCAGTTCTCACAGATTTGACGGCTCTCGGTCAAGGTGAGTGCTCTAAATGAGCAGCAAAGGGAAAATAATATGAAGATTATATGTGTTTTCTTAAACTTTAAAGTTAATTTGAGGTAAATGATGCCACTATGGATGGTACAAACTTTTAACTTTTTAAACCTTCGCTAGTTTAATTGTTTGACGCAGCCTAACCGTCTAAGGAGCTATTTTGAGCAACAAGGAAGTACTATTTATTTTTTTAGTAAAGACTTTATTGATAAAATATGTTATTTAACTGTTATTATGTTGGCCCGTCAAAGCTGATTTAAAGCTGTTTTACTTACGATCAAATATCCCCAGAAGTCCCATATTGCATTTGCATATTTCTGGCTGACCAAGAGCTTTCAAGCCACCAAAATTGGCACAGTCTTTTAGCTTGACCTGACTAAGTATCCTGTAATGTTTCTAATTGATTGAAAGTACATTTTTCGTGTATGGCATGATTCCCAAAAAGTCTCATTGATTTACACTTGGATGTTCGTTATGTCCGTTAAGCCAAACTCCTGCTGACAAACGGTTCAAATTTAAACGCATGTAATCTTCCTAAAAGTCGCACGCGGGTAAAATCTCATGCTTGAAAAAAGTTTTACAGCTTAAGAAAGTAATACTAAACTGTACATATGTTAGCAATGACATTAAAATATATTCATATCCTGTACGTGCAGTGTAAAACCTGGGTGTCCTTGAGTGATAAAAATGCCTCATTTAAAGTTCTATACTTTTAACTCCCAGGAAGAGATTCACAAAAAATGTCAGAAAATGAAAACTCTCTCCCTATGGATGCCAATGGCACAGAGCAAGAGACAGCCGATCCTGGGTCAGAAGTACTTGGCATCCCCCTGGAAAATAAACAAGGATTTGGGGAGGAAAGCACTCTAGTGTCTGTTGTTTGCACTTAAGCTGACTTGACTTGTCCTTCTCTCTCAGGTGTCGGGGAAGTGGTTGATGATACTATCAAATGAAGCCCGAAAGGAGAAAATTAAACAAGTCAAAGCTCTCAAAGATGAGCGTATAGAGCAGCTCTTGATGGCCGACACAAGTACATCGTCTCAATCATTGCAGAGGTGATCTGCCTGGGGCACACGGAAGTCGAGGAGGCTATCATCTCGGATGATAAGGTTTGTAAAACTACACTTACTACTAATGTCCTCAGAATCACAAAACATGTGGTTCTTCTACCAAGTCACAGAAACGGTAAAACACATGACTAGACGGTGACTGCAAAACATCCTAAAAGCATGGTATTAAAAAGCTGTGCCTGCCTGTATTTCTCTACAGTCCCATTCTTGGATAGATACCACAAATTTAGCCACTGGACAGAAGAAGCTGTTTATCACAACAGGCACTAATGAGGTACAAAACACCATTGCTGTTACTCTTTTAACAAAGCCCTAAAACTATGAATTTACGCTAACATTCAAATGTTTGGTGTCATTATGATATTTATGTATTTTATTTTTTTAAAAGAAAAGAATACTGTTATTCGTTAAATATCAAAAGTCTCAATATTACAACACCTCTGAACACATGACTTCGCTCTTTGTGAAGGTCAATTAAATGGTGACCACCAGCAAGGCTTATCTCTGTCAAGGGGTGACAAAAATCTGGGACTTGGACAGGTTGGTCTTATGTAAGATGCTGAACTGCGTCTCTAAATTTGACTAGACAAAATACATTGGTCTGTATTCGCATTTAGGAAGGAACTGCTTAAGAGGATGAAAGAATGTATTCAGCTGAACCAGGAGTACCAGCAATACTTCCACCGAATGAAAGAGAAATTACAGGAGAATCCTCTTGAATGACAATTTGAATTGAGGTTCGTAAATCACAGCTTTAAAGTCAACTTAAAATCAAAATTTAACCCTGTATTTACTTTAACTGTGCTCTGCTGTGTCATACCAACAGTGAAAATTACATCTTTGGAAAGTTTGACACATTCTGCAAACGTCTGGAGAAGATAACAGACATGGCAAGCCTTTTTCAAGGCTTGCCTTGAGAAACCCAGATTTTTCAAGCCTGCAGTTTATGAAAGTAGATGGTGTTGAGAAAATATACATGCGCTACCAAACGATTGTGACCAGCATCAAATCCAAGACCTACAATGTGCTTGACCACCGCAAATTAGAGGTAAGGTCTCTTATGACTGTATATTCTTAGATTTAGTTAAGTGTTTTTTTTTAGACATGATCCATCTCTCATATGACATGTTTTTTTTTTTGTTTGACAATGACTTCATTGAGTTCAGACAACAACAAAACAAATCCAGGGCTTGTATCAGTCTCTTGATGCACTGATTGACACTTGGCTTCAACTTCCACTCATTGTAAGGCCCTTTTTGTCACCTAGGTACTGTAAAAGATTATCAATTGAACATTTGAATGACTGATCCATTCATTGCAGCTCATCACCAAAAGATTACATAAATATATTCCTCCTACACTAAAATATTTTTTTTACTGCATTTATTTACTGCACCCACAGACTCATCAGGTCCTTGACCTGCTGTCCAAATTTGAGAACAGTGTGGGCAGACAAATGGACCTCACCCAGAAGTATATAGTTCTGCAACGGTATGAATGTGACCTTGAGTTTGTGCGCAAACTCTACCAAAGAGAGAAGAACAATCCCTCTTCTGCACAATTCAAGACTCCCGTAAGTTTAGTGTTGAGTGATCAGCAAACTGTTCAACTCTAATTCACACTTATTTTACACATATTCAGAATATCCAACACAAGAAAACACTGTTACTGGGACTAAAATGTTCATATTGTTTTACATTTTCTGTTGCAGTTGCCTAGTAAAATTCAGTGGTCACAAAATCTGTTTAGAAAAATTCATTTGCCAATGCAGATCCTAAAAAATATATTGGACATTATGCAGGTAATTTACAATGACAAGATTGTCAGATCTCATCAGTAGATGAACACAGTTTATTTTAATTTTAATGGAATTTGTGCCTGAAAAGCATCTTTTAAGAAAATTAATTATTTTGTCTTGACTTTAAGATGCCAGAGAGGAGGAAGATTATTTAGGCATACAACAAACTTGCTGCTGTGCTTCTGGAGTATGAAATGATACATCACAAAGCTTGGGTTGATGGTGTGGAACCGGGACTATATGGTCTCAAAGCTTCACTGCTGACTAGACACCCAGAAATCAAGGTTCATACGTTTATTTTATCAATTCAAGTTAGAATTTCAAAAGACATTATTCTTTGGCAAAATGGAACATTACTGCAAATGTATACACCTTAATTTTTATTTTATTTTAAAACAGTTAAAATGATTACAAATTAAAATTTTTAATCTGTTATTATTTATAAAAACCAAACTATATACTCATAAAATCTAAAAAAAAAAAAAATTTGAAATTTATTTTATGGATTTGGTAATTGAAGCCTGCATTATTTGTGGATAGGTGTTCTATGTAAATCTTGACCCTCTAGTCCTGGAGGTATTGCAAGAGACAAAAAACATGTATACAATAGGTGCTAATGTACCTGATGTTATCCACAACATGGCTGCCAAAGAACCTCAGCTGAAGGAGTATCGTACCAAGTGAGTGCATAAAAGATGTACCCTACATTAAAGGAATAGTTCAGCCAAAAATGTAGATGAGTTTGTTTCTTCATCAGAACAGATTTGGAGAAATGTACCATTACATCACTTGCTCACCAGTGAATGGATGCTGTCAGAATGAGAGTCCAAACAGCTGATAAAAACATTGCAACAAGTAATCCACATTAATCCAGTCCAGCATCAGTTAATGTTTTATGAAGTGAAAAGTTGTGTGTTTATAATAAACAAATCTGTCATTAAGATGTTTTTAACTTCAAACAAGTCCTCTATCTATAATATAGATTTTTTTTAGCAATATTGAAAAGTCTCGTCTGAATCAGGTGAGAAATATGCACAGATCAAGCACCATTTACAAGTAAAAACAGTGATAAACAAATATTTTGGTGGAATTTGATGTGAGAGGACAACAGAGGATGGACTTTGTCACTGAAGAAAGTTGCCAGAAGTGAAGGTTTCAGTTGGATTATTGTGATGTTTTTATCAGCTGTTTGGACTCGCATTCTCACGGCACTCATTCACTGCAGAGGATCCACTGGTGAGCAAGTGATGTAATGCTACATTTCTCCAAATTTGTTCCAATGAAGTAACAAGCTCATCTTCATTTTGGATGGTACATTTTTAGCAAATTTTCATTTTTGGGTGAACTACTCCTTTAAAACTACAGTGATCATATTACACCAATAATTTTCACCTTATTTATGCAATATTATTGCATAAAGCAGTGCTATTTGTGTGGCATGTATAGTCGCTGCCTATGAAGTGTTCCAAATCAGATTCTATGATGGTTAGGATCAATGTTATCATTAGACTGCAAGGCATCTCATCTCATGAACAAAGAAGCATAAATTATTGATCTAAATTGAAATATAAGGTTATACATACAGTACATTAATTTCACTGGTCTCAGATTACAGGAGATGCTAAGTAACTTTGATGCAGTAGTCAAGAGGATACCCAGTGTGCTACAGTCCCCGATGAAGCCCTTCATCAGATATGTGGAGACTGCCCTCTACCCTGGACTGACCGTTCTCTCATGGACTTCCCTCAATATTGACCATTGTAAAAAATAAAAAAAAAAAGATAAATGAAACCTTTAATCTTTAATGCTTATTTTTGTTTGCAAAAGTTTACAGTGGCCCCAAAAATATTTGGACACTAAAGTCACATTAAAAAAATCTGAATTTCATTGTATTAGATAACAAAATATCAGTATCACTCCTCTAAATAAAGTTTGTGTGTATAGAACGACATTAAGTTACCTACTTTAGAATTTATTTACCTGCAGTGTTTATGTGGCCTGTGAAGAGTCATACAGTATGCACTGTCTTAGAGTTTGGGAAATCTTATTAAGTTAATTCTATTCAATGTCTAATCTTACCTTGTACCTATGGACCAATATACTAAGTCTTTTCCCACTGTTTCTCAGTCATAGGCTGTGTGTACAAAGCACTGCAAGAGCTGGAGCAAGTAGTGAAGGTTGTTATGGATATTCTGGAATGTCGAATCGAGCGTACCTTAGAATCCATGGCTTCCACCAATCTGTTGACACTGCCCAAAAATCAGCCTGTTACATCTGAGGTGTTCCTCACCAATACAGAGACCACTGTCAACACTGCAAGACAAACATTGAAGATGTGAGTGACACTTTCAAAATCTGTTGTCACAGAGTGGTATGGTGAAAACAGCTATATTTAATGTGATGGCTACAAAGGCAGACTGTTCAAAAAGATCCTCTGAAAATTTGCTGAAATTGTACTCAACCTCAGGGCATCCAACATGTAGATGAGTTTGTTATGCAATTGGTATTACATCACTTGCCCACCAATGGATCCTCTGCTGTTAATGGGTGCCATCAGAATGAGAGTCAAAACAGCAGATAAAAACATTGCAATAATCCACAAGTTTTTATCAGCTGTTTGAACTCTCATCCTGACAGCACCCATTCACTGGAGAGAATCCATTGTTTTTCAGTGCTGTCTTGACAAGCAAACAATTGAATAGGCATAAAACCTTAAACTGACCATACTTCTACCTCTCAAAGCCTTGTTTTTATGCATGTCAAAATAAATGTGATATACAGTATCCTGACTGAGGTCCATAGTTAAATGTGATTTAAAAATAATTTAAGGATTTTCTTTAAACAAATGATCCTTTGTTTTCATTCAAGTGCAAGCAAGCGGGTGGAGAGCTCAATGTTGGAGATGGTTGAAGAACTGAGGAGAGTGCTGAAACCTTCAGAAAGGGTCAATTTGGAGGTGCTGTTAATATATCAGTTATCTACAATAACTCACTTTTGAACTATTAATTATTTTGTATAATTATGAAATACTTTTTAGCACTTGATTAAGATGGGTTGTAGCTCATTATGTGTGATATATTACTCCTATAAACGGTCTAACTACACATAATAAGTATAGTTTTCTGAGAAAGTCTTGATGTGTATGTTCAGAACTACAAATGTCTGCATCCTGATGCCAAGCAGAAGACACGTTGTCTATACTGCCTGCCATGTGCTTTCTATATCATGATGGGACAGTTATGTCAGAGGAACACAGAGGCCCTGGTTAGAGGTATACATGCATTGTTGGATCATGCATCAGAGTTTTATCTGAAAATTGAGACCCTTACTTGTATCACATTTTTGAGTCACTCATTAATATTGTGTTCTTCATTTGAAAGCCACCAAATGCTCTCTGGATTCTCTGTGGCGTCGGCTGCTTGTTGTGAGCTCCAAGTATCGTTCTTCATCTCAAAGTGAAGCTACCGTTCAGTTTCCTCTTTTCAGGGTTACTGTTGAGCTGGCCATTCCCAACATTGTCTTCAGACCAAGTTTCGTACAGATTGGGGTGGTCTATTTCGAATAAACAGTTATTTTTTGACTTTCTTGAGCACCAAATCAGCATAGTAGAATTATTTCTGGTTCATGTGACACTGAAGACTGGAATATTGGCTGCTGAAAATTCTGCTTTGTTATTATAGGAATATTTCACATTTTATAATACATTCAAACAGAAAACAGCTATTTTAAATAGTTATAATATTGTACTGTTTTTACTGTATTTTCGAACCAGTAAATGCAGCCTTGGTGAGCTCAAGAGACTTCTTTCAAAAACATTACCAACCCCAAACCTTTGAACAGTTGTGTATACAGTATACAGTATATACATAAAACACAGAATAATAAGATGTGTAAAATAATCAAATGTGGTTTGATTGACACTCTTAGTGTGTCTATTGTCCATGGAAAGTGCATCAATGTACACTTGAGTTTTGCTCATTTTTACACCCTGATAATTACAAAACTATCCTGTGGTAATTAGTGGCACGTGACAGATGTGTTATAAACTTTATCAGAGGTTAGTTAGCTGTAGAAGTCTTGTGACTCCACAGGCAGAGCAGGCAGCTGCACGTGAGCTTGGAGATGAGGCTCTAGTCACTAAACCACTCGTGCTGAGAACTCTGGACAGACAGGTGACAGAACATAAGGATGTGAACAAGGCTTTGTCCCAGCTTTTCCCTGTGGTGTCCTCTCTCAAAGCAAATGCTGGGGACATCCTGAAAGGGTTGTCTCAATTTTCAGCCCTGTGGAAACAGGTACTCAGATTTTATTTTTTTTATACATTGAAACCATTTCAGTCCATAATAGTTTGTGAAAATACTGTCACAAAGCAAAATCTCTCTCTCTCTCTCTCTCTATATACAGTGGTGTGAAAAAGTGTTGGCCTGATTTCTTATTTGCATGTTTGTCACACTTTAATGTTTCAGATCATCAAACAAATTTAAATATTAGTAAAAGATAACACAAGTGAACACAACATGCAGTTTTTAAATGAAGGTTTTTATTATTAAGGGAAAACAAAATCCAAAACTTGGCTATTGCTACAAATATACCCCAGCGACTTAAGACTGGTTTTGTGGTCCAGGGTCACATATATATATTAAATATAATATAATTATATATATATTATTTAGGAATGAAATATGATCCAGACATGTTTATGACAGGCACATATACATTGTGTAACATCAGGACATCAAAATGTCTGACATTTCATGCTTTCATCCAATCTAGGACCCAGCAGAACAAGTGAAAGCATTTTTGGCGACCAAACCATTATTTTTAGAATTCAGCACCCAACTATCTCTGTATTCTGTACGTAATTGTTAAATAAGTCTTCTAAAATGTAAAGATAGCTGCAGTCTAACTGAGAGTGATCCTAACTTCCACTACATGTATTTGATTAGACATTTGAAACCCGGATTCAAGAGCTTCCAGCATGCACTGTCTGCCCCATCCTCTATGAAACTGACTCCCTCAAACTGTCCCTCATTCAAGAGCGCCGCACCTGGAAACGTGCATTTGGTGCGGCTCTAAACCAGAAGGCCTCTGTGGGCATGGCTGAGATTAGCTCTTTTGTGGATGGGTTGAGCAAGCAGCTGCAGAGGCCAATCTCTGACCTGGATGATGTGAGGGAAACCATGGCCGCCCTGCAGGAGATACGAGAAGCAGGGATACGGATAGAGACCACCAGAGGACCAGTGCAGGAATCGTTCGCTCTGCTAAATCGTCATGAGCTGTTCTTCAATAGTGGAAATGCGGAAAAGATTGATGGGGTTGTGTACGCTTGGAAGGAACTTATTGTGACGGTAAGAGAAGGTTTTTTGAGACCACATGAAATAGTATTAAAATAAATAGTAGTTTATTCTCTTTAATTTTTCTACTTTATGTCTCATCAAGGAAGTAGAGAATCATCTTTACCTTGTCTTCTTGGGATTTAGGTAGTTGAGGTCTTCCAGCAAACTGTGCAAACTTTCTATGCTGACTATGAAAACAGGTTAATTTGCAAATTATCTTCATGCAGTCTCTTACGTACCTCTGTCAGTGATTACAGTGTCTTAATAAAGCCTTTGTTTGTGTGTTCAGTGGTCCTGGAGTTGCAGGTTTGTCTCCACGTGAAGCCAGTGACAGGCTGCAAGTTTATCAGGCCAAGTTTGATGAACTGTGGAGGAAATATGTCACCTTTTCTATTGATGAAGAACTGTTTGGCCTTCCTGTTAGAGGTGCTTCTGTGTTTTTTACCATGTAAATATGGGTTTAGGTTCAGAAAGGACAGGGTAGATGCCATGTTTACTTTGTTTTGAATGAAAATGATGCTGTGATGGATAGCCATATAATCTGTTCAACAGGTTGTACAGTCTTATGGTTCTGGATCTAATTTTCATATTTCTAGTTGTCATTTTTTTGTCAACTGGAAATTGTCAGTGTTTTGTCATCTAAATGATCGACACCAGGGTATACAACAGTACAACCCACTGAACAGACTGTATCCCTCACAACTGTATATTCTTTGATGAATAGAAAGTTCAAAAGAACAGCATTCATTTAAAATAGTAATCTATTGTAACATTATAAATGTCTTTTTTTTTGTCACTTCTGGGCAATTTCATGCATCCTTGCTGAATGAAAGTATTAATTTATTTAAAAAATAATAATTCTCTCTTTTTTTCTCCTCTCAGAATATCCTGATCTTCACAGAATCAAACGAGAGCTCAACCTTTTGTCCAAGCTGTACAACCTCTAAAGTTCTGTGATTGACAGTGTTTCTGGCTACTATGACATATTATGAGCCAACCTCAGTACAGAAAAGATAAACAGTGAACTGCTGGATTTTCAGAATAGGTTTTTATGATTTTCCCTTTCTAACTAAACTAATTAACAAATATTGTATATTGAATTAAGTGAATTTGAGCACATATTTTGTAATTATTTTCAAGGATTCGTAAGCTACCTGGAGCCCTGAAAAAGTGGCAAGCTTTCAATGATCTGAAAAAGACCATTGATGACTTTAATGAAACCTGTCCTCTGCTCTACATGATGACAAATAAGTTGATGTAAAGCATACATTTGTTCATTGAAACATATTGCATTTATACACAGCAAACAAGCTATTTTTTTTATTAACATACACATTTTTTTAATTAACATACAACTAGGCAATGATGCCCCGACATTGGCAGCACTTAACTGATCTTACCGGCCACAAGTTTGAAGTGGAAGCTGTGAATTTTATCCTTCGAAATATCATGGAAGCACCTCTGCTAAAGAACAAAGACGATATTGAGGTATTGTGCAGACAAAATATTCCATTTAACATAAACTTAATGGTTTGAGTCAGATTGATTGCATAAAAAGCACGAGGCTGTCAGTATCTTATGAAAACCTGCTGGGTGCCAGGATGTGTGTATCAGTGTCGTTAAGGAGCGAGACATTGAGGCCAAACTCAAAGATGTCAATGGAGCAGTCATCAGTTCACGTTCACATCATTCAGGTCAGAGAAGGAATTCATCTGTAATTTAATTCATTAATTTGCCATAAAATCAATTCATTTAAAAAAATTAATAATTAACCCTTCCAGCAATCGCGGAGAGCTGCTGCTAAAGGGATCGGACACCTCTGAGAAAGTGGCGTTAATGGAGGACAGTCTTATGGTGCTTGGGTCTTTAATGAGTAACAGGTATTTTGTTTTACTCATCTTTTTATATGTATGGTGGTTAATACACTGGCAAAAAATAAATCCCATGCAAATTTAGTATTGTATTTCATTACAGTTTAATGTAAATTTGTTTGAATTCTGGTTTCAGATATAATGCTCCGTTTAAGCCCACCATCCAGCAGTGGGTGCAGAAGTTGTCAAACAGTTCAGAGGTGATTGAGAAGTGGCTCACAGTGCAAAATCTTTGGCTGTACCTGGAGGCTTGTTTGTGGGTGGAGATATTGCCAAACAACTGCCGCAGGTAGCATGAATCCAAATACATTATTCCTTTTTTCGTACCTTATGAGCAGTCCGCTATCTACATACTGTAGGCAGCTACCTTCTAAGGGGCTGTTTACACAAAACACATTTTTCCATTCCTCTGCGCTACTTTTCCATCTGACCGTTGTGCTCATATTTTTTCAGCATCTGGCGCATGACACAGTGTTCTAAAACCATAACACTCAAGTTAAAACAAATTAAACTTAAAAAAAACAAAACGTCTTGAGACCTTGCATTTTTTCACTATTCCACTGCCAGTGTCTTGCATTTTTGTTTAAAAAAAAAAAAATGTGAATGGCCCCTAAACTATCTCTCTTAACACTCACTCGCATGCATTGCACAAAATAGCACTGCCCATGTGACGCACACAAGAGATGAGTGCAACATGATACATAAGTGCAAAGAACAGATATTACGTGGAATAACGTTTTTTTTTATTATATTGAACTATTTTTTTATATTTAACATTTCTGAAAATTTACTTTCTACAGGAGGCTAAACGCTTCCAAACCATCAACAAATCATGGCAGAGGATAATGCAGCGGGCACACGAGATTCCTGGTGTCGTTCAGTGCTGTGTCGGGGATGAAGTGTGTCAGAAATCTCTGAGTGGATACTTGGAAAAAGAAACGCCTCGTCTTCCCACGGTTCTTTTTCATCTCTGACCCTGTCCTGTTGGAGATACTGGGTCAGGCATCTGACTCACACACCATACAGGTGCGTTTATCTAACTTTGGGATTTTAGAATTATGTCATTATGCCATATAACAGTTCTCACATATTTATGGTCATCATAAGCAGCATTTAGTAAATATTAAATGTGACATGGGTTGTTCATACTATATTAATTATACAATATATACTACATAATACTATACGTTTATTTGTCATCAAGCTTTTAAAATACAGCAGGTAATAACACAGGAGTAGAAGGGAAGTTTTAAGTATATTTCATAAATTAATTGTATTCTGAAGCACAGTATGAAAAACTTAAATGAGATATTTGAAAAAGAACTCTGATCAAAATTAGAGAACACTTACAGATACCTCGAAGTTACTGGTGTTAATCTGGCTCGTGGTGCTAATTTCCTTAATTATATGACAAACCCTATTTAACTGTCATCATTCCTCTAATTTTGTCTGAGATTGCAACACGGCGGGCCACTCTAAGGTTGTCCAAATGAAGACCAAAGGGATGACCCTTTCAGCCAGGGGCGTAAATTTCGTCTAACAGCTGGGGGGGACAATGAACATAAACATTTTTAAGAGTTATTTTTGAAGGGGACACAAATAATACAGCTAAAATTGTACTTGTAAGGATATGTATGCACAGAGGAAAGCCTTACTACTATTTGTGCAGCAGGGAGACCGTGCCAAATTAGACAACTTCAAGCTGTTGTGCTCGCGCCGCGACAGTGGTCGTGTCCGTTGTAGACATTACTATCCGTCACAGTGTTGCCAAGTCTTTTCACGTGGAATTGGGCTACTTTATCACTGTTGCCGTGGGTTGTTTTTCATGTCCGCAGGTTGAAGCGACCGCAATTTTACCGGGGGACCCCTTGAAACGCAGTTAGTTTGGACTAGTTTTGAGTAGCAAATGGTGTGGGTTTATTATGAAAACCTGGCAACCTTTTCTGTCAAGCAGGTTACGTTATTATTGCTAACGCGTACTCATCGAAAAATACATTGGCATCATCTGTATTAAAGAGAAAATAATCACTTCATCCGATGTTTAAGTGAATAAAATAGCCTTGACAGCCTTACTTACTTACTGTAAGCATCATTCACTTGAAATAGCTTTATACTTACAGACCAAATTGAACACAAACAATCTATTTTACACTATCTTTTAATAGTGAAATATTTATGTTTTTGAAAGAATTCTCTTATGCTTACCAAGGCTACATTTATTTGATCAAAAATACAGTAAAATTGTGAAATATTACAATTTAAATGAACTGTTTTCTATTTGAATATATTTTGAAATGTAATTTATTCCTGTGATGTAAAGCTGAATTTTCTGCATCAATACTCACATGATCCTTGAGAAATCATTTAATATGCTGATTTGCTGCTCAAGAAACATTTCTTATAATTATTAATTTAGTGCTGCTTATTTTTGTGGAAACCTTTATATAATGCATTTCAGTATTCTTTAATTATTATTTAATAAATAGAAAGTTCAAAAAAACATTTATTTGAAATAAAACCTGCAGAAACCCTGTACAAGACTTCTAAACTTCACATTGCCTTTTTATGTTCCTTTCAAGGTATGAATGAACATTCAGTCACCTTTAGACTTTGAATGGCAGAAACAGCCCCGCTTCTACTTCAAAGAGGATATGGATAGATGCATAATCCAAATCACTGATGTGGAATTTGATTACTGTAATGAGTATCTGGGCTGCACTGATCGTCTGGTGATCACACCTCTCACTGACAGGCAAGTGTAGATATATTAAAGATGCCAGGTTCTAGAAATGAAAGGAAGCATCTGCAAAAAATGGCTCTTAATTAATAGCACCTATTGTCTCCAGTGCATTAACCACCTGTTTATTTATTTATTTTTATTTTTTTGGTTGGTTTCTTGCAGATGTTATATCACATTGGCCCAGGCTTTAGGGATGAGTATGGGAGGGGCTCCTGCTGGGACAGGAAAAACTGAAACCACCAAAGACATGGGCCGTTGCCTGGGAAAATATGTGGTTGTCTTCAGTTGCTCAGACCAGATGGACTTCCGTGGACTAGGCCGCATCAATAAAGGTTGAGTGCACCAGAACTACCTTCTCAAATGGCTTTTTTCTCATTCACCTTATACAGAGCATCTGTTTGAACCTTAATCAAGATAGTGGATGCATATTTAACATGTGTGGCCTTTTCCATTGGCATTTCATGTTTATAATGTTTGTCAAACAGGATTAGCTCAGTCTGGTGCATGGGGCTGTTCTGATGAGTTCAACCGCATCGAGCTGCCTGTGCTCTCAGAAGCTGCTCAACAAATCTACATCGTCCTGCAGTGCAAGAAGAACAAAAAACCTCAATTCATATTCACAGATGGAGATGTGGTGGATGTGAAAGTGAAAGTGACGTGACATGTGGCCAAGTATGGTGACCCATACTCGGAATTAGGGCTCTGAATTTACACATACAAAGTGCACACACACAGCAGTGAACACACACACCGTGAACACACACCCGGAGCAGTGGGCAGCCATTTATGCTGTGGCGCCCGGGGAGCAGTTGGGGGTTCGGTGCCTTGCTCAAGGGCACCTCAGTCGTGGTATTGAAGGTGGGAGAGAGCGCTGTACACTCACTCCCCCCACCTACAATCCCTGCCGGTACGAGACTCGAACCCGCAACCTTTGGGTTACGAGTCCGACTCTCTAACCATTAGGCCACAACTTCCCCTAACCCTAATGTGGATAGAGAGTTTGGCATCTTCCTTACTATGGTAATGTGACAAACTTTGTATGTCGTGGAACTATACTGCAGTCATCACTGTATCCATATTGGAAACAACCTGACATGTTTTTTCAGTCTTAATCTTTCTTCAATATTTCCCCCTCCATTAAATGGTCATTTTTCTTCACAGAACCCAGGTTATGCTGGTCGACAGGAGCTTCCTGAGAACTTGAAAATTCAGTTCCGCACAGTGGCCATGATGGTGCCTGACCGAGCCATCATCATGAGAGTGAAACTTGCCAGTGTAGGTTTTCATGAAAATCAAGTCCTCAGCCGCAAATGTTACATTCTATACAAACTGTGTGAGGAACAGCTTTCTAAACAGGTAAAGCTAAACACATTATTAACACCAAATCTAGCAGCCTTTTATGAAGCCCTCCCATTTCAGTCAGTTCAAGTCACGTAATGATAATGTTTTTATCACTCAACAGGTTCATTATGACTTTGGCTTGAGGAACATCTTGTCTGTTTTGAGAACTAGGTGCTGTGAAGAGATCCAACCCAACTGAGCCAGAAAAGACTGGTCATGAGAGTTCTGCGTGACATGAACCTATCCAAACTGGTGACTATGACTGATCCAAATCTGTTTGGAAATAACAAGTAATTGGATAAATGTGTTAGTGTGTCACAGATATTTTCATAAACTGACTCTATTCCTGCCTTTCCTTCCATACAGGTAGATGAAGATGAGCCCCTGTTCATGAGTCTGATAAACAACTTGTTTCCAGGCATCCAGCTGGATAAGGCTGGTTATCCTGAGGTGGAAGCTGCTATTACCAAACAAGCTGAAGAAGCCAGACTGATTGCACACCCACCCTGGATTCTCAAACTTGTGCAACTATATGAGACACAGAGAGTGAGACATGGTTAGTCATTATCCATTTTACTTCTATTAAAGTTATAAGAATGAGTTTTGTCATATACCCTGGCTGTAGGCATACACAATGCTGTCCTCACACCATCTATTTGTTCTCTGTGTGTAGGTATGATGACTCTTGGTCCCAGTGAAACAGGAAAGACAACATATATCCACACTCTAATGAAAGCCATGACAGATTGTGGAAGTCCACACAAAGAAATGAGGATGAATCCCAAGGCTATTACTGCCTCCCAGATGTTTGGCACATTGGATGTGGCCACCAATGACTGGACAGATGGTGTCTTCTCCACACTGTGGAGGAAAACTTTAAAGGCCAAGAAGGTGAGAGAGTTACATTAACAAGCAATTTAAAGTAAATGAATGACATGTTTATGTAACCTTTAACTTTGACTCTATTGGCAATAAGCAATTTTCTTAGTCAAATCTTTATGGTGCTCATGACATTTCACTTGTAAATACTTAAAATGCCAATTCAATTGCTCCATGGTCCATGGTAAAACATTTCACAGGGAGAACACATATGGATCGTTCTTGATGGTCCAGTCGATGCTATCTGGATTGAAAACCTCAACTCCATCTTAGACGACAACAAAACCCTCACCCTGGCATATGGAGACCGAATACCAATGGCTCCAAACTGCAAGGTGGTATTTGAGCCACACAACATCGACAATGCATCTCCTGCCACTGTGTCTCGCAATGGAATGGTCTTCATGAGCTCCTCTGTTCTGGACTGGCAACCCATACTGCAGGCCTGGCTGCTAAAGATCCCAGCAACACAGGCTGAAGTGCTGCTGGCCTCCTTCAACTCTATCTATCAGGTAACAACTAGACATGTGGGCATTAATTCACATGCTCTCTGATACATAAATTATTGGAGTATAGAATAACTGTTATAACAAGAATATTTAGTTACATTTTGAGAGATATCTAGTAATTTAAAGTGTGTAAAACATCGATATAAAAATAGATCAATACAACGCTTGTAAACCATTTAAGCCATTATGAATATGAAAAGCTTTATTGATTTTTTGCCATTGCCTAGGGAAAGGTCAGAGAGGATTTTGTACACAGTTTTGAAAAGCCCTCACAGACTATTGACTATTTTTCTCAGGATTTGATGACTTTTGTCTTCACTGTGGTTTTCCCCAAAATGCAGCTGCTTGAGTGTATGTACATCAAGCAAACAATTGATTTATTACAGGTAAACTCTGATGCACAGTCACAATTATTTTCAGGTATCATGAAATAAAGCTTGAGTGGCTTATTGAATTAATATACACTATCAGTTAGAATTTTAGACACACTAAATCGGTTTAATTCATGTTCATGAATGGCAAATGGTGGCTACTTTGAAGAAGTTCAAATATAAAATGGTTCTGATTTGTTCAACACAGGGCCTGTTGCCAACCGTTAAAGAGAAACACCTAACAGCGGCTCACATCAAACGTCTCTTCATATTTGCTGTGATGTGGTCTGTTGGTGCTTTGCTGGAATTGGATGATCGAGCCAAGATAGAGGTATTCCTTAAACAGCACAATGCCAAGTTGGACCTTCCCAGCACACAGGGGGACCAGACCATCTTTGAGTTTGTGGTCAGTGCAACTGGAGAGTGGGATCTCTGGTCTACAAGGGTAAGACCATTATTTGTTAAGTATACTGTTTGAAAACCATTAGTGATCTTTTACAATAGCATGCCACATGCTACAATTTTCCTTATTTTCTTTGTGCCAACCTTCCTGTTTATCTTTTTATTCAGTGCATGAATAAGTCATGATTTTTAAACATACCTTTTAATTGCAACGTCATCATTAGGTGCCAGAGTATCACTACCCCAAAGACACAGTTCCTATGCCTCCATTCTCGTACCCAATGTCGACAATATACGGACTGACTTCCGGATGCAAACCATTATGAAGCAAGGCAAAGCTGTCCTGCTCATTGGTGAACAGGGAACAGCCAAGACGGTCATGATCAAGGTACATGTCTGTTTCAGTTAATCCATGCTATTAGCAGCAGAGTAATACATTTGCCTATAATTAATTTCCTGGCTTTGTAGCTTATAATGCATATTTGAAAACTTGAGATTGAACTGGTGTAAATTCAATTCAGCTAAAGGGGCATTCACATTTACCATTGCTCAGCAAAATTTCACAGGTGAAATCCAGTTATTCCAATAGGAATCCACATGATTAATTTAATATGTGGGCTTGTGTTTCGCTCATGTTCAAGTTGGTCATGCAAATTTGCCACACTTAAATTAATTCTGACGAAACTATGTAATTCAAACTTCCCCACAGGGCTACATGAGCAAGTATGACCCGGAAACGCATTTGAACAAAAGCCTAAACTTCTCCTCGGCCACTCTGCCTGGCATGTTCCAGCAGACTATCGAGAGTTACATAGACAAACGCATGGGCACCACCTATGGACCTCCAGGTGGGAAGAAGATGACTGTCTTTATTGATGACATCAACATGCCAGTTATCAATGAGTGGGGTGATCAGGTGAGGAGTCACATTCTACTTTATGATTTAATTTGCCATAAATGTTCCCCTTTTGTCCATTTTTTGTTCATATATTATATAGATGCCCTCAACAGACACGGACTGTAGTTTTGGATTTTAATTTTGTGGGGTCTGTCAAATAACAAGGCATAACTAGTAAACGTAATAAAACATTTTAACAAGTAAACAATTATAGGAAAAGGTGTCGCAGAGAGAGAAAAAAAAAATGTAGGTTGTACAAAAATAGCCTATTAGCTGCTGCGCACAGACCCCGCAAATAAAACGTGTGACGTTAAAGCATGCGTGCAGCGCGTGCATAACAGTCCTGAGCGCACAAGCTTTACCCTACCGGTGGTCAATAAGAATAAAGCGCAGATATGCTGTTCTAAATGGACGTCGGGAACGGGATATTGTTAGACCGCCCGCTCCCGTTCAAATTACACCAGAGTTACCGATCGCTACCGCGATTTATTCGGGAATTTAATCCCGCGGCACAAAAAATCCGGTCGGTCCCGCGGTTACCTAAATACAATAACTGTAGGCTATAAACAAACTACACAAGGCTACGTTTAACTAACGTCACCATCACTAAGCTAGAATAGTTTGCAAGAGTGCAATTAAAAACACAATGAGGCTATGAAAGCGGAATAGTGAGGCCCGATGACATTTAATGCCCCCGATAAAAACCCACTGACTTCAGTTTCCGGGCTTTGGCCTACAAAAATATGTCATCCCTACAGCACTCAATAGCATCCTATTTTTCTATGATTGAGCCTTCTGTGTTTTTGTTCACTACTCAGATTACTAATGAGATTGTTCGCCAGCTGATGGTGCAAGGAGGTTTCTACAGCCTGGAACGATCTGGGGAATTCATCAGCGTAGTCGACTTGCTTCTGGTGGCTGCCATCATGATCCACCCTGGAGGTGGCTGCAATGATATCCCCCAACGACTCAAATGCCAGTTCTGTGTGTTTAACTGCACTCTGCCATCCAACTCCTCCATAGATAAGATCTTTCAAACGCTGGCCAGTGGTTATTTTTGCTCAGAAAGAGGCTTCCCAGAAGAGGTGTGCTCTCTAGCTGCCGCCCTTGTCCCCACCACCAGGAGAGTGTGGCAAGCGGTCAAAGCTAAGGTACTGCCTTCATAATATGATCAAAAGAGCTATTGCTTATTGAACATGAAATGTAGGGGTGGGAATCTGTAGTCTCTTCCCAATTTGACTTAATTTTGTTCTGAGTCTTTTAAAACATACATGCAGCACACAGTGGTCCAAATGATTACAAAATGGTGTCCTCTTATGGTTAGTATGCTTCAAAGTAAACTTTGAGCTGCATTAATATTGTTTAGCTCTTGCAATATATTTTATGTACACTACCATTCAAAACTTTGGGGACAGTAAGATTTTATTTCATTTTTTTTAAAGAAATCAACACATTTATTCAGCAAGGAATCAATGAATTGATCAAAAGTGTAGCAAAGACTTTAACATTGTAATAAACTTTTCTATTTAAAACAAATGCTCTTCTTTTGAACTTTTTATTCATCCAAGAATTCTAAAAATAAATAAATAATCATGGTTTCTACAAAAATATTAAGCAGAACAACTGTTTTCAGCATTGATAACAGTAATAAATTTTGCTAATATGCTGCCAAATCAGAATATTAAAATGATTTCTGAAGGGTCATGTGACACTGAAAACTGCACTGACAATTCAGCTTTGCTATCACAGGAGTAAATTACATTTTAATATATATTTATTGAAAATTATTATTTCAAAGTGTAATCATATTTCACAATATAACTGTTTTTACTGTATTTTTGATCAAATAAATGCAGCCTTGGTGAGCAGAAGAGAATTCTTTCAAAAACATTTAAAAAATCTTACCGACCCCAAACTTTTGAACTAGTGTATATTAATAAAATAATGATATTATGTTAATATTGTTTTCAGATGCTGCCTTCTCCTGCAAAGTTCCACTACATTTTTAACCTGCGTGATCTGAGCAGGATATGGCAGGGGATTTTCACTGTGGGATCATGGAGCAAGGTTTCATAACCCTGGATAAAAACGGTGCTAACACCACTTCTAAATTACAAGTGTGAAACGTTCCTCTTCCCGGGGTTAAAAGCAGGGTTTAGAATGTAACCTGGAGTTAAGCGAAGTGAGAAAGGTCTAATAGTGTACTGATACTTTCTATCAATTATTTAAATTTACTTCAGTGAATATTTTATCAAATGCTAAAAAAAATGTAACCCGGCCTCATCTCAGGCTGCACTGTGGACTGGTTCCAGCGGTGGCCACGGGACGCTTTAGTAGCTGTGGCTCAGCATTTTCTCTCCAACTCTTCACTGCGTTGTTCAGACGAGGTGACGAAGAGTGTGGTAGAAACAATGGGAATGTTCCAAGACATGGTGGCTGAGATCTGCACCGAGTACTTCCAGCGCTTCAATATATTTTCTACCAATATATTTTTGGCCATTTGGCCATATTTTATATGTATAAACATATTTTTTTAAAACCATATATATTTTGTCCGTAATATATTTCAGTAAAGAAAATGCATTTACAAATGTCACATTTGAAGAAAAACTTGATTTGTTGTCTATAACACATGTGACCATATAACACATTTGAATAATCTTCAGCCAGGATCATAATTTAAAATGCTATAAAAAAAGCAATATTGCAATAAATAAAAATATTAAACATTATTAAAACCTTATAAATCTACTTTTGATATCTAGTAGGCCATCTACATTTGTATTTACCTTAAATGTAGGCTAACGTAAGAAATACATTTAGATACATTAAGAAATTAATTTTGGTATACTGTATGAATGTTGAAACTAAATTTATTTTCCAATGAGCTTCACTGTTTGCAATAAATATAGCAATGAAAATTAACTTAATCCAGGAAAGAACGCTCTATGATGCAGCACCAAAGCATCTGTTCATACTCTAAACACTTTGATCTCATCTGCAGGTCTCGAGCGACTCGTGGAGGCCGAACAGTCTGTTAATGAGCTTCGTGTGGAGCTGAGAGAGAAGGAGAAAGTGCTGGAGGTGGCTAAACAGAAAGCAGGTGAAGTTTTGCAGGAGGTCACCGCCAAGGCACAAGCTGCAGAAAAGGTGAAGGCTCAGGTCCAGAAGGTGAAAGATAAGGCCCAGGCTATTGTGGATGAGATAGAGGGGCATAAGAAGGTGGCCGAGTCTAAACTTGAGGCGGCCAAACCAGCATTAGAGGCAGCTGAGGGTGCGCTAAAGGTAGATTTCTGGAGCACACTAAATCACCTTGAAAACAATTTAAAGGGATAGTTCACCCAAAAATGAAAATTTGATGTTTATCTGCTTACCCCCAGGGCATCCAAGATGTAGGTGACTTTGTTTCTTCAGTAGAACACAAACGAAGAAGTAAAACCGTTGTAGTCTGTCAGTCATATAATGCAAGTGGATGGGAATCACGGCTTTGAGAGTCAAAAAAACATACACCAAATTAAACCCTGCGGCTCGTGACGATACATTGATGTGTAAAGACACAAAACGATCAGTCTGTGCAAGAAACTGAACAGTATTTATATCATTTTTTACCTCTGATTTTCATCCCCAAAGTCTGAACTGTCCTGAGCGCGTTCAACAGCCGGCGCCTGATGCGTCTTCTTCTTCTTCTTGCTTTACGACAGCTCGCAGACTTATAAGTGCATTACCGCCACCTATCTCTCAAATAGACCATTGACACTCTATCTACAATCTCAATTAGGAGTGTCAGTGGTCCACTTGAGAGATAGGTGGCGGTAATGCACTTATAAGTCTGCGATCTGCCGTAAAGCAAGAAGAAGAAGACGCGTCTGACTGTGACCTTCAAGAATAAATTATATCGTTTTTTTTTAGTTTTTTTTACATTTTAACGTTTTTACACTTTATGTGACACGACACATGCCTGGTCTCAAACTTCTCTGGGCTTTAGTAGTCCAAACTAAGACATTTTCTCTTGTGTTAGGTTAAAGTCGGGGACAAAGAAGTGGATGTAATGGATACATTTACTCTGTACATCACAACTAAACTAGCCAACCCTGCATACAGCCCAGAGATCAATGCTAAAACAGCAGTGGTGGATTTTACCGTCACTTTGAAGGGTTTGAAGGACCAGTTACTCCGCAGAGTCATTCTCATAGAGAAAAAGGCAAGTCTGAGACAGTTATTTTAATATCATTAATATACTATTGTAGATTTTAATATTATTTTTGAATTATTTTTATATTTTTCATTTCAAATTTTGTCAAAGTTTTAGTAATTCCGTTGTCTTTTTTAAATTTTGGTGGTCATTTAATTGTCATGTAATTTTATAAATTTTTATTTAAGTTTTAGCTTGAGAAATTTTAGAATTATTAGAACAAAAATTAGAAATGTTGATTTAGCAACTAGTTGAAATAAATTAGTATTTTATATTTTATCTTATGTCAGTTAACACTTATTTTATTTCAGTTAATAAAAATGATTTTTAATAGTTTTAATTTTAGCTTTAGTTTTAATTAGCTATAATAACCCTGCTCTGATATACAATAAATTTTAAATATTATAAATTAATGAACTAGATTTTGCATTCTGTGCAAGCAAGCAATAAATAAATAAATAAAAGCATAGCTTTCAGATTTAATATTGATTTAATCAATTATTTTCCAATCAACGAAATGGAGGCTGAACAAGTGAAGCACTTGGAGGAAGTGACATCGAACAAGCGGAAGATGCAGGAGTTGGAGAGCAATCTTCTGTACATGTTAACCAGCATTCAGGGCTCTCTAGTGGAGGATGAGTCTCTTATTGAGGTGCTCAGAGTCACCAAGACTATTGCACATGTCATGTTATAGTCATATGCTTTTAAAATGACTTATTAAACTGAATCACAATTCTGTTTTGATAGCTAAAATCTCCTGCCATCCCCTACGTGAGTCAAAAGCTAACAGTTGCTGCAGAGACCGAAATGAACATAAACCGCACTCGCGACTAGTGGCCACCAGGGGGAGCATCCTCTATTTCTTAATTGTGGAGATGAGCCTGGTCAATGTGATGTACCAAACTTCACTACGCCCGTTTCTGGGCATCTTTGACATGTCGATGGAGAAGTCGCCAAAGTCCCACGTTACAGCTAAAAGACTAGACAATATCATGGAGTACCTCACTTTTGAAGTGTTTCAATATACCGCTCGAGGACTATGAAGATCACAAGTTCCTTTTTACGCTGCTTCTGACTTTAAAAATAGACCTACAAGCCAAAATGTTTCCCACAATGAGTTTCAGACCTTCATCAAAGGTTTGAACCATAATGTTTTGGCAGATGTTGTCTACTTTCAGCTTGCTGTTTTTTCTCAATATCACAATTAATTTTAACAGCAGTTAGCTTCAATATAATCAGACAATATTGTCCATTTAAGAACTTATTTCAGGCCAAGTAATTTTTTTTTACCTTCTTGCAGGCGGAGCATCTCTGGACCTAAACTCTTGTCGAGCCCAAGCCAAGGCGCTGGATCCTGGACACAACGTGACTAAATCTAGTGCAGTTGTCCAGCCTGCGTCCCTTCACTGCTCTCCTAACCCAGGTGTCCCGCAATGACCGTACCTGGAAGAGCTGGTTTGATGAGGCCACACCAGAGGAGACTCCTCTTCCTGGTGGTTATGAGAGCCAACTGGATGCATTCCGTAAACTGCTGCTGATACGAAGCAGTTGTCCTGACCACACCATTGCACAGGTGCAGGAAAACCTTTTTTCTGGGTTTAAATACTTTCTCCTGTGTAAGTTTAAGATGCAGAGCAATGCTATTTTAGTGTCATTACTGTACTATCTTAGTATTTACGAATATTTTTATGAATATTACTTTTTATTTTTACATTTTCAGTTTTCATTTTAGTTTGAAAGTTGTTGTAATTTTGTTTTGTTTCAGTCATTTTTATTAGTTTTTGTTTTCTAAAATGTGTCTTGTTTTCATTCATTTTTTATTTCAGTTTTAGTTTAGTTATTTTAGTACTTCAACTTAAAAAACTTTAGATTTTGCTTTCACAACTAACTGAAATTAAATACATTTACGTTTTTTATATTCTATTTTATTTCTGTTAACATTTCTGTTAACATGTTATATTAATAGTTTTAGTTTTAGGCAATGAAAACAACACTGATGCAGTGTCAAATATATAAGAGGCATTGACAATTGTTGATTCAACCACTTGAATCAACTAATGAGTTAAACGCATACTGTAGCTTTCCCAGTACACCTGTTCACCCCCCATCGCTCACTGGATTATGTGAGATACTATTTTAACGGCAACACTAACATGTTGTACTGTGGTGAAATATTAATTGTCCAAAGATTTCATATTACATGTAAAGACAAGATTAAGAAATTGAATCTTACTGTAATGTGATTCTTGATTTGCAAACACTGTCTAACTATTGGTAGTGATTAGTTTAAATTTCAACTTTGAATATAGTGTTTAAATAACCATTAAATTTAATATGCATATAATATTAATTATTTATAGCATAACAGCATGCATTTATCTCTAACAGCTGCTGAGACAAATTCAAAGCAGTGACAAGAAGTTACTGACCTCTCACTGACCGTGTGTGTGTGTGTGTGTGTGTTATTCACAAGACTAAATATAGAGAATGCATGCTAGGAAGTCTTTAATTATCATTTCTCTCTTTGAACTAATTGAGAAATCAACAGATACTTTCAAGTATTTAAAATTAATGTATTTTACCATCAATAGGGTTGAAGTATGCAGAGGGAGTGATTCTGGATATGGATGCCATGTGTTCAGAAAGTGATAAGAGGATACCTCTAGTTTGCTTCCTGTCTATGGGTTCTGATCCCACAGGGAACATAGAGAGACTCGCTAAGTCAAAGGTATGAATAATTATTATTCATTATTACATGCTTTTCTAGAATACTTGATTCTGATTGATCAGTTAGGGCATTCTGAAGTCAAATATTTGTATGTCAAACAATTTGTACAGACTGGTGCCACCTTCATATTAATTTGCAGTCTCACTTGTTTCATTTAAAATATAACTTGATGTGAAGGTTTGATGATGTTTGAGATCCAAATGTTGCTAAACAGTTTTCTTGTTGTTTTTCAAGGTGTCCCTTGCAGGCCTATCTCCCTGGGACAGTGACAGGAAGTACATGCAAGAAGGCTTCTGGCTCAGAGCATGTCTGAAGGAGGCTGGTTACTTCTGCAGGACTGCCATCTAGGATTAGAGTTCCTGGATGAAGGTTTAAAGACAGTTACTACAACAGAGAACATCCATGACAATTTCAGGTTGTGGCTGACCACAGAGGTGCACCCTAAGTTCCCCATTAACTTCCTGCAGTCTTCAATTAAATTCACCAATGGGCCTCCGCAAGGTAGAGAAGGGGAAAATTCTGCTGTTCCTCATTTGCTAGATTTATCATTATTGTTATCAGAATATCTTTCTGGTTCTTTATATTCAACATCAACATGTCATTAAAAATAAAGAAATAAAACAGGAAATGAAACGCTAAGTATGCAGAGACAGATAATGTGGGTTAATGATCTGCGATGCAGGGATGAAGGCCGGACTCAAGCTGACATACAATAGTGTGACCCAGGAACAGCTGGAGGTTTCCAACATGCCTCAGTGGAGACCTCTTTTCTACGCTGTGGCCTTCTTCCACACCACAGTCCAGGTCAGGACAGCTGAACATTTTTAGTTTTTCATAAACTCATAAAGCCCCATTTGGGATACCCTACCCCTTAAAGAATTTAAAACAATATAATAAATATTATTTATAATATATTCAATAACATAAACATTATATTATTTATTATAAACAAATTCTATTAAAAAAGTATGATTTCAGCAGAGCCATTTAAGACCTGTTGTCCCCATTGTCATATTCCCTCTAAAGGAGAGGGTTGAGGAGAGAACCCCCCCCACATGATTGTAAAGCGCTTTGGGTGTACAGTAATACACAACAAAAAGCGCTATATAAATGCATCATTCATTCATTCATTCAAAGTTGGTGCACTTGGCTGGAACATTCCCTATGAGTTCAACCAGGCTGATGTCACCTCCAGTGTCCAGTTTGTGCAGAACCACCTGGATGATATCGACATCAAGAGGGGAGTGAACTGGACTTGCCTGCGATACATGCTGGGGGAGGTACAGTTTAGACCTGCCATTGTTTTTTGGAGGGTACTTTTACTTTTACTTTTCTTAAATGACAACACCTCAATGACATATGCAACTGTCAAATGCGACCTCCAGTAGACACAGCCTCCGAAATGAGACGCAGCTTTTAGCAACATGCTGTATTTTTACTATTGGTTCTGTAGGTGCAGTATGGTGGACGTGTCACAGATGATATGGACAAACTCCTGCTCAATACATTCGCCCGTATCTGGTTTAGTGAGAACATGTTTGGGGACAAGTTCTGTTTCTATAAAGGATATATTATACCAAAGACCAAGATGCTACAGGATTACCACGCACATATCGATACTCTATCATTGGTTGATACGCCTGAGGTGATACAAATAATTATCATTATTATTTTCTATGGGGTTTGATGGGGCAGCTGGGTGGTCCCAGAACCTATAACCTATTGATTTTAATTTCATCCAATAGGTATTTGGCCTTCATCCCAGTGCTGACATCACCAGACCAGCATGGCTAATGAAACCCTGAGCACCATACTCAACATCCAACCCAAAGACAGCAGCAAGTGAGTCGTCTGTCTAGAGAATGGCCAATGAGATGCTAGAAAAATTTCCTGCTGACTATGTGCCACACGAAGTGAAGATGAAGATGAAATCTATAGTAAGTCACTAGTGTCAATCAAATATCGTGAGAGAGGCCTGTGCAGAACTACGTCATTCTAACAGGAATCTCAGAACAGCCTGATTTGAGAAAGGGGATTTTAAAATAGGGATTTAAAAAAAAACACTGGGTGGATTTTTATCATTATAGGATGGATGTGTACACACACTTCCAACACACATTTATGTTCAAACAACTTGTAAAGTGAATTTTGCATCCGATGACCCCTTTAAATGTAGACCATAAACTTTCAAATGACTCTACGCAGGTGAAGAGTAACCTACAAAAAATGGGAGCGTTCCAGCCCATGACTATATTTCTTTCGTCAAGAGCTTGACAGAATGCAGCGCGTCATTGGTCGTGTCCGCAGTACCCTCACTGACCTTAAACTTGCCATTGATGGTGAGTTCTGGAAACTTTCATCCACAGTACAGAAAATAAATTCATGGTTTTAATAATAAGAGAAATATTAAAGGGTTAGTTCACCCAAAAATGAAAATTAGCCCATAAATTACTCACCCTCAAGTCATCCTAGGTGTATATGACTTTCTTCTTTCAGACGAATCCAGTCGGAGTTATATTATAAATTGTCTTTGATCTTTCAAGCTGTTTAATGCCACTCAGCGGGTGTTGCATGCATCAGTCCAAAAGAAGTTAAATAAAAAGCACCTATCTATTTAAAAAAAAGTGTTTCACACGGCTCCGGGGGGTGAACAAAGGCCTTCTGTAGCGAATCGATGCGTTTTTGTAAGAAAAATATCCATATTCAAAACGTAATAATCACTTTAATGTAGCTTGCGCCAGCAGTTGTACACAGAAGCAGCTCCGGGCGGATGACGTATGAGTTCAGCGCTGCACATGCACCAGTGAGTCTCGTGAAAACCAACGTTTGTTAACAGGAGCAAAGGAAGCAAAGTTTCCTTACTTTAGCAAAGGAAAACCAGTCTCATCTTGGCTTATATCGAAATCCTCCGACATTCTTCTTTGGAAATCCTCGTTTTGTACTTCTAACAAGTGTCCGTTGTTTTGTTTTGATCACTTCTGAGCGGCGCATGTGCAAAGCCAACCTCATACGTCATCCGCCCAGAGCTGCTTCCGTGTACAACTGTTGGCGCAAGCTACATTAAAGTGATTATTACGTTTTGAATATGGATATTTTTCTTACAAAAGTGCATCGATTCGCTACAGGAGGACTTTGTTCACTCCCCGGAGCCGCGTGAGGCAGACTTGAGGGTGAGTAATTTATGGGCTAATTGTCATTTTTGGGTGAACTAACCTTTTAACAAAATCAACAGAAATGTCTAGAAAAAGATGATTGTATTGTAACCCAATGATTTTTTAATCCCAAAGGGACTATAATAACGTCAGAGGATCTCTGTGACGCTCTGGACAGCATGTATGATGTATGGGCCTTAGACACCGTCATCCTACTCAACGACGTCACTCGCATGATGAAGGAAGATGTCACAGGCCCCCCGCCAGGAGATGTGGGCGGCGTCTACATCTATGGCCTCTATCAGGATGGTGCTGGGTAGGGGTTGCACCAACTAATCGACTTCAATGCTCTGCCATGACGCTTTAAGCTTGACGTCGACTAGTCGCTGGTCCTATAGAGGGCGCAACAGGA
>NW_015557091.1:2326933-2337686 GCF_001515605.1 Sinocyclocheilus anshuiensis | reverse complement strand
TTAATCGCCGTTCTAATCTAATGCGCTGCTGCACTGTAACGCACACACATAGGCTACAGACAGTAGCTCGTACATCACGCACACATCGTGTGCGCACAGAATCATTCAGCGTGGAAATGTATTGTCAACACTGTTCTGTGATTTCTCAATAAAATAGCTTAGAAACTGAAAAGTTCAAGCATATATTTCTTAATAACTAAATCCCACAGCTTCACTACTAGTAGAGAGACGCTGCCAGGTAGAACTAATTCAGACACGCAATCGCTCTCACTAGTGCATTCATATGAATGTAATCTTTACTGTGCTGCTTTATCTGTATCTGATTTAGAACGAGCAGAAATCTGTGAGAAATATAACGACCCAAAGACAAAAGAACTGATAAAAATTAGCTGTTATAGGAGCAATAGCCATGTGGGCAGCACTGTGTCATATGCCATAGCTGTGCACAAGGTGTTTGTCACAGCTCCAGACTTATTTGTTCATTAATGACGTCATCAGCGACTAGTCGACTTCGACTCGACTTTCATCACATAAAAGTCGACTTTAAAAAATCAGAAGTCGTTCAACCCCTAGTGCTGGGTGGGACAAGAAAAATACAAAACTGACAGAATCATCTCCAACGGTATTCAAGGGAAGGATAAATTAAGACAAAACGTGGCCATAAGTTTGTGGATAATAGGTTTGGCTGTTTTAGATGGTATTAACACAAAATCTTCTTACGAAAAATGATTTCTTAAACTTTATGAAAGATGTTTATAAGAATAATCCTAAGAGCAATTATTGAAAAATTCAGAAATATTTTCATAAATATTTTTTATTAAGATTAAGAATAAAATGACAGACTCTGCTTCCAACTTGCCCTAGTTCCCCAAAGGTAGAGTTATCATAGTTATTATAGTTAATTAAAACTTAAAAAAAAAATAATAATAATTCAATTGCTTAATTAAAAAAATTCAATTACTTAATATTTAACAGAAAAAATGTTGTCAAGACAACATTTCTTATTTTCATTTAGTTCATTATTAAAAACTATATAGACATATTTAAAAAAAAAAGACAAAAACACAACAAAATTACTAAAACCTTAACGAAAATTTAAATGAAAACAGAAAATATAAAAATAAATATTAATACATTTAATATTAATAAAAATGTTAATATGTCAGTTATACTAAAATAACACTGGTTGTTAGGTTAAAAATGATATACATTTACAATTAATTTTAAGAAACAAATGTAAACAATTCTAATTATTATTATTAATATTTAGTTTTGTCTTAACAGAACAATCTTAAAAAATGATTTTTTTTGTGAATACAAAATATTCTAAATTTTTTTTCTAGACCCAACTCAGTCAGTGACTTTATCAGCAGTCGTAATTCCGCTAGTATTTTTCCCATTCATTAACATGTTTTATGATCTAGACAGACCGTGAAGCACTGCAAATGACATATAAAAAAAGATAACAGTCCAATATAGGGTGGCCATATGTGTCATTTATATGGGACATGTCCTGGCCATGATTTTTATATTGCCTAAAACATCCAAAGTAGTTTGACCAATAACATGCAGGTATTGTACATAATCGACCAATCGTGGCGCGTCACGAGTGAGAAGGTGAGAACGATCAAAGCGATGCAAATGCACACACGTGTTTGTTCGTTCGTTTGACTTGAAGCTGCGCGCCGATCGTTGTATGACACCAAAGTACCGTGAGAGTGATTTGAAAGCATAAGGAGCCGTCTGCTCTGCTCTCTAATAGCTCTCGTGAAATAATGTCATAAAACGATCGATCTGCACAGTGCTAACAGCCAAAACCTGGATATTTTAGGCAATATAGAAATCCTGGCAAGGGTGCGTCCCGTACAAATGGCCCGTATGGTCACCCTAGTCCAATATAAAATTCTCTGCCTGATTCAGAATTGTGGGTAGTGTAGTTCTTTACAAAGAAATTGTCTATTATACCTGTTAAAAAAAAAATACAGAAGCACATCCCATCATGCAGTGCTAACATTCATGGATCTTCCAAAACCAAGTCAACTAATCTGTCATGTATAACTGTCTTCATTTGCAAAGCCATGATATATGTGTGATCTTGTTTGGTAGGTTCTCTTTACACCGTTGCCGGTTGTGCATGTGTATGTGGTGAGCAGCACCACAGAAACCAAGGCGCCCATTAATCTGTACTCCTGCCCAGTGTACAAGAAACCAAGACGAACTGACCTGACATACATCTTTTCACTGTTGCTCCGGAGCAGCCAGAACCCAGACCACTGAACACTGAGGGGAGTCGCTTTGCTCTGTGACTGTAAATAAACCCATAATCTGGTCCAAAGCTATTTTCACTCAAGAAGCAAGATAAAAAAAAAAAGAAATATATACAAATCAAAAAACAAAAACAGGAAACCTGCAGATGTTATTTCGCTGTTCTGTGAAAAATTATTTCTCTGTTGGTAAACTTCAATTTTTTTTTCTCAATTTATTATCAATAATATGACTTCACTTGTTTTTTATATTTGTAATATACTGACACTTCTGTTTTATATTTTGTGACTATTATTTTGCCATTCTGCTTTGGTGTGTTGAAATTGCACTCACACTTGAATTTTCATGTGAGATGGAAGGGATTTTATTGTGAAATATGTATTTTGTTTTTTTTCCCCTCTTGTTTGAAAGCAGCAATAAAAAAGTTGAAATATACACAATTATTTGCACATGCAGCTGAATGTAGCAGTTTTCTTTGAACTATTCAGAAATGCCTCTATAGTAGTCTACTATTTGGGATTACTATTTTTGCAGTGCATTTATGTTAATTCACATTAACATAATGTGCAGCGGTGTCCGAACTATGTGTATATATGACAAAAATAATATATAGAAGAAACATCATTGTTGCATTACAACTAGTGAGCTTGAGTGTAGTATTCTTTATTCACACATGCATTTATCAAGCATATCATAAAACTCAAAGTGTGATTAAAACAATGTAAAGACAATCTCATGGTGCAGTCAGTCCAGGATTTTTATCAGTACAACCATGTTGTCAGTGACAATTTTCTCCATCCCCCAATAAAAAAGGTTGGACACCTGCATAATAGGAAATAAAAAGTGCCATACAGCAACACTTTATTTTACCACTGAGATCCTTAGAATTCAGACTGATTGCAAAACTCTTATAATCAGTCTTGATTACTAATACACTAAATGCATTTTTCCCAGAAACTCTTCAGAAACCAGCTGTTAGAGTTAATGTTTATTTAAAAATGTTGACTGCAAAAGTTGTTTTTCAGAGTTTACACAGAATGGCACAGAAAAATATTGTTTATAAATGACTTGTCTGCACAGTTAGTTATATTCCAAAAACCACTACAACATCTAAATTGAAAAATTTAATTCTAAACTCATTCACTGTTGACATGCTGGATGTCAGTCGACACCAGAATATATGTGAAGTTCATTTTTCATTTCATTTCATTTTTAATTTCAAGTTCTCCAGAGAAAGTCCAAAATGCACTTCTCTGTGAATTATTTGTAAATTCAGCTATTCAAAGAAATTTCTTTAAAATATTTTACACACACCTAACAAATAATGTCAATTCGTACATTTGTCAATTCCTATCATCTCCTACCTTGATTTTTCATGATGCTGCATCCACTCCCATAGGTGGCAGTATAAAGAAGAAAATCATTGCGAACACCATGTTTTTAGTTTAACAAATTAAAAACCATCGCCTAGTCATCTCAGTACATTGGTTTAACATTCATAACCCTTCATAGTCCATAATAGATGTAAACAAGAAAATCCACAAAAAAAAAACACCTCTGGGTATTGTTTGTAACGTACAACTTCCTTATTTCGTTCATTCAGTTGTCGTAAGAACCATCCACTTATCCACACACTTAGAAGCAAGATCTCTGATTTTCCCAATCTTTCCACCTTCAAGTTCTCCATAATCAAATTCATATCTGTACATTAGTCTTTCCCAAATGTGACTGTCAAGGCTTGCCGCTTAAGAAAGCTGCTTCATATCATACATTGGCACTTCCGATTCCTCGCCCTTGCCCTCATCTGGACCTTCTTGTTTCTCCGTTGGCTCTGTGTAGGCCACACCAGGGCTGGCCTTGCGGCCCTTCGGTGGTGGGATTGGTGCCATTCCTTCCGTGGTCCCTTCAGCTCCCTCCTGACCTTCAGCCACCGTCCTTTCCTTCTTCAGGTTGAGTTTTGCTGGCACGGTTTTCGTGATGGTTTCCTTGAAACGCTCACCAGACTGTTTCAGCCGTTCCCCAGACTGGCGGATTTTCTCACGTCGTTCGGCTGTTACTATGCGCTCACCCAGCTTGTTGACCTTGGTGCCCAGATTCTCTTTGGTCTTAGTCATGTTCTCACGGGAGAAGGTCTGCTTCAGGCTTTCGATGCGCTTCAGGCCGGTCTTCTTTAGTTTGGCAGCAGTAGACGAGTCGGCCTCCTCAACGACCATGTATTCCTCATCCGAGTCGGGAAGCGGAGCCTCCGGGACATCTGGGTCTATGGGAGAGTCTCCACCTGTTGCTCCCTTTGTAGATGCTTTAGGAGCAGCTACAGCTGGGACCTCATTATCTCCCTGAGGGAAGAGAATACATTTATCATAAATTTACCATACTTTTACCACGTATAGCACAGCTGAGACCTTAAATCAAATGGTTTTAGACTATTTAAAAGATAAAAAAAAAGAAAAGAAAAAAATGCACATAATGAACAACCCATCCCATGAGTGTAACAGTGGGGGTCTCCAAACTCGGTCCTGGAGTGCCCTGCAGAGTTTAGCTCCAACCCTAATTAAACACACCTGAACCAGCTAATCAAACCATAGTAATGAATGGGAAGTGCCATAAACTGACTCCCAGCTGTCGCAAAAAGTCAGTGACGTGTCACTGTTGTGGTAAACTCTAAAAATGGTTCAATCCAAAAGTATTGTTTACTGTAAAACATGTTGAAGATTAGCAGATAGGCTGTCGATTCATTAAACGATAAGCTGTTTCCTCTAAAAAGCTGTTTATTCAGCATAGTGAAGCCACTCCTCCATTGACATCCATTAAAAAAAAACAGCCTCTGGTCTCCTTTCCCACGTACTGCCAGACCGGAAGCGTTAGCTTTAGCCGTTATGCTTTTTCGGCTAATGGTAAGAGACTGAGGTCTCTGCAGAGCAAAAGTGGGCGTTTCTTTTGTGGGTGTTTTCAAACTGCAGGGTGTTTCTCAATCATGCAATCAAAATGATCCTCCTTACCTAACCCCACCCCTAAGCCTACCGTCACTATGACGTCAGCCAATCAGGAAACATGGTCTAAAAACGCCCAGATCTGGTAACTCCCATTACTTTCCTGCAGAGACCTATACTTGGAATACGCGGTTATCGGTCCGCCAATCAGAATCAAGTATTCCAAAGCCGTTTAATAACTTGCCAAAGCCGAAACCCAGACGACGATGAAATAATTTCACATTTGGTGTGGGTTCACCATTTGATATCAAACATAATGTAAGGTAAAATATGGGTTCTAAGCAAAGTTGAGAATAACAGTTGGCTATTCAAATAAAAAAAACGTAGGCAATATCTGCACAGCAAACTGTTGCGCTGTGAATCTGTACACGTATCGGATTGCACAGTGGTTTGCAAATAAAGATCAGGTATATTTTAAATCTGTTTCGAAAGAGTTTAGATTACATTAATAGTGTGCTGTTGCATAACTCGCACATAACATTAACCTATCATAGCTCAGTATATAAAAAGGCTAATAGCTATAAGTGAATCAAGTTACGTGACTCACTCAGTCATGGACTCAAACCAGTTAAGTTACCACTTCTGATAAATACTGCGCTTTATACACAAACAAAATGAACATTTTTATATATATGAAAAAGACTATTGATAACAAACGGCCAGTGTTCAATCGGTTATTAAAGATTCTGTCGACAGATTTTTTAACCGTCACTCTGACAGACGCGAAAGCACTATATTAGGACATGAAGCTTCAGTTCAGCTCTCAGAATAACCCTGAACAAATCTGTCAGCTGTTCTCCTCACGGTACAAGAGATCATCAAACCCATGGGCACTACTTAAAAGTAAGATTGTTAGAGAAAGAAAATATTAACCAATTTGAGTACACTAGTTGCCTATTGATATGGAAAATGGAGAACACTAGCCTATTTCCTATGATAAATCTTCAGAAAATTAACATAAATTTTCAACTAAAACACTGTAATTGTAAATTTTCCATAATTATGTATCTGAAAACATAACAGTAAATTGAATTTTATTTGAGTAATGCAGTGTCTTAAATTCAAACCTACCTACAGAATATTTGCAACGGACTTGCAGCTTTTACTATCATAGTTTCAGAAAATCCTCTCTTAAAAATGTATGAAAACATTATGGTATTATTAAAAAGGTTTTAGATAAATTGTCAATAATTTTATTTTTAATCCTATTTTTTAAATTGTTATATCCTATTACTATTGGGCTATTTAAAACCTAAAAAAAATAAAATAAATAATAATAATTGTGCTGATTTTTATTAATTTAATGCATTATTACGTGCTTTTGTACACAGTAATTGGGCTGTCACAATACAAGCTCCCAAATAATTCTCAAGCTATTTCAAACAATAGCAGATCCATTGCAGATGTATGAAACAGTATTTCCACATTTAGCAATGACACATTCCTCCATGATGTCATAATTCTGTACTCAATCTGATTTCGGACATCTACGTTTTAAACAACAGCAGTATTCCAAATAAGGCTTCATAGTTCATTCTCTTATGAACTAAAGAGTGTATAATAATTCATTTTTACTCCTTCATGGATCACATTACATGGTTTATCTGTGTGTTACTCCAGACATCCTGCCACATATCAGATAAAATGGCCGCCAACCTAAACCTCCTTTCTCAGTGGGGACTGGCAGAACATTCCTGCTGTATTGCTTTTGGCTGTAGGCCACATGACCTTCTAATGTACCAGGATTTATCTTGGATCACCTTGTATCTTGAAATAATCTGTCTTATCTTTGATAACCCCCTTTGCTCAAGTTGAAATGTTGTAGGACAAGCTCGAAGAGTCAAAAATGATCAACCATGATTGAAGGAAAATGGTCTGGTATTGTAAGGTATACTTCCAAAATTAGACCTGATTTAGAGATCCAAACTTCATGTGGAACCCAGAAAAACCCAGTCCAAAAGCTGAAATGTTGTAGGACAAACTAAGAGTCAAAAAACAATCGATGCATGGAGTTTCAGCCATGAGCAAAGGAAAAAGTTCCACTATTCTAAGGTACGTTTCCAAAATTGGACCTGCTTTAGAGATCCAACCCCAAAAATCCAATCCAAAAGAAAACATTCGCATGCCAGTAAAAGCAAAGAGTCTTACCTGGTAGATGACGACACGAAACTTGTTCTTGTTCAGCAGCTCGACTTGGGTTTCCTCCACCTTCTTGACACGTATGTTCTGCTTCTCCACCCGTACACGAACGTCCTTGACGTGGCAGCTGACTTTGCGTGTTTTCTCTAGAAGTTTCTCCACAGTGCTACTCGTCGCTGTGTGCTCCTTCGTCAACTTCACCACGTCCGCCTGGATGGTCTTCACGGTGTTCTCCAGCTCCAGCTGCTGCTCCTCCATGCGTTGCTGGCACGCCTGCACATTGTCTATGATCCCGGACACCCTCTCCAACAGAGTGAAGATGTTCAGGGCGCTGGGCTCGTCCGCCACACCTGCCAGTGCCAGTTTGTCGGCCATGCTTGTCCTTGTAACCCAGTGAGGACCCTAGACTAGAACTGTCGAAGGTCCTGCTTTGGTGGATTTCTGTTGGTGCACAAGGGGGTATTGGGTTATGGGGTGGGTTGCTGAATCATGGGGCCGTGGTGGGCCCTGGAAGACGCTTGGATGAGACGGACTCGCCCTCTGACTGGAGCTTCATGGACGTTCTGGAGAATATAGAAGCTCCACCCTTCCTGTATATGGGGAACACAAGGTTCAAAGGCCAGACACACAGGGATTGACTAGAAAAGAGGGCAGAGGGGTTGGAAGGAGGCACCAAACCAACTCGCCATGAATTCAGCGTTATAAATATCCACAGTAAGGTGACACGTTGTCATTTTTAGAAGATGCATGTGCAGCTGAGATAATGGAAACCCCCTTCGTTCTCAACCGCACTATTTATTTTACAAAGAGCTATGTTTCCTCAATGAAAAGCTATTGGCATGGTCATATTTTGTTAAAAATAATAGCACAAACAATACCAAGATGTTCTATCACTGATAGTCACCTGATTGTCCAACTTTGGACAAAAGGTTTCAGCTTTACCATTACCAAGTTTGGAAAAATTCACAACTGAGGGAGCAATTTGCCTACAACCATGTCCACAATGCTTTAAGATCAACCTCAAGCATGATTTTGACATCCATGTTGTGACCTGGGGAAGATGATCCACCTTAAGATGGACTGTCCAAACCCGTGAAATGATGCCACCAGCTGCAGTCTATTCTTAAACCCCGAGCCGTCTATAATTACTCATCACCCATGTTGTGACCTGGGGAAGATGATCCACCTTAAGATGGACTGTCCAAACCCGTGAAATTATGCCACCAGCTGCAGTCTATTCTTAAACCCCGAGCCGTCTATAATTACTCAACACTCATGTCATAGCTGAGCGAGGCTTACTTAATTCTCCAGAACTCTTCATTCAGCTGATACTCGACACCACTTTCCTACACACGAAATCTCACGTGAGCAAACAGTCAAAGTTTTGTGGTCAGATCCTTTTTCTGCAAATAGCTGCTTCTCGATGCAATCTGTCATTTTAAAATTCGAGAACCCAAAATGTCACACTTAAAGGGATAGTTCACCCAAAACCAAACCTTTATGGCTTTCTTTCTTCTGTGGAATACAAGAAGATATTTTGAATCATGTTTTTGTCCATACAACTGACATTTTTCAAAATATCTTCTTTGTGTTCAACAGATAAAATGTCATACAGGTTTGGAACTAATATGGATATTCACTCCTAATATTTGGAGTGAATAATCCCTTTAAGACATCAAGATCCGTTTTAAAATTGTACAGATGTCCAAACTGGTTCAAACCTGAAGTCTTGACACATGATGCTAATGATTATAAGATGTCAAATTATGAAGTACTTGAACTGGATACTTAAAATTAGATTACTCAGAGAGATTGTATGACTTAGTACAGGCCACATCTGAATTACGCGAGGTTTAACAACTAAGTTTACACCATGTCTATGTGTACAGCCATCAAAAATATCTGCAAGACAGAATTAAATTTTATTAAATCTACAGCACTGGACACAGTTTAACAGGTCATGCGATATGCAGTTCATTGAATTAAATTAATGTCAATAATGTTTGTTTCAACATTAACAACACCGATAACATTAGAACATAAAAACTACAAACATTTCAACATTGATAAGTATAGCTAGTCAAACACGTTGCATTTCATTCTCTGGAATTCCCTTCAAAAGAAACTGGAAACGTCATCACTTCGTTGGCGCACTTGTTCATGTCCAATTAAATTTGGTGTTCAGCTATGTTTGATTTGAGGAAATAAAAATCAAATCAAATCAAAGGGGGCAGTTAAAGACAGTTCAGAGTTAATATTTTCAGTAAAGGAGCACATTCGATGGGAATAGAGGACGTCCGTATTTGTGGTACAGTTTGTGTGCCGAGAGTTACATTTAACAATATGTGAAAAAAACCGGTACCACAATCTAAAGGAAAAATAAAAACAAAAACAAACAAAAAAAAATCTTGACAAAAAAGAGCTAGCTTTTATCATTCGACAGTGTTTGTCACTGACATCAAGTGCCTAAAATGTCCTGAAAACAAAACAATAAGGCACCATCCAATAAAATAAAAATAAAATTGACAATAACCTTATTGTCCAGAGTCAAGAAAGCACAAAACAAAAAAGCACATTAAAACTGTAATCCACTCGGTACAAAAAGTATAAAAAATAAAAATAAAAACAAGCTACATCATCCTTGAAGAGGCATTTGATGAAAAGTTCTGCTTTTGCCGTCTTCCACGAATGGCAATCTGCACGGCTCCAATGATAGCAGCTATGAGCACATAATGAAGTTTCTGACCACTGGGTACGACATACAGGATGTTAAAGTCAGCGATCTCATCACACTGTGTCCCCGTGTAACCTGAATCACACCTGTGGAAATACAAGAAACCATCTGAAACTCATTTTCCAACCAATGTCCTTTTTTAATGAACACCTGAAAGGATGCACACGGTTCTGTGCAATCAAATACGAGACGCTCACCGGCAGGAGGCGATGCCGTAATTAAATTCACACTGGCCATGAACGCAGAAGTTGGCGTAGTCGTCCGTGCAGGGAACGGGTTTCCAGCCGTATCCTTTTCCTTCACCGGCTTTTGCTGGGTCTAAAAATACAACAATCGTTTTTAAACTCCATTGCTGAAAGTAGCAGATTTAGCTTTGTTTTAACACTTAAATATACAGCACTATAAGATTGAGGACTGCAGTTTATTAAGGGTATGTGACAGTTTGATGCATTTTAGAAGAAATGTTTCTTAAGCAGCAAATCAGTATGCTACAATGATTTCTGAAGGATCATGTGACTCTGAAGACTGGTGTAATGATGCTGAAAATTCAGCTTTGCATCACAGGAATAATAAAGCAATAAGCCCCGTGAAGCCGTGGTTTACAGTGAATTTATAACAGCTAAGG
>NW_015557091.1:2318713-2323172 GCF_001515605.1 Sinocyclocheilus anshuiensis | reverse complement strand
AATGATATAAATAAAAACAGTATTCTTCCACCAAACAATGTAGTTCCTCAGAATCAGTTGTGGTTGCACCAAAGTGGCTGCCAAGCAACAGACAAACGTAAACAAAGGTGTATGTTTGTAGAGTAATTTACAACAGCTTCGAACGTTTTTTTTTTATTGTAACATATTTAACAATATTTCTGTTTTTACTCTGTTTTTGAATCTATACTCTATTAAATAAATTCAGCCTCGGTGAGCATAAGAGACTTTATTCCAAAGAAAAAAAAATCTCTCTGAAATGACTTCCCTTTTTGATTGACATCACCAAACTCTTATTTTTCAGCCCCTCCCCTCCAACCATGTCATATAGTCATACTTTTCACTATCCAATCAATTCCAAGTGGATAAAAACATTCATTTTTCTCATTAGATATTCTTCACCCTGAAATATTTCACATTATGGAAGTGATTAAAAGATGAAAATGATTAGAAATGTACTTACCAATCAATTCTGGCTTGTATGGAAGTCCAGCTTCAGTTTTCTTAGCTTTGTCTTTATCTAAATGACAAAAAACAAACATGGATTGGCTTTGGTAGACAAACTATCTTTCAAAATCTCATGTAAAATCCTGGGACTGTTTGGCTTGATGCATTATCTGCAGTGCCGTGACTGTGACAGGATCTGACCTGGGCATCTCCCTAAATGTTTCACATCAATCTGTTCCTGCTTCATACAGGATGCCTCTCGCACCAGGCAGGGGTTATGGTAGGAGTTTCCATCTGTGCCGCACACTGGATTCTCATTGTGCCCACTGCAGTCGATTTTACACGAACAGCTGCAACATTAAAAAAGAACAGCACACAAATTTAAATGCTGCGAGTCTCAATTGTGCTATGAATTATTCAAAGGACAAACATTTTGCTGGTACAGCATAAATGTTTTTGATAAAGCTTCAGTATGGAAGCTTGTTTTAAACACAGCATAACAAATTTTAAAAAGGTAATCGCGACTTTTTATCTCACAATTTTGGCTTTTGTTTGTATCTCACAATTTTGTGATTTAAACTTACAATTCTGAGAAGAAAAGTCACGATTACCTTTTGTATGTTTCAAAACTGGGAGATCTAAACTCAAAATTCAGAGAAAAAGGTAAAAGTTGCGAGATGTTAACTTGGGATTATGAGAAATTTGGTCAGAATTCTGAGTTTATATTTTGCAATTCTGACTTTTTTTTCCTTTATTTTGATATAAAAAAGTCACAATTACTTTTTTTATTTTTTATTCTGTGGCAGAAATGGGCTTTCATAAATCAAGGATATTATCGCTAACTAAAACTAAAATGCTAAAAAATGAATTACTTGAAATAAAATAAACATGAAGTTAATTGAAAAAATTTACTTATTTGAGGTAGTTGTCAAGGCAACATTTCTCATTTTCATTTAATTTCACTTAGTTGAAGTACTAAAATAACAAAAGCTAAAACATAACAAAAAAACACAGACATTAAAAAAACTAAAACTAATCAAATATTAGTACTATAAAAAATTAAAATGAAAACAGAAAATATAAAAATAAAATCAAATTCAAAATATTAGCAAAAACTATAATAGCATATCAGTGATACTAAAATAACACCTGGTAAATTTGGTCACTAATAAGATCGGCTGTAAATCTGGCCATACATCAACTGTCCCTGTTAGACCTGTCCTGTGTGATTGTCTCCCCCTGCTGGCTGATGTAACGGAACTCTAATTAGCTGTGAGTGTTTTGAGAGCTGATGTAGGATTCTTTTTCCCTGAGCTCCTGAATCTCATGTCCATACTGTTCATTAGTGCTTGGCAAGAAAATGCGAAAGTAACATGAACCAGGCAGAAAAACTTTTGATACAAAATAGTTTCGCAACGCTTCCCCGTCTCATGGGAGAAATGTTATTTTCTCAGCTTTGCTAGAACTGAATTCTTTCCAGCATTCATGCTTTTATATTATATACACTGGCAGTTGTTTCCAATGTTGAAAAAATAAATTCATTCAAACATACATTCATTACTTTTAAAAGCTGGCATGAAATAGCACAGGACTCATTAATGAACAACTCCTGGATACTCATAAATCTGGCCAGACAACATAAGCAGAAATCATAAAGGAATTAATGCAGCACGTACGAGTCCTCATCCTCTGCGTCTTCATCACATTCAGCACCGTACTTGCAGTTGCTGCATTTTGTGACTTTCTTGCCCGAATCTGTGCCTGATCCCTCATATTCTGTGAGACAGTGATAACACAAGTTCAATGAAGGCTATAATTAAATATGAATATAATTCAATTAAAGCTAAAAACAACAACGTTTTATTCAAGCATTATCATTAGCACTGAGGGACACTGAATTTCTGTTGCTGCCTTATTTACATGATATATTTTTAATGTACTTTTTTTTTCAACTGTTTTCCTCTTATTTGTCCTTCACAGTTGTCCATTTGATTATAAATTATCAAATTTGGCTGATTTTTAAATTAAAGGCACTTTGAAATTGAAATATGAAACAAAAACTTATAGAAACTTTTAGATAATAAAAACATTTAGAAATTGGCATGATGTTTCCCAGACGACAAAACAAGTTAAATTTACGCTGATCTTCAAATTCAAAACGTTTTCACCTCCAGGCTCTTAATGCATCATTTTTCCTTCAGGAGCATCAGTGAGCGTTTGAACCTTTTGTAATAGTTGCGTATGAGTCCCTCAGTTGTCCTCAGTGTGAAAAGATGGATCTCAAAAGGGTTCAGATATGCAGAAGATGCTGGAAAACCGAAGAATTTGTGGGACCTGAAGGATTTTTCTGAAGAACAGCAGGCAGTTTAACTGTTTTGGACAAACAAGGGACTCATGTAAAATTAAAGACCGAAGGGAACAAGCCCCAAAAAATGGCACTTAAAAAATGATAAATGAGACAAAAAAAGTTAAGAACTATTATAATCTATCATTTAAAGACTTTTTTTTATTAATGATGAATTTTATTTATTTATTATGATTAAAATACTCAGTGGCATAACAGATTTCAGAAGTGGCCACTGAGCGAGTACATACTCAGCAGCACTTGAGTTGTGTTCCTGCAGTGGTCTGTAATTTGCTGTAATGACAGCTCTAGAGCGGCCCGTACGCACAAGCCTTCATCGTTAAAACCCGCTCCAGGGGAGGTTCAAACCCAGCGCAGCGCGGGGTCACTCTTTTATCACAGAACTGCCAACTTCAGCATGATGGGGCTAAAAATAACCTCCGATGGCATGTTTTGGCTGATCTACAGCGTTCCTGAGTGATGGGAGGTGACCCGTTTCTGGGATAATTTGAAGTCTGTAGGTCAAAATCCCAGAAATGACCACGTTTCAATTTCCTTGATGTTACCGTTGCTGCTTTATGGTCCGAAAAAAAAAATAGTAGGAAAAGAAAACAAACCTCCATCTCCAGATCCTGAGCTGCTATCTGGAACAAGAAACAAGTAGGACTAATTATAACTTTCCATTTATAAATATATCAATATATGTCAAGAGTTCATACAGTGATAGCAGCACCACAGTAGTGCATAGTCTTTGTATTATGTATCAGTAACATGCATATCAAATTATTATGAGCCATGGCATGTAATTTGTGGATGAAAAGTAATCATGAGATTAATTAGAGCTAAAAATAAAGGTTGTCATGTATCAGATCACACTGCTCATTAGAGTCTGTAATATAAAGCTTCTGCTTATACACAGGATGTTAAAATAGCATTTCTGGGCCTCAGAAAAATCGATCTAATTTGTAAAAGTGGCTCATCTTTATGGCTCTTGATGCCAATTTTGTCACCAGTGGCCTGTTAGAGGCCTATCAAAAATGTAGTCTAAATAAAATCATATGAAATTAACTTTTATGCGAATAAATATCTTGATAATGTACATCATTCATATACAAATAAATATATAAAAATGTATTTTATTTAATGTACAAAATGTAATAATGTTCCAACATTATGGAAAATGTCACTGAAAATGACAGAAAAGCCCCTGAAATTCATAATGTTGGGTCAAAAAATGCCTGTATATATATATATATATATATATATATAGCCAACTTTTAACTATTAATGTTTTATTTTTGTTTTATTTTTGAACTTAATTCACACCAGCCACCCCAAAAAAATCCCCATCACAGACCAATGCTGATTGTTGCAGCATCTTAAAAAAACGCTTGAAACTTGTTCTAATAAAACGAGCACAGTCAGTGTAACATGAACTTAGGCAGAAGATGTTAGGTTTTCATTTCAGGAAGTGAATCAGAATCAGAATCAGAAGAGCTTTATTACCAAGTATGTTTACACACACAAGGAATTTGACTTGACGACAGGAGCTTCCAGTGTAGAAGAAAGTACAAACATAATGCAGACATACATGATAGTGCAGACATACATAGGAATAACACAGTAGGGATGTAATATAACACTAATATA
>NW_015557091.1:2317088-2318703 GCF_001515605.1 Sinocyclocheilus anshuiensis | reverse complement strand
AAAAAAAAAAAACAGCTGTGGATCATCCAGGTAACAACACAGTATTAAGAATCAAGCGTATGTAATTATTTTTATAAATTGATCAATTTAATTTGCTACTATTTTCTCTTGTGGACTATATGTAAACATCTTTTATGTGAATTATCTTATTCAGGTCAGTGTATGTGTATGTGAACTTTTGACCACAATTGTGTGTGTGTGTGTGTATATATAAAATATATCAATATATGTCAAGAGTTCATACAGTGATAGCAGCACCACAGTAGTGCATAGTCTTTGTATTATGTATCAGTAACATGCATATCAAATTATTATGAGCCATGGCATGTAATTTGTGGATGAAAAGTAATCATGAGATTAATTAGAGCTAAAAATAAAGGTTGTCATGTATCAGATCACACTGCTCATTAGAGTCTGTAATATAAAGCTTCTGCTTATACACAGGATGTTAAAATAGCATTTCTGGGCCTCAGAAAAATCGATCTAATTTGTAAAAGTGGCTCATCTTTATGGCTCTTGATGCCAATTTTGTCACCAGTGGCCTGTTAGAGGCCTATCAAAAATGTAGTCTAAATAAAATCATATGAAATTAACTTTTATGCGAATAAATATCTTGATAATGTACATCATTCATATACAAATAAATATATAAAAATGTATTTTATTTAATGTACAAAATGTAATAATGTTCCAACATTATGGAAAATGTCACTGAAAATGACAGAAAAGCCCCTGAAATTCATAATGTTGGGTCAAAAAATGCCTGTATATATATATATATATATATATATATAGCCAACTTTTAACTATTAATGTTTTATTTTTGTTTTATTTTTGAACTTAATTCACACCAGCCACCCCAAAAAAATCCCCATCACAGACCAATGCTGATTGTTGCAGCATCTTAAAAAAACGCTTGAAACTTGTTCTAATAAAACGAGCACAGTCAGTGTAACATGAACTTAGGCAGAAGATGTTAGGTTTTCATTTCAGGAAGTGAATCAGAATCAACAGAACAAACAAACAAAAACAATAGAAGAATCGCGGAGCTCAGCGTCCTGGCTGCCATTTGCGGCGCCATCTTGAGATCCACAAGTGAAGGAGATGGTCTGGACTTACCAGGATAGCAGGAGCCCTCAGAGGCCAGAAAGATGGGTCTCTGCTGGGTACAGGCTGCTTGTTTCAGATAGCACTCGTTCTGATAGGTGTCTCCGTTTGTACCACACACAGGGACGTAGTTCTTAGAGCACTGCGGCAAACACAATACATGTGAGAGGCTTCTCAGATACAGCGAGGAAATTGGTGGTTTCGAATGCAGTATTGAGTTCAGCCACTTCTGATTTTGCACATTAATATGTTTGAGATGGCTCATTGATCAACGAGGGGGAAAATGAATGCAGGTAAATGCTAAAGCATTGATCGGTATTATAATTTGAGTGATTTCCTGAAGCACAATCACAGAAAATTCACCATGTTCAAGATTTTTTCTTAGCGGATCAAGAGTGGACAGAAGCCATCAAACCAACAATAAGTCCATGATATGCTGTGATCTAAAGGAATAGTTCACCTAAAAATTAAAATTGGCTGAGAATGTACTCATCCGCAGGCCATCCAA
>NW_015557091.1:2314568-2317078 GCF_001515605.1 Sinocyclocheilus anshuiensis | reverse complement strand
CTCCAGTCCATCAATTAACATCTTGTGAAGTGAAAAGCTGCATGTTTGTTAGAAACAAATCCATCATTAATATGTTTTTAACTTTAAAACATCACATCTGGCGAAAATAAAAGTGCATAATCAATTATAACGCTTCCTCCAGTGGAAAAAAAAAAAAATCCATCCTCTGTTTTCCTCTCACAACATAATCCACCAGCATATTTGTTTCGGACTGTTTTCACTTATAAATGGTGCTTGTATTCTGTGCCTATTTCTCTCCTGATTCAGATAAGGCAACTTTTTCACTGGTAAAAACTATATTATGGATAGAGGACTCGTATTTTAGCCAGAAGCAATGGTTTGAAGCTAAAAACATCAAATTGATACATTTATTTCTTACAAGCATGCAACTTTTCACTTCACAAGATGTTAATTGATGGACTGGAGTGGTGTGGGTTACTTGTGGATTATTGTGATGTTTTTATCAGCTGTTTGGACTCTCATTCTGACGGCACCCATTCACTGCAGAGCATCCATTGGTCAACAAGAGATGTAATGCTAAATTTCTCCAAATCTGTTCTGATGAAGAAACAAACTCATCTACATCTCGGATGGCCTGAGAGCGTAGTTTCAGCAAATTTTCGAAAGGTTTTGTTTCATAAAAACAATGAACAGCGTTACAAAGTAAAATGTGTACCTCAAACTGGCATACGCATTTGATGTCACCGCCGTTGTTTTGGCAGATGCCATTGTAACGGCACGTGGTGGCGTCACACACACGCAGGTCACTCTTCTTCTCTGACAGATCTGACAATAAGACAAAACATTGACAAACTTGATCATATTGCAAGGAATGAAACCATTTTTACTTACATGCTTGTTTTTTTTTTTTATCTTTCTCATGAAGCAAAATGCATGGAAGCCCTTTAACGCCACAGAATAAAAAAAATAAAATGGGTAATTCTGACTTTTTAATTGCACATCTGAGTTAATATTGCACAATTCTTACTTTTTTCATCAAAATTGCATGTTAAACGTGTTAAACACTGCCACTGATGCCCCTTCAAAATACTACAAGTTCAGGTGGCCGACAAATGTCTGTTTAATGAGTCTAAATGTCCATATGTTGTGTTAATGAGGGTCCATATGAATGTTCCCCCATATACCATTAACCAACCTTCTATATCTGGAACCAGGAAGTTAATTTAAAGTTTAAACTCTAGTCCAGGATCAGCTTCATCCACCCAATATCAAAGCTGTGAAACATACTGATCTGAAATCAGACTGCTGCCCAGGAGAGAGCATGTGTCCAACAGCTGTTAACAGTCAAATGTCATTCATATTTCAGACCACTAGCTGTGTATGAAGCCTATTAACAGAAATTAAGCAAGGCCAGATGCTCCATCTGACACACAGCTGGGACTGATACACCTTTGAGACGGGGTTCAAAAAATTGTTCACCCAAGAATGAAGTGTCTGTCATTATTTATTTACCCTCATGTTGTTTCAAACCTACATGACTTTCTTTTTTCTGTGGAACATAAAGATATTTTTTAAAAATGCCTCTGTGTTTTGCCTTCCAGTGATATTTTGGACCCCATTTATAAAAAAATGTCAAAATACCTTCATTTGTGCTCAACAGAAAAAAGACATACAGGTTTGGAATGAAAATATATATTTAAAAACCCAAATATAGCTCGGAAACCCTGGACAATCACAGCCCATATGATAACATGGTACTATTTATAGTAACTTACAGTTCCGTATAAATACAGTTGCATATGAATATATTAAAATAGTTTCATGATGATACACAATAAAGTACTATGGTATTATGAACAGGTTTTATACCCTTCCATTCTAAAGAAATTAATACTTTTATTCAGAAAGGATGCATTAAATTGATTAAATATGACAATAATGACAAAAGATTTCGGTTTCAAATAAATACTAATCATTTGAATGTCCTATCCATAAAGGAATCCTGCAATAAATGTAGCATTGATAATAATAAGAAATGTTTCTTGAGCAGCCTCTGTGTATATACATATACAATAAGTAATAAGTACATTGTGTCAAATGATTAATTTAAATGCTTGTACATAGTAGTTAGACACTTAATAGAAAGTATGTCCAAACTTTCTGTTCACAAAATAATGCTGACAAAAAAATCTATCATGGTTTCCACAAAAAATATGAAGTAGCACAACTGTTTTCAACATTGATAATAATTGGAAATTAGCATATTAAAATGATTTCTGAAGGATCATGTGACACTGAAGACTTTAGTTATGATGCTGAAAATTCAGCTTTGAATCACAGGAATAAATGACATTTTAAAATATATTCAAATAGAAAACAATTATTTTAAATTGTAATTATATTTCACAATATGCCAGTATATTTGATCAAATATACTGTAATAATGTGAAATATTATTACAATTTAACATAGATCAAATTGATGAAATACAGCCTTGGTGAGCAAAAGAGAATTCTACTAACCCTTTTGAGAAAAAAAAATTAATAAAA
>NW_015557091.1:2313500-2314280 GCF_001515605.1 Sinocyclocheilus anshuiensis | reverse complement strand
GGAAAACAAAATTGTGTATTATAGTCAATGAATGGGTTAACTGGTTTGTATTATAAGTGTTGGTAATATTACACTTTGAATGAATTTCAAAATGTTTTCATTTTTCTTAATTCTGAGTGTTTAAATAGCTCTATGAAAACAAAGCACTTCAAAGCAAGCTAGGTAGCCTATAATAACAATTCTTGCTGTTATCCCCAGGATATGAATGAAGATTTCATATAAATTAAGAACAAAGCACTCCAAAGCAGGTCATTGTCCATGCAAATGCAGGGCAGCGGGCAGCCGTAACCCTCGTGTAAATGCAGGCAGATGAGACGAGGCACAGGACAGCCCGTTAATGAGAATCAGACACTTAAAGCCACTACAGACGCTTCCTGGCATTCGGCCGAGCCGCGCGTGCATTTAGAAAACTGCTCGAATGCTGCGGCCACAGAAACCTGGCCAAGTGATTTTGTAGAAATGAAGTGTTCCAATCAAACCAATGCACAGACTTCAGACAAGAGAAGTTTGGAGGAGCAGCTTGAGAAGTTAATTAATAAGGCTGTTTAAATGAGATGAGAGGTTAATATGTGGAGGTGTTAAAGTGTTGTTATAAATGATGTGTTGGGTCTGGCACCTGTGGGAATAGACCGACTGATAATAAGTACACTGTCAAAGTGAACTGGACTTCACAGCCTGAGTACAGTAATGCCTGTACAGTAATAAAAGTTTTAAAAGCAATGAGGAATAAAATGTTCTTAAGGCAAGACACCACAGGTGAATATGATTAATATATATATA
>NW_015557091.1:2303009-2313245 GCF_001515605.1 Sinocyclocheilus anshuiensis | reverse complement strand
TATATATATATATATATACACACACACACACACACACACACACACACATGATTAATAACAGTACATTAAGACAAATGTTTTGTATTACAAGTCTTCTGTAATGTTATGATTAAATATGCAAATGAGGTATTTTCTAAATAAATATGCACTCATTTGCATACTTTTCCAGAACAGAAATCTAAACACTGGATAAAGCCAGATTCAAAAGTCTTGTTACTTTTTAGTGGCATTAGAGATGCAGGTTTTTACAGAGGATTTTGGATATCTCTTTTTATCATAAAAATACTGTCAACAGCCAGAAGAAAATTCATTTTTTCCACCTTTTTAGGTATAAAATGTTCTATAAATTAAATAAATTATACATGAACAAATCTCTTCAGAATATAGACCGGAATAAAATTGTAAAGTTCAGTTCAGGAGGGGGGAAAACATTTTGAAAACAAAAAACAAAACAGGCCTTTCAAGTGTTATGGAATTTTTAAAAAATATTCTACATGATGAGAAACTAAACTATACCAGGATATTCTCACATTAACCAACTGTAATGCATATCTCACTTATGTTCCCTTTTATGGGTACCCCTGCCTGACAGAAACAAAACATCTTGTCTCGCACGCTTTGACACATGGTATCAACATCAGCATGCATAAAGACACATAAAGACGCATTAAACGATAAATATGATACAGGACATCCTTCATAAACACAAGGAAGGAAGGACAATGTGACATCTAAGAGATGGTATCAAATGGCAATATCATGGTACTTTGATATATACCATGGTAAGAAATGATATATATAATATTTTTAATTTGTTATATATACAATTATATTAATTTACATTATATTTGCCATGGTATATGTCCAAAACACCATGGTACCATGTTTAAAAGAAGAACAACAAAAAGTATTATAGTATTACAGTAGTACAAGATCCAAAAAACATAATAATAATAATTGAATAATAATTTATGCATTTAGCAGACGCTTTTATCCAAAGCGACTTACAGTGCATTCAGGCTATACATTTTTTACCATTATGACATAAGAGTCATGTTTGGGTGAACTATCCCTTTATGTTCCATAGCAGGTTGAGCAATATATAAAGTTGTTGTAAAAAAATGTTCTAAGAATGGCTGTTATTTTAGCTCAGTTCAAGTTTTCAATGTAAAACTATTCTATAGTATTAATTTTACAATTACATTCATGCAAGTCTGTTTAATATTTACAAAACAAGTTTCTCAGAACTCACTGAGATGTGCAAAATGACAAATACCCAATCCAATAAGGCCTAACCTTCGAAACAAACCTTATTCAACTCCTAGTTCCTTCATAGGATGTTCCTTAAACGTCCCTCATCTGAACTGACCCATTTTCAACTGCACATCTCCAAACAAACACAAAGCACAATGTGTGTGGGGCAGATCTCACAGTGCGCAAAGAGAATCAGAGCAGCGACAGAAATCAATGCCGTTTGAAAGATAAGGACATCAGTCCATTGCCTGTAGCCAAACAGCTCATCCGCTCAAGACCAGTCGATACTCATCTCCTCAATGGGTCAACAGACCCTGCAAAGTGTCTCTTATTAAAAAGGAGGAAGCTGTGACGTTATAGCTCGACTTTGGGTCCTCATTCCAATTTAAAGGATGTTTAACTGCATCACATGCCAGTTACTTTTCTTCTTCTTCAACAGCTCATAACATTTCACACATTAAAGACATTTTTGAAAGAAGTTCAATGCAACTATCATGTAAATATGAGTCTAAAGAAGCTGTGCTGCTCTTGCCATGTTATGCAAATGCAACTTTAATGACACCGCTAGACCGGCAACATAAACCAGCCTGAACCAGTATGGAAATTCAAGCATGACTTTTCAGCAGGGATTCTTGTGGAGTCCAGTGCTGCGAATACAGCATAAAAGCACAGCGTGTGGGAAACAGTTGGGTCAAAATATAGCTTTACATGCAATTATAGATAGCATACATATATATTAATATATTATACATATTTAATATAATTATTACTTTTATTTAGCAAGGATACATTAAACTGATCTAAAGTGACAGTAAAGATATTTATGTTACAACAAAAGATTTCTTAAAAAAAAAAATGTATGATGGTTTTCACAAAAATATGAAGCAGCACAACTGTTTTCAACAGAATAAGAAGAAATAATAAACACTACAGTTCAAAAGTTTGGGATCAGTAAGATTTAATTAAACTAAATAAACGTTTAAAATTAAATCATCTTTTATTTAACAAGGAAGCATTACAATTGACAGTAAAGACATTTACAAATGCTGTTTTTTGAATTGTCTACTTTCTAACTTTCTAATTCTTCTCATTTTTAAGATTGAAAGTAAATAAAGTAAAGACATAATTAAGTCTTTTTTTATCAGTAAATCAGCATATTAGAATGATTTCTGAAGGTTTGTGTGGCACTTAAGACTGGAATAATGTCTGCTGAAAATTCAGCTTTGCATCAAAGGAATAAATTACATTTTAATATATATTAAAATACAAAATAGTTATTTTAAATTATAATAATATTTCACAATACTATACTGTTTTTACTGTAATTTTGATCAAATAAATGCATAAATGCCTTAGTTAGCATAAGAGACTGTTAAAAAAAAAAAATAGGCCTATATATTAATAAATATACATATATTTTTTTAAATATTTAAGACTGATCATACCTCGTTTGCCAACACTGTTCTTACAAAACTATAAATACAATTCTTAGAAAAGTCTTAAAATCGTTTTTACATAATACCCTTCTACAATTTTAGATCGCATATGATTCACAAAATTACGCTTTAACAACTAGTTCCTTCTTACTGATACACAATTTTAACTGGCTACTCAAGTTCGGCTTAAAGGGTTAGTTCACCCAAAAATGAAAATTAGCCCATGACTCGAACCCGCAACCTTTGGGTTACGAGTCCGACTCTCTAACCATTAGGCCACAACTTCCCCAAATAAAAAGCATCCATCCATAAAAACAAATTGTCTCACACGGCTCCGGGGGGTGAACAAAGGCCTCCTGTAGCGAATCGATGCGTTTTTGTAAGAAAAATATCCATATTCAAAACGTAATAATCACTTTAATCTAGCTTGCGCTCACTGTTGTACACGGAAGCAGTTCCGGGCGAATGACGTATGAGTTCAGCACTGCGCATGCGCCAGTGAGTCTCGTGAAAACCAACGTTTGTTAACAGGAGCAAAGTTTCCTTACTTTAGCAAAGGAAAACCAGTCTCATCTTGGCTTATATCGAACTCCTCTGACATTCTTCTTTGGAAATCCTCGTTTTGTACTTCTAATAAGTGACTGTTGTTTTGTTTTGATCTCTCCCCTGCGCTTCCACGTTTGTCACTTCTGAGCGGTGCATGTGCAAAGCCAACCTCATACGTCATCCGCCCGGAGCTGCTTCCGTGTACAACTGTTGGCGCAAGTTACATTAAAGTGATTATTACGTTTTGAATATGGATATTTTTCTTACAAAAACGCATCGATTCGCTACAGGAGGCCTTTGTTCACCCCCCGGAGCCGTGTGAGACACTTTTTTTTTATGGATGGGTGCATTTTAATTAAGTGCTTTTGGACTGATGCATGCAACACCCGCTGAGTGGCATGAAACAGCTTGAAAGATCAAAGACAATTTTTAATATAACTCCGACTGGATTCGTCTGAAAGAAGAAAGTCATATACACCTAGGATGACTTGAGGGTGAGTAATTTATGGGTTAATTTTCATTTTTTGGGTGAACTAACCCTTTAAGCATGCTACAGTGAAACAATGAAGTAACCCAATCACTCAGAACCTGTGCTCCGGGCTGTGCTTTAACTGTACAACTGTAAACTGCTGCGAGGGACGAGAGCATTGGATTTTCTCCATTCTGTAGTGCCTCTTTGCCTCCGGCATATTAGGGACACACTCACAAAAAAAAAAAAAAGACAATACATGTACTAAGAGGCAGAGAAAGACTGTTAGAGCACAGAAATTGGGTGATGGGTAAAGCTAAAGTACAGAGACACTTAAAGCTACTTCAAAGTAGCAAAATGTATATCATGACCAGGTATGCATTGCACTTTTGGTTTGAGGGTTGCAGTGGTAAACATCCTAAAGAGAGTGGACAACTAGAGTTTTTTGCTGTTGTTAATGAGTCCCAACCAGAATCCACTGCAGTCGACTTGCACTGTTATAATTAGATCAGTCGGGTCTTTGAGATCAAACAAGCCATGATACGGATCTCTTAGTCTAATGTTGTGAGATCAAAGATTCAAAGGTATGAAGCTATCAGCCATTACTGTGAAGGAGTACAGCGTTTGTGCAGTCTAGTGGTCAGGAACCACCGCTGCTTTGATCTGCAAGACGGTTAGTAACGTTAATTTAAAGTGATAAACTTGGGTTAACCTCAGTTTGGCAGTGAATTGTTTGGAGAAATATATCTTCTAACATCTTAAAAGTATTTCACCGCAATCCCAACAAGTTATAGTCTTGTGGTAAAGAATACCACAACTATATATACAACCTACTGTATATACCAGAGCCATCAACTAGAGGTAGGAACTGGTTCTTCTGAAGTACGCAAGGAGAACTTTAACCATCAAAATGATGGTGTAACTACAGACGAAGAAGGAAACAAAGGTCTACTAACATGGTCCATTTGGCAGTGTCTGTGGGTGGGAGTAATTGTGGTTTACTGTGGGCTGGGCCTCTTTGAAGGCACCATCTGTGAAGGGTTCCTTAAAATAATTGCCTCTTAATTACACGCCGGTGTGCAACTGACAGAATCCACAAGCATGACATCAGAGTTAAGCACTTCAGGACCAAAACACACCGTATGACGTAAAATGTTACATGACAAAAACAAGTAATTATAAAGCTAAGTACAAGAAATATCTTAAATAAGCACATCCAAAAAATTAAAAGATGATTATTTGTTTTAAATGCTAAAATATTTTGTCATACCAGCTTATATGCAAAGTAAACCTTTAGTTTAGCCTATTTTTTTTTTTAAACATTTGTTCAAGCATTCCGACCAATTCCACATAGCAACACTGGCTTAACCAATAATGTGAGTTTGAGGGCGGGACTATCGGTTTGTCTGACCAATGGCAGAAAGGTGAGTATCTGGGAGGCCTGATTGAAAACAATCATTTCATTATTTCTATGACTCTACACTCTTAAAAATAAAGGTTCCAAAAGGATGCCATAGAAGAACCATTTTTGACTCCCCAAAAGAACCTATCAGTGACCATTTCTTAAAAAAAAAAGAAAAATTTAATGTGAACATTATTTTAATAAGCTAAAGAAACTTTTTCCACTATAAAGAACCTGTGCAATAAAAAGATTCCATGGATGTTAAAGGTTCTTCTTGGAATCATCAATGCCACTAAAGAACATTTATTTTTAAGAGTGCAGTGGTGCAGAAATTACACATTTCACCCTTTAAACCTGCTAAACAGTTAAATTCGATCTGCTTAAACATTTTCAGCTTAAATTCAACTAAGCATAGCACAATATTTTCGCCGTCTAAAACAGAAAGACTCCAAGGACGGGCTAAAATAGCGTGACAACACGCAGGGTGAACATATTGCCTTAAATGGGTTCACAAGCGCCCGCTGCATGCACACACATGCATTATGCAAAGCTTTGCAATACCGCTTCCCTCCGGTCGACCCCTCGCCCTGTCACGGTGGACGCCATTGATTTCAGACCTATGGGCTACGGGGAAGCTATGTGCATAAAGCATCTCTCTCGCACTGGAGTGATTTAGAGGCCGTTTGTCTGTTCAATGGAAAGCCATTAAATTGACTGATGAGTATATGAGTTGGGTTTTTCATATCCAGCCTTGCTTTAGAACCCCAGCATCCTTGAATACAAAACGGCAGTTGCATGTCAATTGATATTCTCTCAGATGCGTGCGCTTTGTGTTGTGAGCGATGCATGTTTCAAGAGCGGTCTGGAAATGGGCTGAAGACTACTTAAAGAAATGATTCTATAGCTTCAGAGGTTCTCCATGATATCTGTCCAGATCAGACAAAGATTAGAGCTCTGACTGGTAAGTGCACAGGACGTACTCAACAGTAAATGCTATTTAAAACACTAAAATTCAAATGGCTTATTTAAAGAATAATAGATTAGACAGAAATGAGATACACAAAGTGAACAACTTAAGTTTCTGTTCTCTTGCTAAGGTCAGAGATTGTGATGTCATTTTGGGTCACAGAATTACAATGGTATGCATGTATACAACGACTTCCACGTATAAATACATATAAATATTATATTTTGTTTAAGTTCCTGAGGCAAAACAACTCTTCTAAATCAGGTAAGCAATTTGAAATTTATCTATAACGGGAGGGCGAAATAATTGCATTCGAATTTATCATTTGCTGACAAGTAAAAGCAAGAGATGAAAGCAGAGATGCAAGCATAAATATTGATTAACTGAGATCCAGGATCAAATTCCAGGAACATCGTCAATACAGAAATCATAGAATGCAAAGACTAACATGACAATTAAATGCACTTTTCTCAAGGTTCGCAACATTGTCAACTTGCCAAAATACATCCAGCACTGCACTAGGCACTTTAATAAAAGAAACAACATTAACGCAGCGGTCAAAAATAACATGTCTAGTGAATTAGTGACACTAAGGAGAAGGGAATTACAATGGTATGCATGTATACAACGACTTCCACGTATAAATACATATAAATATTATATTTTGTGTTTTTCGCAATTTATGCCACTTGGTAGTATATTAATTAATACTAATTAAAATGGTGTTATTTATACCAATACATTTTCCTCTAAATTTTTATTTTCACATCAGGTTAATAATTTAGCATATTGTTGGGTCTAAGCAGAACACAATAATAATATTTTTCACTCAAAAAGATATATATATATATATATATATATATATATACAGTATGAAGGGTGCTTTTTCTGCTTGTGGTCAGTACTATCCAACTGCTGAGGGCAATTCGGATGCCCCTGAGACTTGCTCCATTGTGTTCCTGACTTTTACAAAACCAGCCCGGCGCTTATGCAGGACAGCCACTGATTAAACCACTGGTGCCTGGAGCTTTGAATCTGAAAACACTGGCGCACAATGGCCACTATTGTCAGCTGCTTTTCCTTCTATTAATTCTAGGCGACAAAAAGGGTGTCAGGATTTAAAAAAAGAAAGACAGCGAGGGGAAAGAAGCCCATCTGGAGAGTTTACATTATATATAATGACCCAAAAGATGGAGATGAGCATTGTGTTAAAAGGTTACGTTTTAACCGGCTACTTATTTTTAATACTTCACATGCAGCCAGTGCGTAAAAAGTCATCAGGTGCAAGCATACTAGTTGAATCAACAGGCCTAAATCGTGCAATTATATCCGTCTTAACTATTCTTACAAACAAGTTAAAGCTTTATACATTTGCCAATATCCTAAAAATCACTAAATGTTGCAATTCAACTGCCATGACAAGGCATTAACTGCACTAATCTTTAAGACAATTACTTGGATACGGTTGGAAACATCCTTTGACCAATCTATAGGACAATGAACGTGTTTCTAAAGGTCTGGAAGGACATACAACACCTTTTCAAACAGGCCTCGAGCCTGAAAGCCCCCCATCGGTCGCCATACGGGACAGAATATGGACAGCGGGGCTCACTGTTGCCTTCCTAAACCGCCTGCATGTGGCTTAACACATTACAATTGACCTATCCTTGTCCATAAAGGAATAACCATACACAAAGCTATTAAAAAAAACAAAAAAAAAGAATATCATTTATTGAAAGCACTTTCCTTAGTTGAAGAGAATTTGTGGTCACCACAGACCCCTGATCTGATGAGAGTGATGTTATAGGGTGGGGTTCACGCTTGCCTTTATATTGTCTCACCTGATCTGGTGCATCAAAAGATGGAAGCTTTACTTTAGCCCATGCAAAACCATTCAAAGGCGAGGTAATATATGCACACAATTCAAAATAGCCCCATGCATCAGTTTATTTGACAGGAACACATCTGTAGTTTCATTTTAGCATCCCTACACTGCCTGCATCTCATAAGCCTCCAGAGGCCATGCCCGAATCTCCATCTTCAACAAATGTGCAATATCTGCAACAAAGATACAAAGTGAGCATGCTTTGATTTTCATGCAACATATTAAATTGTGAAGGCATACCTAAGCAGCCTTTGCCGAACACACAGTCAGTGTTCTGCGGGTTGGATGCCTGGACGGATCCCAGCGCTGGACTGAGGATGATGGTCAGCAGGCAGAACACAGACAGTGCTGGTCGGGTCCACCTTACAAGCCCGGTGCCCAGCAACATGATGTATCTGTCTCTCCTCTTTGACCTGTTAAATAAAGGTGCCGGGGAACAAAAGACGAGCAGGCTGTGGAGGATCAGGAAAATACCCCTTTTAAAACGTGTTTGTGTCCCAGGAAGGCCGACTGAGCCTTACGAGCATCACTCCGGTTAAAAACAACCGTGCATTTCGCTCACAAGCACATTTGCAGGGTTTCGCTGTTGAGCTCAATAACAGCTCGCGGACGCCTCTCGCTCTGTCTTTGTGTGCATCTCTCGCGCGTCTGTGTTGCTAGTTGTGAGGCAAAAGGCGACGCGTATCGACTGTTTTCCGTCCTTTAGTAATCGTTCGTCCTCAGTTCTCTTTGCTATCCTTTCGTGGCGGGGCAATATCGCGATTCTCCTAGCCCAAAATCCCAACAACAAAGGGTCGGCACGGATGGGTTGCAGTCACGTGACACTTGAACCACCTCCTCCCCCAGTTACCGGAGGAAATGCAGGACCCCTAAAGATCTGCAAGCCTACAGTTGGGTCATTATTAGGATGCAGTTCATTTTCATGTGGCGGTCATATATGGCTCAATCAGTGGCGTGCGGTGGGAATGGCTTTATTAGGCTAATATTAATTCATTTTCCAGTTGGCATTACACAGCAGTGTTATTTTAGTAAGACTGATATACTATTATAGTTTTACTAATATTTTGAATTAGCTATTTTATTTTAATTTTAGCTTCATTTTTATTAATTTGTTGTCTTTGTAATGTTTCTTAATTTTAGGCTTTTTACGTATTTTATAGTTTTGATTCATTTTTGTTTTTAATTTTGAATAAAGTCATTTTAATTTTTTTAAATATCTATATATTTTTAATTAATTTTTATCATTTTTATTTTAGTTTTAGTTTACTAAACTAAACAAACATGAGAACTTTTGCCCTGCATTAGTAAAAAATTATGTGTGTGTGGCGGTCATATATGGCTCAATCAGTGGCGTGCGGTGGGAATGGCTTTATTAGGCTAATATTAATTCATTTTCCAGTTGGCATTACACAGCAGTGTTATTTTAGTAAGACTGATATACTATTATAGTTTTACTAATATTTTGAATTAGCTATTTTATTTTAATTTTAGCTTCATTTTTATTAATTTGTTGTCTTTGTAATGTTTCTTAATTTTAGGCTTTTTACGTATTTTATAGTTTTGATTCATTTTTGTTTTTAATTTTGAATAAAGTCATTTTAATTTTTTTAAATATCTATATATTTTTAATTAATTTTTATCATTTTTATTTTAGTTTTAGTTTACTAAACTAAACAAACATGAGAACTTTTGCCCTGCATTGTGTGTGTGTGGTGTGTGTGTGTGTGTGTGTGTGTGTGTGTGTTTTAAAGGTTTTTAGTTTTAGTTAATGATAATAAACCTGTTACACAATTAAAGGAACACCATTCATCTTACAATTGAAACCAAGCAAGCAATACTATGATATTTACATTATAATTTACACTAACGTTCTATTTATTCATTGTGGTTGGTTGGTATGACCAGAAGTAATCTTATTAATAATTTATGTAATTCTATACATAACTGTAAATATCACAATATAGTTAGTTTTATTTAATATTGAACCTCAAAATGATTTATATATTACATAACTGTAGTAAATATCGGTTTTCCATGATTTTGTCACTTAAATGCTTACAAATGATTATTGATATAATTAAATTATTTTACAAATCTTTTTTATGATTATATTATTTTCTGTATTTTTTTCTTTCTTTTTTGTAACTTTATGTAATTATGTGAGCTGGTATTTTTATGGATTTATCATCACCATGAACTGTTGTTTTAGAAAAAAGGGCTATATATATATATATTGCTATATATTGACAATATTGACACATATTGTTCATATATATA
>NW_015557091.1:2297796-2302870 GCF_001515605.1 Sinocyclocheilus anshuiensis | reverse complement strand
TATATATATATATATATATATATATATATATATATAAAGTTATGCATGCTGAATTGCACTGTAAATGTTTTGATTTGGTGACAGTTATAATGATGCACTGAGACATGCATCAGCAGTGCTTTTAGTCACCTCAGATGTTTTCAATCTATATTCATAAATTTGCCATTTTCATCTATTATCTCTGAAATGCAGATTAATGGATTATTTCCCCCAGATGCACTAAATGTCATCCATTTTTGAATTGTGGTCTATTATGACGTTTTACGCTGTTTAATGACAGTTCCACACACGAGGGACCATTACAGGATTAAAATACAGACAATGCAGTAATACGCAGTAAATCCTGAAATGTGGCTGTGAGAGAACCTTTGGCTTGTGGTATAACATTTATGTATAAATATATGTATGTAATTGGAGTAGATGCCTCATATCTAAATGCATGCTGTGCTGCAGGGTTGTTAATCATAATTTGGTCTGGGTGGCTCAGCTGCACTAGTGGTGTCAATATAGATCCCGAGGCCACACGAGAACACTATTGATCTCACAGACAGAAATTTAATAGACTGACTTACAAAAACCAGACAATCACTGCTGCTCAACCAGCAGTATGAGCTGCTTCTGTTCCTCCAAACTATCCAGAACAAACTCCAGAATGAGTTCTTTATTTCGTAGTGAGGAGATGTGTCTCGTGCAGCTGTTTTTTCAAACCGAATTGGCTCACAATTGCATCAGTGAACTTGGGCATCTTGGATTGGTTCAGTTTAAAGATGTGAGTAATCTTTGTACTGCTTGTGTTTTTACAGCTTGTATTTGTGACTGTCTACAGTGGGCACACAATCTGTGTTGTTAAGCTTGAACCAAATTGTAGCTGGAAATGTAATTGAGCATCACTAGGTCTTCAGCTGTGTAAATACTCTTTCAGGTTCGATTTTGTAGTTTTTATGTTACGATGGAATATTAATTTGTCAGATTGTCAAATAACCTTAATAGCATCCATTGATTTTTTTTTAAATGTAGTCTGCTTTTAGCAGCATGCTCACTTTCTAGTGCATATAGTGCAAACTCAGTGTGTCATTCTTCAGTTCATATTGATCTGTAATTGTCACAGAATTTGATTTGGTGAATAATATGCAATAAAGGGATAAATTATTTTCCAAAAAAAGAAAAACTATTTCAAAGGATTATTTTATTATGTGTTATACAAGGAAACAAACAAGAACAAATGTAGGGCTTCACCTTCATGTTTTGGAAGTTGTTAAAAAGAAGCTAGTTTTCTAGTTGAAGGTTCTTTTTTTTCTGATGAGTAAAATGTTTCGCAAGCAACATATGAATCAGTTTTTTTCATTATAGATGATATTATGCATATAATATAATGAGTATTTTTGGCCGTCTGAATCTACCTGTGCACAATTACATTAAAAATAATTTTCATTTGATTGAAATAAATGAATATGCAAAGAGGTTGTGCAATATTATTCATACGTAGCATTACCTAAAATCTTCATAAGTACAGGTACAAAATTTATAGTCATAGTAATTTAAAAAATAAATAAATAAATGCACTCTTGATCCAAGAAATCATATTCTATTCAAGAAAAACTTAGCAAGATCATCTCCAGCGCCAAATCCAGGTCCAACAAAATCTCTGAAGCCGACTTAACCCTGATCCCACAGAAGACCGAAAACACAAGTTCTTATTACATAGATGGGTTGTATTGGCTATTCATTGCACCGTTGGAAACTGCTGTAGTTCTCAACACTATAGCAGACAAGAAAATATGGACAGAAGCCTGTGAAACAGCCTTTATAACGGTGAAGAGCATTCAAGTTTAAAGTCTGTGCAACAGCCCATCTTTCCTGATTTCACTCATGCTGGACATTTATGAGACTTTTTGTTTAGAAAAAACATTTTTAATAAACTGGTGCAGAATTTTTTTTTACATATGGTTTGCAGATAATCAAAGTACACCATGAAAAATAATAATCAGTGATAATAACTTGATGGAGGGTTGGAGTTCTGCTACATTCTTGAAACATAAGCAGGCTGTTCTCACACATTACGTACAAACCTGCTGCTAATATCCTTTATGCACTTTTATTTTTGTAACAAATCTTATATATTTTTTATAATAAAAAACATTTTAGTATTTAAACAGAATGCTAGATTTATCATGAAAGATCTGTCCAAATATTTCAGGAATGGTCCCTTACCGAGCCTCCAAGTCAACCTAATTTGAAACTTCAGCCTATTGTCACATATTATACGAATAAATAAAAGCATTTTCACACAGTGTTTAAAAAACTGAAAAATGCAACCACTCACTATCTCAATGCAATCTAAATGGGTTTCAGATCAATATAGTAGGCCTACTTGTTCAAATCCATAAGGCCTGAAAGTTGTGATGTTGATTATGTTCACTAACAATGAATATCTACTACAGCTGATGAGAAATGCGAAGCAAAAATGAGGGTAAATTGAAGTCTTATCCTATATTTCACAGACTTCAGGGCCATCTGACCTCAAATGGATGTAAATTATCCAATGGCCTGACTCTTCCATAAGGTACACATGTGCAACATCACATGTAGTGTAATGACAACACTGGCATGCACTGAAATATGAATACTTCAAAACTGAGGTCTTACGAAAACATTGTTCTTTTACACATATCTATTGCTCAGACTGTTGAAGGCAAATCTCATGGTCCGCTATACAAAATACATTTTTAAAGGACCCCCAAAATTTTTTTTAAATCTGCTGATGATTTACTTACCATCAGGCCATCCAAGACGTAGAGGAGTTTGTTTCTTCAACAGAATAGATTTGATGAAATTTAGCATTACATAGCTCAACAATGGATCCTCTGCAGTGAATGGGTGCCGTCAGAATGAGAGTCCAAACAGCTGATAAAAACATCACAATAACCCACACCACTCCAGTCCATCAGTTAATGTCTTGTGAAGTGAAAAGCTGTGTGTTTGTAAGAATCAAATCCATCAAAACATTATTATTTTTTTTTTTTACTTCAAACTGTTGTTTCCGACTGAAATACTAGTACATAATCCATAACAACACTTCCTCCAGTGAAAAAGTCCATCTTTCCTTGAAGGATTTGTTTATTACAAATTATTTGGATTACTTGTGGATTATTGTGATGTTTTTATCAGCTGTTTGGACTCTCATTCTGACGGCACCCATTCACTGCTGAGGATCCATTGGTGAGCAAGTGACGTAATGCTTAATATGTTCCGATGAAGAAACAAACTCATCTATGTTTTGAATGGCCTAAGGGTGAGTAAATTATCAGCAAATTTTCATTTTGGGGTGAACGATTCCTTTCATATACAGCAGTAAAGCGAAGTGAACACAATCTATATTCAATTGAAACTGTCCAAGCAGTGTACTCTATTGAAAAAGTCAGTTTGCAATACTACAAGATCTGCTGAAATTATTTGACGAAAAAAAAAAACGAAACCAAAACTAATAAGAAAACACTTAACAGAACGGTTTAAAATTCGTGCTAAAATTCATACAAAATGGCAAAATGACAGTCGCAGAATGATAACTCTACATTTTTTCCCCATATCCTTCCTGAAACGTACAACACAAAACATAAGTGTTAAAGTAATTAAAAAAAAAAAAAACTACATATTGTAACATAAGCTAAATCAAGTACGTGCGCTGTACCTTATTAAATTACACTGCTCATTTGATCTTTGACAAAAACAAAAAAAAAGAAAACGCTGCTTTCAGTAGTCTTCACGGCAGCATTTTGTAAACCATTAAAGATCTATGCAGCACATTTGGCACCTAAACGAATCGTGTAGGGCCAGGATGTCTGACATTTTGGTAACTACAAATGATGATCAGCATTTTGAAAGTTTAAACAATAGCTCACTCAAAAATGAAAATCCAGTCAACTCACCCACAAGTGTTAAGTTTTGGGTGAACTGTTCCTTTAAGACCACACTAATATAATAAAACTGTTTATGTAGGATAACAGCACCACTTTCTGCATTAGACAGTGTCACTATCATAATCATATCCATATTATCAAACATAATAAACATTTCGAGGGAGGAGTGTTTCAGGGTCCCTCTATCCTGCTATATATAGCAAGCGTGATCCGAACTCGAACTGAAAGATAACTGAACGCTGGAGGTGTTGAAGGTGTTTCACGAGGTAAGACTGGCCCATCTGTGTTCCTAAATGATGCTGCAGGGATCTGACATTTAGGGTGGGCAGAAATCGGCAAAGTAAGGGTGCTGTAGGGCTTCCTCTGCTGAAATTCGCTGAACTGGATTGCATTTCAGAAGATTCTGCAAAGGGAAAACACAGAAAAATCCAGTTTAAGCACGAAGCATGAATTCATGAACTCATTGGTACCACAATGAAAATACTGTACCTGGAGTAAGTCTCTGCCAGTGCTGCTGAGTTTCGGGACGACATTCACAAGTGATGTAGTAGCTGGATACATTGGGTATGGCTGTCAAAATAAAAATAAAAAATATATTTAAATTAAAATGGAATGCAGAATAAATGCATCAACAAAGTAAGGTTAAAGTAGCTAACTGTCAAGTATTTCTTAAAACAATGTTTATAATAATAATATTTGGTTTACTTGTACATTCTCACCATATCTTCGTGTGCAAAATCTTATTATCGGAACCTTTCTTGCATTGAAAATCTTTCTGCCAACATTTAGACGAATGAATGTTGTACCTTATAATCTGGAAGTTTATTCATAATCTGCCACTGTTCTTCTGTCGGTGTTCCCAGCAACGTGCCAAAACGTTAAAGTTAATCAGCTCATACACACATGCAACGCCAGTATTTATTTTTCTTTCTTGCTTTTTTTTCGTTGAAGCATTAAAATCCCTAAATGGGCATTCATAAAACTAAAACCGAAATAAAAATAAATTAAACCTACACAATAACATGAACAAATATAATAATAACACTGAAAAATAGAACAATACAATTATTCAATTTAAATTTAAAATTAAACTAAACTTAAATGAAGTGAAAATATAAAAATAAAAACGAATTAAAAAAACTATGATTTTAGTTTAT
>NW_015557091.1:2286112-2297361 GCF_001515605.1 Sinocyclocheilus anshuiensis | reverse complement strand
ATACACATACACACAAGCACACACACACACACACACACACACATATACATACACACACACACACATATACATACATATATATATATATATATATAAATAATGACTACATTATTCATATTTACCATACTTCACTATATCAACAAAAAAATTTAAAAAAATTAACTTCAGGATTCACAGTTCAATCCAAATGTATAAACCCAACAGAAATCTTAAACAGTAAAGGATATCTAAAGATCCTCTTTAGTTGGTCGTCCACATCATTACCAGGAAATAAGGGCCGTCCTGCATTTGCCAATTCTGAAAAATAGCAAAAAAATAAAAATACTAAAAAATCAATTCATAAGCTACAAGAAAAGACTATGCTTTTAAATGAAGCCCTTCCTACCTGCAAATATACACCCTGCAGACCACATGTCAATAGAGGTAGAGTAAAGCTTAGCACCAAACAGCACGTCTGGAGGCCTGTACCATAACGTCACCACCTGAAGACAATCAACATGAAGTGAGGAACAGGGAGACTCGGAAAAAGACCACGCAGCATCTGAAGCCGTGTCGCTTTACCTCAGCAGAATAACAGCGTACAGGTATTCCAAAAGCTCTGGCCAAGCCGAAGTCAGCTAACTTCAGCTCACCGTTCTGATGAAACCAGCAGAAATAAGGAAACAAGCATGTTGAAGTTCTACAAAATCTGTTTTAACAACATAATTCAAATGTTATAGTCATATATAATGCAAACCATACAGGCTATTTTATGACACTTATGAACCATGTAGATGAAAGTCAAATTATTCAATATCAGGCACTTTCAGTCATTTACTCACTCTGTTGATGAGCAGATTTTGAGGTTTAAGGTCTCGGTGGAGAACATTTCGGCTGTGGCAGAAGGCAAGACCCTTCAATAACTGGTACATAAAAGACTGCAGGGAAAGAATTAAAACTGCATTATCTGATACCTCAAACATTAAAAATGTTAGCAAGAAATGCTCTTCTGATATATTCTTCTCAGGGTTTCATACATATATAAAAAGGTTTCAAAAACAAATCAAACCTTGACAATCTCTGGATCCAAGTCGCCATTACAGCTGTCAAAGTATTTCTTCAAATCCTGTTTGAATGAAAATCACAAACTGATCACATGCATATATTGATCTCTCTAGACTACTTCCAGCTGCAAGATCACTGGAATCAGGGTAAAGAATGACGCAGGCTCCTACCTGATCACAATACTCGAACACTAATGTCAGCTTCTTATCACTGTGAAGGACGTCATGCAACCTACAAACACAAGTAGTAGTTGTTAATGCACCATTTCTATTTCATCACAATTTATTTATATCAATAATTTTTTTTTTAAATGCTTATTTAAAGAATAGTCAAAATAACTTGCAACCAACTAAACCTGGCATTAAACAGTTCATATATTAAATAAGGAATACATTTTTAAAACATCCAAGAGAAGGAAAAAAGTACTCATTGCAAGAATCTGAGTGCAATTATTTTAAATAATAATTTTAGCTTTAAAAATGATACAATTAAAAAAATTCCAAGAGAAATAAAAAAAAAAGTACTTAAGTACTAACAACAAATTAACATTATTTTGTATGTTATAATGCAGCATAAAACAAGTTGCACCATTTCGATTTCATTTATATTAATAATTATTTTAATACGCTTATTCAAAAATGCTTAAAATTGCTCACAACAAACCAAACTGATTTTATATGGTTAAATGTAATAATTATGCAGTAATTAATTCATTATATCACTAATCATTTCAAAATACTTATGCAAAAAATTATTTAATATACTTATATTAAATACGCACATTTTTTTTTTGTATTCAAAAGAAAGAAAAATACACTAATTGCAATAATCTGAGTGCAATCATTTTAATTATAATTTTTTAATAAAATAATTCGGAAAAAAAAAAGTAAACTAAAAAAATACTATTTAATTAACAACATTTATTTTGTATTATGAACAATACTAAATCTGCAATCAATTAAAAAATAAAAACAAACACACCTTACAATGTTTTTATGCTTCAGTTCTTTCAGGAGGCAAATTTCTCGTAATGCTGAACTTGGAACCCCCTGTAGTAGGATTAAAAATTAATGGGACATTTTTCTTTTAGTATGACTTGACCCACCAGCAGTCTGAGCTCTCCTACCTCATCATCATCGTCCAATCTCACTCGTTTGAGGGCCACAATCTCATGTGTTTCTCTGTTTTTAGCCTTGAAAACGGTCCCATAGGTACCTGGTGACAGAGTACAAAATGCATTAAAGAAACTGAGAATAAAACATAAGACATGGCAGTCTGACTTCAAATCATGAATTAGAAAAATCACAGTAGAAATATGATGCGCTTGCAAAATATCAATTAGAATAACAAATCCTCAAATAGGCGTGGCCTAGCTACAAAAAAAATTGTCTTTAAATTGTCAGGCAGAAAAAAAGCATAAAATAATTATATTTTTTATATTAATTATATAACTTGATATTGAACTTTCTCTATATATTTATACAAGTGTAAATTATTGTCCAGACCGCTTCCGGTGAATAACATAAACAGCATTGTCACGTGGTACACGTTATTTTTCTCATCGAACTTCGGAATTGACCAATCACAGTCTTTTTTGATTAATGTTTGAGCATATTTTAAATTTAGTAAAGATTCGTGCCCAAATTTTCATCTATAATTCAACTACCAATTAAAATTAAAATATTTGAATTAGTATAGTTAGTGTACAAATCTCGCCAATAAGTTAAAAATCGTCCTGAGATTTGAATGCAGCTCAATGGAGTCTCCATGCGCCCCCTGGAGGAAGACACACTTCATGTCTCATATAAAACAGCTTTAACATGATTTGCAGCTCAATGAGAATCAAAGAAAAGCCTGATAATGGTGCTACAAAGACTGATCGATCAGTTTAACTAGAGATAATCAATGCAACAGCTCCATTCCTCTGAACAACAGCGATCGCATCATTTAACAGCTGTGCAAATGCTGTTCTGATTGATCTAAAGCCAGGTGCAGCATCCCACTACGAGCCTGCTAGCTCTATCTTAGACTTTACTCTTAACATATGCTTACGAAGGCATAATTCACTGACTGTCAGCCGCTGTAAGCTCTATTATAAACGGCAAACATTCATGATTGTTAATACTCTACAAATCTCCAAAGCAGACAGAGCCAGTCAAGGCCAGACAATCCACTTACTCACCCTCTCCTATCTTCTCCAACTTCTCATACTTTTGCATGGTTTTAGCCAGTTACAGTAGCTTTTAAATAAAGCGTCCTGGCTCCTTATTTTTTCCCACGTATTTAAAAAAATGTTTTAATTGTACAGCTGATTACTGTCGTTTTTATCAACAAGGGGCGTAGTACGCAACATGAAGAGAGCAATAAGGGCTTCAAGATGGCGATTTACTGAGACACACTTCAAAATAAAAGCATCGTTGTAAATGGACTTCTGGGTCGATAAAAATGCAATAATAATAAAGATTTAAATAAAATCTAACACAATGCAAAACATTTAAATTAAATAAAACACAATGGTATTGATATCATATATATTTATTATATAAAATAAAATGTACATCTTGCTTTATTGAAACTAAACCTTTTCATTTACAAAGGAAAACGATTCATACTTTCAGTCTAGAGCAGGGTTCCTCAGATCTTGCCCTGGAGGGCCAATGCGCTGCAGAGTTTAGCTCCAACCCTGATCAAACTCACCTACCTGTGATTTTCTAATGATCCTAAAGACATTGATTAGCATGCTCAGGTGTGTTTGATTAGGGTTAGAGCTAAACTCTGCAGGAAAGTGGATCTCGTGGGCCAGATTTGAGGATCCCTGGTCTAGAGTTTGCAAATTAAACAGTATTTAAAACAGTTTGGTTACCTTAATAATAATAATAATAAACATTTAAATAAAATGTAAATAAAACACTTTAGTTTAATTATATAATTCATTACACATTTATTTATATGAAATATTAACAAACACACAAAGAAAAAAATAAATAATGCAGGAAGAAAATATTTCATTTTATTATACCTCATTTTTCATGGAAGACAGAGTATCAACACAATGGTATTGATATATAATAATATTTCAAAATAAAATGTACAGCTTGCTTTATTGAAACCTTTTCATTTAAAAACGAAAAAGATTCAAATACTTTCAGTCTAGAGTTTGTAAATTAAACCGTATTTAAAAACAGTTTGGTTACCATTACACAACAATGACATTTGTCTATTTTATGATACATACAACTCAAAACAGAGAATATTCACTAAAACTCATTTCTATGACAGAGCACCAAATGAAATTGTCTTTGAAAAGATCCTTTAAAATAACTTTGTGTTTGGTGAAATATGCACAGTAGTACAGGATTTTATTTGTGACCATCGGATCGTTGTCTCTTTATGAGTTCAGCATACAGCCCTCCTTTGCTCAGTAAATCCAAGTGTGTTCCAGCCTTTGAAAACATCAATAATAGCATTAAACATCATCAAAGTGTTCACACATATTCAGTCTGCAGTTACATTTGTAAAGTCCTTCCTAACCTCGACGATACGTCCACTGCTCATGACACAGATGAGATCGGCTCCCTGTATGGTGCTGAGACGGTGAGCGATAATCAGAACGGTGCGTCCCGTAGTGGCTCGGTCCAACGCCTCCTGAACCACACGCTCAGACTCTGCGTCTAACGCACTGGTGGCCTCATCCAGGATCAAGACGCTGGGGTTTTTGATCAGGGCTCGAGCGATCGCGATTCGCTGCTTTTGGCCCCCAGACAGAGTCACTCCACGCTCACCTGAAGACAATTTTACAGAAAAATATATGAAAATGAATTTATTCTATTTTAGAATTTATTTTATTTCAGAAAATTAATTGTATTTAAGAAAAAAATATTTTATTTAATCATTTATTTTCTGATTTGATTTAACAGCACTTACCAACCACGGTGTTGTATCCATCTGGGAATCCTGTGATGAAATTATGAGCATTCGCTTGTTTGGCCGCAGCCATGACCTCAGCATCTGTTGCACTGGGCTTTCCAAACTTGATATTCTCCATCACGGAGGTACCAAAAAGAACAGGTTCCTGAAATAATGACAAAACAGAACTGTAAGATCTATGATCTATTTCACACATATATAACACAAGAGAAAGCTGAAATGTGAATAGTGAGAATAAAATGTACCTGACTAATGAACCCAATGACATGACCTCTTAACCAGGATGGGTCCAGTGTTCTGATGTCCAGCCCATCCAGCATGACCACTCCACTGTTGGGTTCATAAAACCGCTCCAATAAGGCAGCCACTGTGGATTTGCCTGAATATATAGATAAATAAATTACTAATACATTAATAATAATAATAATAATACATGTATTCACATGTGATAGTTGTGATCTTTGTATGTTGTGTTTCTGTGCAATTCCGTGTAGTTGATAGATAGATAAGACAGTTGATAGATAGATAAGACAGTTGATAGATAGATAAGACAGTTGATAGATAGATAAGACAGTTGATAGATAGATAAGACAGTTGATAGATAGATAAGACAGTTGATAGATAGATAAGACAGAGACAGACAGACAGACAGACACACACATGGATAGATAGATAGATAGATAGATAGATAGATAGATAGATAGATAGATACTTTACCTCCGCCTGACTCGCCAACAATAGCGACGGTTTTATAGGGAGGTAGAGTCAAGTTGAAGTTATTAAGGATCTGGTTTCCAGGTCTTGTTGGGTAACTGAGAAACATTGCAGGAAACATCAAATAACAGAGAATGAAACTCTTTAGATTAAATTCAGGCCTTGTCATGTTTGCATGAGAGCAAACAAGAGACCTACCTGAAATTGATGTTCATGAAGTCAACTCTTCCCGTCAGAGACTTGAGAGGGATACGACCTCCTCCGGTGAGAGGAACGGTGGGCTCTAGAGCCAAGTACTCAAAGACACGAGCTCCTGCACTCATACCTCGAACCATCTGACACAAACCACACATAGATTACATACGATATATATGAAGTAACAGAATGCTTGGAAATGTCTTGTCACCTGTCCAAAGAGAATTGAAATGCTGGCAAGAGATCTATGGAGAGAGAGAAGCGATTCTATTACATTTGATATTATAGACACTGGTTCAGCTGAATGTAAGTTCCTTCTAAATTATGTGTAGGATCAAATGTAAATTAAGACTCTTTGCACACTCCCACCTCTGTACTGTTTGAGAGGCGATCAAAAATGACATTAGATCACCAGGCGACATGTCATTACGAGCCATCAAAGACCCACCAACAAAAATAGTGCCTAGAACAATGCCTGTTGAAGAAGGGAAATATTTAACAGCTCTAGTTCATGTGGTCATTGGTTGTGAATCAGGGAAAGTGCATCATTACTCACAGTTCAGGACAATATTAGACAGGCCCTGAAATACGGCAATTCCTGTGCCCAGCGTCTCATTCATCGCAGCTGATTTCTGGACTTCAGCGGCATACATCCTGTGAAAGAAGGTGAATATCAGAACTGCTAGGTTTTGTTGAATAATAAAAAAGCTTTGATTAGTTTTATTTTCCTGAAAATATCAGCTTTAGTACATCAATGTTGGACAAAAAAAAAAGACCATCCACTGTAAAAATTGTTGTAATTTGTTCAGGAAAAAATGTAAAATGCTATAGTAAAAATTGTAAATGGTTTACATTCACATTACATGTAGGCTTATTATAAAATACTGTCAAATGCATGATTTTTGCAAGTAAAAATGATTTATTATCGTAATTTATAATTTACCTTATAATTTATTAACCATATAATTCAGAGTGAAAAACAGAAAAATTACACATCACATCACATCTGATTATATTTTTGTAAGTAATAAGTAATGTAATTTACAGCATTTTTTTGTTACATTTTCTGTTGTTTAGTTCATGTTTATTGCATTATTTTAGTGTTGTGTGTTACCCTGATGGTGTTTTGTCTTTGTGTGTATGACACACGTACATAAAAGTATCGGCCATGTTTTATGAACAGGCCACTTACGATGAACTCATGATGATTCATCACATGATTACCAGTGGATTTTAAGGTAATAAGCAGATTTTGGTAGTTCAAGTAGATTGGTAAATTAGCATTATATCACTTAATGAAATACACAGTTAAAAGCTGTAAGACTTTCCCCTCAAGATCGACACACAAAATGTGGAAAAAAGTCTAGAATCTGTAATCATACTCTAGTTCTCGATCCTCCATGGCAAAAGCTCTCACTGTCCGCACGTTACCAAGAGCCTCGTCAGCCACTCCTGTAGCTTTAGCAACCTAAAAGAGGAAAATTGGGGAGTTAGCACACAAAGAGCAGCAAAACTACTCTTCTCCTCCAGAGTGCCATTACCTGTTCCTGTGCTTTGCGCGATAGTTTACGGAGAAAAGAACCAAAGAGAGCGCCAGCCCCCACCAGACATGGCAGGACGACCACAGTGAGACCCGTGAGTTTGGGAGAGATGACGTACAGCGACACAAAACAACCCACCGTCTGTGTGGCACTGCGCAAACCCTGTAACATATTACGTAATCAAATGCATGTGGTACGTCTATACATTCTCACTAGGGGTTTTAAAGGGATAGTTCACCCAAAAATGAAAATTCTGTCATCATTTACTCACCCTCAAGTAGTTCCAAACCCGTATAAATTTCTTTGTTCTGCCGAACAGAAAGGGAGATATTTTGAAGAAAGTTTGTAACCAGGCTGTTTTGGGGCACCATTGACTTCCATAGTAGGAGAAAAAAATACTATGGAAGTCAAAGGTGCCCCAGAACTGCTCTGTTTCCCACATTCTTGAGAATATCTTCCTTTGTGTTCTGCAGAACAAAGACATTCATACAGGTTTGAAGCTACCTGAGGGTGAGTAAATGATGACAGAATTTTCATTTTTGGGTGAACTATCCCTTTAAAACACACTTGCTCTCGTCTAAAACATCCTACCTGAGAAATAACCAACTTGAAGGAAGATTTAAACTCCTGGATGTCTGATGTCAGCCGATTAACCAGCTGCCCGGTCTTGTTTGCGTCAAAAAATGCAACATCTTGTCTGTAACATGACATTTAGACAAGATGATTAGAAAGAGTCTTTCTAATACCCTATGTGTTTCAGCACTTTAAACATCTAAAACAAAAACTGTATTACAAACCGAAGCAAAGAGGTGAAGAGAGTTGTCCTCATGTCAGCTGCCACTCTCTCTCCAACTCTAGACAGAAGAATGATGTAGCCACTGGTCAACAGACCCTGAAAGACAAATAAAGACAAATATACTACCATTGTGTAATATTATTACAATTTAAAAAAAACATCTTTTTTTTTTTAAATTTGAATATATTTTAAAATGTAATTTGTTCCTGAATTTTCAGCAGCATCACTCCAGTCTTCAGTGTCACATGATCCTTCTGAAATCATTCTAATATGCTGATTTGCTGCTTAAGAAGCATTTATATTTATTATCAATGTTGAAAACAGCTGTACTGCTTAATATTTTTGTGGACACTGTTATACATTTTCTTTTCTGGATTCTTTGATGAATAGAAAGTTGAATAAAACGAATAAAAGTTTATTTTGCAAAAGAAATGATTAATCATGTCAAATATTGCTCATAGAGCTTGACTGTGTGACTTAACGTACCTGTAAACCATACAGTCCGAGCAGCTTCATTGCAGGTGCTTTAATGTCTCTCATGTAATGACCTGCTTGTTCTCTCATGTGGCGAGCGACGACATTCACCAGATCCCCCAACATCAGAGGAATCTGAATATTAAGGGCTGCTGCTCCAAACGCAAGCTGAAAGAGGACATGACAGAGATATCACTGCACAATAAACCAAACTATTCATAATATGGCCAAAAAAACCCACAATTAACTTCGCTTAATAGATTAATTGTTTACTTACGATAATGGCTCCTATAAGAGCAAGAAGTTGGGGCCGAACGAACTCCCACAGGATGGCCCAGCTGAATTCAGGAATCTTCTCTTTCGCCTGAACTTCCAGCGGGACGTTATTGTTCACATCTGCTTCACAGTGAGCTACAGTACCAAGCAAGCGTGCGGTCACTGTCAAAGCAGCAGGTCCTAATACGAATTTCAGAGTGATGTTTGGTGGTCTGGGCTGCTGTCTGGATGCTAGACGGAGCACTTTTTGAGCTTGTCTCCATATGCGAGCAGGAATGTTGACAGTGATCTGTGTGGATGGGATTTGTGAACTGCTCCATGGTACTGTATGCTGGCCACGCCTAAAATACAAGAGATAATGGAAAAGTACAGTGTTGCATGATACCACTTAATGAAAAGTGTGCTAAAGTGTACTTCTTTTTCACAAAGGGCATAGCATACTGACTATCGTACAATATTTATTCTTTAGTTTAAGACATCTATATAAGATGTCATAAATCACCTTCTGCATTGCTTAAACAACCTACTTCCACACATGCAGTGTGTTTGATTACATATACGATCAGTTGTGTTTATATGCAAAATGAAATGCAAACAAATCTTCTTATGACCTCAGACAGATGAATTTGAAAATGACTACTGTGTAGACAATAGTTTCAATCTAATATAATAAACAAAGATAAATATCGTGTACCTATAAAGGTGGTGGATCGTGAAATCTCTTGTTTTTTGGAAGTTCAAAAGTCGATCTGACGTGACAGTGCCGCGTGTCACTCGACTGCAGCGTGCAAAATGAAACATGTTGTTGTAGTGTTTTGAAATGCCAGCAGGAAGAAGAACGAAAGAAAGCTCAATTCATTCAAGGATTTACATGTAGGCCGCCATGTTTACGCAATCCCATTCCCGGCGTGCCCACGCTAACCCTGTACGTCATCGCTGCGTGAAAACACATTCGCTGTTTTTGTATTAGCATAAATAATTTTTTTTTTTTTTCATATCACTGGCTATTGTTTTAATTCATATTCCTTTTGTAATGACATTTGTACATGTTTAATGAATGTTAATTTGCACGCACCCTTTATTTTTTCCCGATTTTAATTTAAACACACATTTTATATTTTATTATTGATTATAAATGGTAATAATGTATAAATAAATAAATGTATATAATATTTTAAATGATATATATTTACATATAATTTTTGTTTTGTTTAAAACCGTCCGTTGGTCAAAGATTTACTACTTTTGCAGGATAAATTGATTAAATAGAACTTAAATATAACCAACAAGGATCGAAAATAGAGACTAATTTAAAACGTATACACTTCTTGGAAATTTCATGTTTTATTTATTTTTTTTAAATTGAAAATTATGCATATTCAAATAAAAGTTTTTAATAAAAATAACAATAGTGCAAACACTTCCAGCAAAAGTACATATTACACAAGTACAATAAATATTGTATTAATACATTTTACATTACATGTCAGGATAAAAGTCTCCCCGGAAGTGACGGAAGTGTCCAGGCGCTGTTTGTTGTGATATCTGTTTTTGTTGTGAAGAGCAAAGGCGAGGATCATCTCTGCTCGGATGGTGAGACCAATTTAGCGATTTACGTGTTAAAATCCTTTCTGTAATCTTTTAATATAAATGTTTTCAATAAAGAAATTGATATAAGCAAACAACGAGCAGTTTTGTCAGCATGAGGTTGTTAAACTGTTAAACACTCTCCCGTTTGCAGACACAGCATAACATGGTTAAATATAATAACATTCACTAATAATGTATACATTTGTACGCCATCGTTATCTGTGAAGAAAACTTGTGTCTTTGTAATGATGCACTCGAGTCTGTCCTTGACTCATCTGTTTAGAAACTGACCATGTGATTGTGATTTTATCAGAAAAGAGACAATAACAGTCTTGTAAGTACAGTGAACTTAGTCAGTTTGAGCTGGTTTTGCTCTTGTTGTTTATTTGCACAGTGTATGACTGATGTTTCTAGTATGTTGTCACATCTAATTCCCCTATAATGTTAAATCTGTTATTCAGGACCTATGGTGAACATTATAGAGAGGTTAGAATGTAAAACACGATGGCTGGCTTTGAAACGTACCAGGAGTATCAGCGAATAGAAGATTATGAGGAAGACTCACCTCCAGGAGAGGAAGATTTACTCATCCATGTGCCAGAGGGCAGAGGAGGTCATTATTGTTCACTTTTACATTACATATTATGAAAAACAAATTGCAAGTGTTTAAAATATATATTTATATATATATA
>NW_015557091.1:2282247-2285742 GCF_001515605.1 Sinocyclocheilus anshuiensis | reverse complement strand
TATATATATATATATACGACTGTATAGCATAGGCTATTCTTTCTTTATCATTTAACTTAATAACAATGTCTTTGTTACATTGCAGACCCGTGGCATCATATCAAGAATCTCGACAATTTCTTCACAAGAATATCCTTTAAAAAATATTAAAACAATATGCAGTATTATTTATAGGCTGAATAGGAAAATTCATGCTTTTTAATGAATTTTTCACCCCTAAATCAGCAGTTGTGCAATAGCTATAAACTCCCAGAATGGTATCATTTCTCTTGTTCTTGAAAACACACTGTCTCTATTCATCATTAGGCATTAATATTATGTTACACTCTGGCTGCATTAATGGCTGAACAATGCTGTACTTCTTTAAAACTGTTTCAACTATCATTGGAATGCAAGAGTCTTTAACATGCTCACATCTATCATTTCCATCAGAGGAATGGATTCGCCTGTATGGTGTTATCAGAGTTTTTTGAACTTGTGTAAGTCCTATTTATTTTCGCCTGAAGCGTTAATTCTTTCAGGATTGCATACTGATTCGCAAGAACTAATCCTGTCTGTTTTTGCTTTCCCATATTCAGGCAATTCCTGTTTGTGGTCACGTTTACAACTTTTCTCTTTAACTGTGTGGAATATGATGTTCTCTTTGCCAACCGAGTGGTCAACCACACGGGTCAGAGCCTCGGTCCTCTGGACAGGAACAAGGTCACCCTTCCTGATGCGATTTTACCCAGCGAGCAGTGCACTGAGAGGTCAGTGTGTCCGCTTTATACAGGCACATGCACTGAGGCAGAGCGTCGCTGAGCGTCCTTATATTGTGAATTGAATTCAGCTTTGCTTGTAGCAGTTTGTTGATTACTCTGAATTTTTTATTTAGTTAAACAACTACTTACATCATTAACCAATTTGGTGTTTGTATCATTAGCTAGTTTTTCATTAGATAAGTAAGTAAAGCTAAGTAAAATAAGGTTAAGTTGAAGTATTAAAATTACTTAAACTGGCTAAAAATAAATGAAAGCTAAATAGAGATATAAAAATCGAATAATAAATCATTAAAACAATGAAAAGGATAAAAGCACATAATAAAACTATTAAATGAAATAAAGCTATACTAAATGAGATGTAAGTATTAGATAAAAAAAATAAAATTTTTGTAAAAAAAATTACAAATATTGCATTGGCAACTAACTGAAGTAAAATAAGATTAAGTTGAAGTATAAAAATGACTAAAACTAAATAAAGAATGTAATACTCACTAATTAAAATGAATACTGAAAATATAAAACTGAATTTAAAAAAGTAAAAAAATATATAAAAATGACAAAAGCACATAACAAAACTATTAAAAATGAAAACTGAAAATATAAAAATAAAAGCTAATTTCAAATGTTAATAAATACTATATTACTATACAAATAATATTATAGTAACACTGGACATATTTCAAATATATTTTATTAATACAGAAAATCCTAGTTTATAAAAAGTAAAAAAAAACGTTTTTTTTTCACTGAAGCAAGCAAAGTTCAGTGTTTAGGTTTTGGCTCTTACAGCTGTTTTCAACATTGATAATAAATATAAATGCTTCTTAAGCAGCAAATCAACATATTAGAATGATTTCAGAAGGATCATGTGACACTGAAGACTGGAGTAATGATGCTGAAAATTCAGCTTTCATCACAGGAATAAATTACGTTTTAAAATATATTCAAATTAAAAAAAAAAAGTTTTTTTGGCTCTTAAAAAAATATTATGTTTTAGAAAATAACAAATAGGTATACTTATTGGACAGACAGTTTTCTGATATCACAAATAAAATATTTTGATTTTGCATGTGAACTTTTATTGTAATGCACCACTCAAGGTTTATTTCACTTCAGGTTTGGATCTTTTGGAAAAACATTTGGAACATGTTTTGTGTTCAGTTTTCAAAGCTTTAAGTTGTAATTGCCATTTTCTTGGTGTTTCAAGCTCAATTTCCATAGTAGCCTGAAAGCAAACATGCCCTAAAGCACTGGGTGAGAATGCTGTTTTCGCGCATGTGATCCATTGCATCACACTGGAACTCAATTCAGCTTCACCTGATTCGTTTCCTACTTCTCAGACAGTGGCTCCAAAATAAGCAAGCTGTAAACAAGCACCTGTTGTGAACATCAGCAGAGGGATGTTCAGCTCTCTCAGACCCTGCCATTCTATTTCTGTGGCCGTAGATGATACTGAAACTGTGTATTACGTAGAGCTCATGGGTTTTAAATAGACACTGGGATGTTTTGGTCCATTTGACATTGAATAGCTATTTTGCTTGTTTCTCAGATTTTTACTTTGCAAACCTTTTCATGGACACCTAGTGTTTTGACACAGAGAGACCTGTTCATGGACACACAGAGATGTGGTGTTGACAGACACAGATATGCAACACAAACATATTAATATCATAGCTGACTCACTTCAGTGAGACTAATTCAGGAACATCTTGTGCTGTCATACAGTAATTAAGACTTGGTAAACATTCTCATTTGGTCAGTCATATTATTTTCGAAATGCTGATTTGGTTCTCAAGAAACATTTTTTTATTATTGTCAATGTTGAAAATGCTTGTGCTGCTTCATATTTTTGTACAAACAGTGATTTCAGGATTCTTTTGAAGACAGAAAATTCAAAAGAGCGGCAATAGAAATCTTTGTAATATTATATATGTCCTTTCTCTCACTAAATCACATATTGGGTATTACTTATCATTTAGTATTTAGCATCAGTTTTGTTAAGTTTGGCTTGTTAGGCTGAGTTATATATGACTTTATTCTTATAATGTCATGAACCATGAGCAATCCCACAATCACCTGCTGCCATCATAGTGATGATCTTCCTCTCCCAATCAGGATTCAAGGAAACAGCTGGATCATCTTCCTCTTGATAATGGCAGCCATTTTCTGGGTCTATCGACTCGTGAAGGTGATCTGCAACGTCCTCAGCTACTGGGAGATCCGACAGTTTTATAAAAAAGCACTGAAAATACAGATGGTAAGAGATGATCACCAACAAGATTATAGTTTAAAGTGCATATTTAACATGCTGTGTCTGGCTTTTCATAGTTCTTAGTCACACTTTTTTCCTTTGATAGATCATTTTAAATGGTCAGACAGTGTGACAAAGTTTTAAAAGTACAAATATTCCATGTTGTCTGTCAGTTAAGTCATAAAATGGCATGTATAATAATCATAAAATTCTGAACAAATGCAGTTTAATCTGAAACTGCTCATTTAAGAATGCTGTAGTTTAAACAGTTAGACTGTGTAGTTTTATCTTTTGCAGCCCTGAGGTTGTTGAAAATGTATTATTTATTATTATTTTAATAAATAATCACATTCATTTGTCATGCCTAAATATAAATGCTAAATATTTATTATTTAATAAGTAAATAAATATAATATTTATATTAGTTAATAAACGAATAATCAACTAATATAAATATTTATTTACTTATTAAATTATATAAAT
>NW_015557091.1:2281489-2281706 GCF_001515605.1 Sinocyclocheilus anshuiensis | reverse complement strand
TCTTAATTTGTGTTCCAAAGATGAACGAAGGTCTTACGGGTTTGGAACGACATGAGGGTGAGTAATTAATGACAGAATTTTCATGTTTGGGTGAACTATCCCTTTAAGGTTCAAAAAACACATTATTGTACATTATTGTTGCTCCTCTATGCCCAGCCTTTCTGAAACGCATCGATTTTTACAAAGCTCATCGGTCTGAAAAGCGAGGTGTACGCTG
>NW_015557091.1:2272816-2281349 GCF_001515605.1 Sinocyclocheilus anshuiensis | reverse complement strand
GAGAGGTGTGCTCTGATTGGCCAGCTATCTAGTGCGTTGTGATTGGCCGAATTCCTCAAGCATGTGACGGAATTGTTACGCCCCTTACCAGGTTCAGGAAACTTTCCTCTGTAAAATGCATTGCACACACATGAATATCTGGTTTGAACTGTTCTGGAACAGTGTTGTAAATACAACTTAACCACTGATTTCTAGTTGCGTCCTCTTTTGGAAGACCAAACAAAGTAGTTTGGCTTTCGCAACGAAACACACAGCATCTCCACGACATGGCGGCAGCAGCAACAATACTACAGCGAGAATAAAAGTTACGCCTTCTTTATTTGCGTATACATTTGGGCGGTGTTATGCAAATCTTCCCACACAGTGACGTAGACATGTGGGGGCGTGTTTGAATGAGGCGTTTTAGGAGGGCGTGGCTGAGCGTTCACTATCATAAAGAATATCTCTTTGGGTTTGAGACTTTAATCTTTGCGACTTAACATATCTTCTGTATGCACGAACAGCTTTTAACACTCCAAAGACAAAGGAAAACATGAAATCGCATCATATGACTCCTTTAATAACAATTTAGTAGTTATAGTTTTACCAATAACAATTGTTCTAAAATATATTTTGTTCCATTCTTAATTGCTGCTGCCTGTGTAGAGTTTCAAAATCAGTCACATGTGAGGTTCTGCATATGTAGACAGCAAGGCTGCTCTCTTTGTTTTGGAACAGGGCTTTATTATTTTTATTTGTGCTGTAAACTCATGTGACATAAACCATATTGGTCCAACTATGTGAGGTAAAAGACAATTACTCTCTGCAGCTCTTTCAAGCTGGCATCAGGTCAACGAATAAGTGCCGTTTCATGTGTTCAGTTGACCTCGTTACACCCAAGCATTATAATTCTGAGCTGTACAGTAAATGGCCCGCTCTCAGTACCTGTTAGTCTGACCTGGCTTCAGTAATGCCGTCTGACTCTCTTACAGGTCGTTTATTCCAGATGAACATATGGTGTGGTGTCCTGAACAGCTGCTTCAGTGTGTCCTGGCCCACATTCACTACATGCCCGACCACTGGAAGGGCAATGCCAACAAGAGCGAGACCCGCGACGAGATGGCACAGCTTTTCCAATATAAAGCGGTGAGAACTGCATGATAAAGGCAGATTATTATTGTTAGACATTACTTGTTATTTTGTTAATTCATTCATTAATATACACTACCGTTTAAAGATTTGGGGTTGGTAAGATTTTTATTTTTTTTTAAAGAATTTAATACTTTTATTCAAGGACACATTAAATTGATGAAAAGTTACAGCAAAGACATTTATAGTGTTACAAAAGAATTCTGTTTCAAATAAAACCGTTCCTGAAGAACCCTAAAAAAAAAAAGCACAACTGTTTTCAACGTTGATAATAATAAATGTTTCTTGAGCAGCAAATCAGCATATTAGAATGATTTCTGAAGGATCATGTGACACTGAATGGAGTATTGATGCTGAAAATTCAGCTTTGATCACAGGAATAAATGACTTGTTTAAATATATTCAAATGGAAAACAGTTATTTTAAATTGTAATAATATTTGACTGTATTATACTGATTTTACCATATTTTTGATCAATTAAATATAGCCTTGGTGAGAATTTTTATTTAGTAAAAAAATGCATATAGTATATTTATTATAGCATAATACATAAAAAAAATAAAATCTCTCTTTCCTAGCAAAGTATATCTTTTCAAGAATAGTTTTTATTTGCATTGTTTTTCTTACCATTGTCACTTCTAGCTTGCTCACTAGTTGTAAGGCACTATTTCATGTAGTTGTCTTGGAATTATATTTATTATGAAAAGTGCTATACAAATAAATTTGAATGGAAAATGTTTTAATATGTTTTAAATTAGGCTTTAATACAATCACTAGCTAATCATTTAATTTTGGGGGGAAAAAAATCCTTTTTCATACAGTATGTGACAATATTTTAAAGTTTGAAAACCCCTGAATTAGTGCATACTTACAGGCAGAAAAATAAAAATTCACTAAATTAGAATCATTTATTTAAATAACAATAAAGTTACAATAGTCTGGATTTGACTTTTTAGTCTGTAGTCTGTTGTAATTCAGAAAGTCACAAAATACACAAAGTCAGACAGTTGAAAATGAGTCAGTCGGTTGTTTACCACAGTAAGTCTAAGAGTTGAGTTTTCTGTGTTATTTAAAGTATGAAATAACACCTTACCACTCTGCACCTGTTGTCTAGAAGTTTGTCTGATTTTGCACACCTGTTGAGTAGGTTTTAATCTTCACTGCATCTGTTCACCAGCACTGTTTCACACCTGCTCCGCTGTTTTTATGAGTTCCACTCACTGAGTTTCTCTTATTTTTGTGCACCTGTCCTGCAGGTCTTTATATTGGAGGAGCTTCTGAGTCCCATAATTACCCCCTTCATCCTCATCTTCTCCCTGCGGAGCAAGTCTTTAGAAATCATCGACTTCTTCCGTAACTTCACCGTAGATGTGGCAGGGGTGGGAGACATTTGCTCATTCGCCCAGATGGACATCAGGCGCCATGGAAATCCACAGGTATCAAAGAGCCCATGCATGCACGTTATTAATGCTTCAGCTCACAGTAATCTGCTGCCTTTTGGGGGGTAAAATCATAAAAGTATGTTGTTATGTGAGAGCAGCTTCTTGGTATCAAAGCAGGCTTCATGGTTTGTTTTTTCCCCTCTCGCTCAGTGGATGTCTGAAGGTCAGACGGAGGCCTCAGTGTACCAGCAGGCTGAGAATGGGAAGACGGAGCTGTCTCTGATGCATTTTACCATCAAAAACCCATGCTGGCAGCCCCCGCAGGAGAGCTCTGTGTTCATCAGCCATCTGAAGGAGAAGGTGCATCAGGACGCTCAGACAGGACCATCTCCTCAGCTGCTGCTGTCCGAGGCTCCTCTTTGTACCTCGCTGCTGTCCAATGAGTCCGCAACGTGTGTAAGTCACGCTTTATCATGTTCACCACTGTCTTGACTGTATTAGGATCCTCTATTATCTCTTCCAATCAGTTTCACTTTTTTAAACCGCATTCACAACATATTTATCTGCTGTACTAATGTCACACACACACACACACACACAAATTATATGGTAAAAATTTTTAGGACCATTAAGACATTTTTTTAAATAATTCAGATTTTTTTTAAACATAATTAACAATATATATTTTTTTAAATGTAAATCATAATCAAGCTAAAAACAATAAATATTACCCTGATATATAAATACCCCAATAATAATTTTTTTCTTCCATTGGAGTAATGGGTGATTTTTATTATTATTATTATTTTTGCATTAACAGTAACTAAATTAGGTGAGAAAAGTGCTTAAGTGTCATAAAATAAACAATGCAAAAAATCTTGTTAGTTTTAAAAAGTTTTTAATTAAGTTTAAAAAAATTTAATAAATTTTCTTTACGCAAAAAATATATTTTTAAATTATATATAAAATATATGAAAATTTTAAAAATTGCTATGTAAATGTGCAGTGATGAATCATGCAAAATCATACCAGGCACACTTACTAAAATATTTATTAAGGTATATATATATATAGATATACACTACTGTTCAGACATTTTTTAAGGATTCTTTGATTAATAGAAAGTCCAGGAGAACAGCATTTATTTGAAATAGAAATCTTTTATAACATTATCAATATGTTCTTAAGATAAATCAAATAAAAGTATTCTTTTCTTTCTGAATAAAATAAAAAATAAAAGTAATAATTTCTTAAAAAAAAAAAATACTGGCCCCAAACTATAGTTTTAACGATAGTGTAAATATAAAGTCATTATGATTATTATTATTATTATTAAAAATATATTATTATTATTATTATTTTATATGTTTTTGTTATAATATACTGTACATCTAATTTTGATTGACAGAAGGAATCAAGTGTGTTTGCTTTAGTTTTGTCTAAAGCTTTAGTTTTGTTTTACAAACTTCATTTGAATGAATCTTTTCCCCCCAAAAACATTCATGTGAAAAGTTGAACTCAAAATAATGCTTTTTGGAGTGGATAGTTGTGGTAATTCAGTGGTTAAACCTACAGAGTAGAGCTTTTATTTATTGAGTGGGACACACTTAGAAACACTCCATTGCGAAGGGAAAAGAAAAAAGAAAAAAAAAAACATTTCCTGTGGCATTCAGGATATTAAAAAACCTGCCAGAAGACAAGAAATATTGACATTTCATTTAATGCTTCTGCATTGTTTCAGCGCTTGCTGCCAGATTATTTCACAGATCTTCAGCCATCTGCATCTGCGGGGTTACCTCTGCCTCATCATGTTGCCAGCTCATTTTTCACTTCTCTTAATGAGATGCATATGTTTTTGCGTTATTTTTGTGCTTCAGCCTGATAACCTGTTAGCCAGTGTGTTGGCTCACCCCGTACTGACCGCCTCCGGACTGCCTGGGAGGAATCGCCACTTTATCCCACCGAGCAGTGCTGCTTCCGCTGCCGCTAGTGTCCTGGCGTCCCTTTCGTCTTCTCAGCAGCCCCACGCCGGCCGTTCTCGCTCACACACTCTCCTGCCATCCCGACAGCACCACGACAGCACCATGTACTGCAGCGACCACACTGTGGGCAACAGGTAACGACCATTAAACAGTAATGCAAAGTGGCAAAGCAATTTCTGTTTAAATGCCCGCACTGTTCGATTCAGATCTGGTTACAGTAATCAGTGTTACCTTTTCATTAGCATGTCTGCAAGTGACTCCAGGGTGCTCAGCCAGTCTCATTCGGGCCTGGCGTCAGAGTTCGCATCAGCCGAGATGAGCTTGCATGCTATATACATGCACGAGGTGAGTGGTCACAATATACTCAAATACTAAAAGCAATCCTTCATAATCCAGTATAGTTTTCCAATAGTTTTTGGTCATTCCCTCAGGTACATCAGCAAAAGACCCAGCATCCATCTGGACCAATTCAGGCCTCTGTGCCAATGAAGGACTTGAGCACCAACTGTGGTGAGTCTCATCGAATCGTCTCGTGTATGAGATGCACATAAAATGGCATTCAAAATGCATCAGATAATCTAACACTATCATCTAACACTTTAATACAGTGCTAAAAAGGATCAAATATATCAATTAGAATGGAAATATTGCCATTTGGCTCACCTGAAAGCACACAGCATCATCTTCCACATTCCACACAGTCACAGTGCCGCCCAATGCATTTATTAAAAACCAGAATGATAAGAGTTTTGGTGAGAAAATATATTTCAGCAGCAGGTCAAATCATGATGAAAAATGTATGAAAAAGTAATTAGCAATATTTTATGGAAATTTAATTTGAAATATTCTAACGCTTTACAGTAAGGTTACATTTGTTAGCATTAGTTATTGCATTAAGTATCAAACTAGCAATGAACACATTTTTTACAGCATTAATCAAGTTTCATGTCAAGTTTTAGAAATATAAATATGTATACATACAGTATATAGTATATGATTTATTAATATATAAATTTAATATTTTGAATGTATAAATATATTATTTTTCATTAATTCATTTAAAATAAATATTAATATTATATGTGTTTGTGTGTATATACAGTATGTATTAATATAGAAATTATTCGTAATAATTTATAAACATATTTTTCATAGCTAATTCATGATCAATATTAATATTATAGTTTGTTAATTTCTACAGCTTGACATGTTAATGTGTTAGCATATGTAAAAATTAAAAGTAATTATGTTTTGGAATCAGTACAAGCTGTATTGTAATATTTTTTTATTGCTAGTTCATGATACAGAATGCATTAACAAATACTGATGAATTTAACCTTATTATAATGTGCTACTGATTTCCTATGGATGTTATTCGACTAATCAATTATTTTTCAGATTATGGTTGGATGCTTTACGAGTCAGATTCAGTCGGTCTATTGCATGAGCAAGCGTTTCTTAACCAGAATAAACGGCAGACAGTCCCAGACATCAGAAGTGAAATCTTTGGGTCATCACTTTGCATACCTCTCTCTTCATAAAAAAAAATGCAAAATTTAAACAAGAAATAAATATTTGAGCAATAAAATTCATCACTCTTCACCACAAAGTTTTGGGTTTTATTTATTGACTAGTCGGTTTCTTGACCAGAATTAGCTGCAGACAGACCCAGACATCCAAATGTGAATCTTTGGGTTAATGACTCATTTTGCATACCTGGTCAATCATGGTAAGATTATGTAAAAGGATCTGAAGGCACTTCTTTCTTTCAGCTCAAGGTCCTCAGATACAGTTTGCACAGACAGTCACCTTGGTGCCACCCACTTCTGGCCGCTTGGGTGGCTGGGCTGAAGAGGAAGAGGAGGAGCAGGGCGACGAGGAGGAGATAAACACCAACCCTGTGTCGGATCAGACCAGCAGAGGGAGCAGCTGAAGTGCCTTCAACCTGTACAGTGTGTTTCACCACATCACTTCAACCAATCAAACACAGGACAAAATAGGATTCAATTTGGACTCAAACTAGTTAATATCACTACATATGAAGATCTGATTAGTGTTTCAATGCAAAATGGCTCAAGTATTTTAACATCTCTCTCTTTCTGGTTTGCAGTTTTTGTTCATTTCTGGTAGCTGTGGCCTTACTTTGGTTTGAAACCCTTTGATCAAGCGTGTTGGGACGCCATACCAAGCATGTCGTTCAAGGAGCCCGTCTGAGCCGTTCGGTTCTCTGGACGCACCATCTTCCAGTTTAGAGGAACTGTGACGTAACGGACTGCAAGAGTATGTCTGCCACTTCCCCTCCCTCGTCACGTCACTTACATTTACATTTCAGACTGCTGTGTGTTTGTGTTGGAGTGTGTGTTTTTGTTTTGTTTATGACACAACAAGGTGACACTTGTTTTACAGTATTTATTTCCATTGCATTTTCTTTCATGCAACGTTTGTTTTTTTTTTGGGTTCGAGCAAGTTACGTTTTCCGCCTCTCTGATTCAAAGGCGAGCCAGGGAGTATTTACTTTTGAAGCGCCTGCCTCGGTTTTGAAGGATGAAAACATCCTTTTATCGTATTATTGCTAGTTTCACTTTTGCGTTACAGAACAAGCGGACAGAAAATATCACTGAATGTAAAATCATACCAGTTGCCTCGTGAGAAAAAAATATATATAATTTTGAGAAATAAAACATGATTTTTTTCTTTAAAGAAAATATAAATAGGCTAAAGGATTTTTGCTTAATGAAACATTTTATGTAAATTAAAAGTAATTTGCATTTGCAAATGTTTTGACAAGTCTTAACAATAACCTCTTAACCTGAAATAAAAAAAATAAAAAAAAAGATTTTAGCAATAAAATTCATCTTTACCAAAAAGCTTTTGATTTGCAGGGGAACGCACAAGTTCTTAAACTAAATAAAAATGAAGTCTTATTTTTGCGGTTTGTCTAAAAAGTAACATTTCATCTACAGCAACATATAGCTAGTTTTAATCATATTAAAACATCTTAGATGACCATATGACTGCACTAAAGGATTTTTGCTATTTAAATGAGGCTAAAGCTATAAGAATGATTAACTATCAAACTGAAGAGTTAATGTGGAAAAACAGTAAATTATTCAAATTAAAGCATTTTTTTAAAAGCCAGACAGTAGTCCCAGTTCACAGCTTGTTCAGCTGGTAAACAGCAGATTAGCACATTATTTAACCACTTAAAAAGTTCAAATGAAACACTATGCAAGGTTAAAAGCAGTTTGACGGTGTTAGTGTCGTGTTTTTGAGGTTGGTTTAGGATTTGTACTCTGTACCCAACCGATAACAGTCTCTTCCAGCGTTTTGAATTAAATATTACACATCTGACCTTTCAAGTCATATCCTAGAATTCATCATTTTAAGCTGTTAATGTCATGTGTCCAAGTCTGTATCGACCCAAAACTGAAGGGTGTGATTTTTGTGCTGTGCCTGCGGTAAGAGTTCAGTCAGGTTTCAAACTAGAACCTGCCGTTATGTAGAACAAAATATATTTGAACTAATGTGCTCTCTCAAAGCGTAGGAAGGTTTGTCTCAGTAATATATAGAGCTTAAGGGCTTTTGATAGTTTACACATGGTATATGACACTCTGGTCAGAGATATACTCACAATTCATGTAAAACACTGAACTTCCTGTGGCCAGAGCGTGTCAGAAGCTTTCAGATATCATCTACTTGAAATACTGCAGTTCGAGAGTAGCTTCAAGCGTAGTTAATAAAGATAACGGCATCCATATCACACCCACTGAAATACCTCCTGATGTACCTTAAGACCGTGTATGTACAGTATTTATTTGTGTGGGACATTATTGAACGAACGCCATCAGGATGTAGTTGCAGGCGTGCAGTTAACAGTGTTACAGGATTGGAGGGTTTTTCCACACAAGACTGAACTGCGTAAGTGAAACACTTTGTTTTACAGCTCTGTTATCTTAATGTTCTGTTTAACAGTCTGGGGTCGGACTGTGCCAGGTGCTATATATATTTAATTTGTTTCGATATTTATCTCTTTTTGTTGG
>NW_015557091.1:2268145-2272652 GCF_001515605.1 Sinocyclocheilus anshuiensis | reverse complement strand
TTTCTTTCTTTCTTTCTTTTTTTTTTTTTTTTTTTTTTTTTTTTTTTTTTTTTTTTTTTTTTTTTTTTTTTGTGTCTGATCGAAATAACACTATCAAAAAATAAACCATACCAACCGGGATTTGCTGTCTTGGCTTATCTTTGCAAGCACCAGTGTTGTTCTAGTATTACTTGTATACAACTGTAGTATTTAATATTTTTAATTAGCCTTTATTGCTATATTATCAGTTTTAATTTTAATTTTATTTTAGTAATTTTGTTACAGGCTTTCTTCATTGGTATATATATATATATATATATATATATATATATAGTTATTTATTTGAGCTTTATTCCCATTACCAAAAACAATTTTTAATAGTTTTAGTTAATAACAACACTGTCAGGCACATGACTAGGACAACAAAACATCAACATATAAACGGACAAAGCAGCACTGGGGCCTGTTTCATAAAACAAGTTTACCAAATAAAAGCCAGGTTTATTTCAGTTAGCCTGACTAATTGTCAATTAATTTGGTTCAAAATAAGTCCGACTAACTGAAATAAGCCTGGCTTGTTTGGTAAACTTGTTTTATGAAACAGCCCCCAGGATTACATACAGAATCAACAGACGGACAACATCTTAAGAGATGGTTAAATATATTGTTTATTATACTGGATCATTTACATGTCACAACTCTCTGTTTTAAAATTGTGACACCTGTACTAGAAATCCCATTGTAGTTTATATAAAACAATACAATAATACATTGTAGCTGAGTGCAGAAAACATGGAAGATGATATCTTGCCTTTTACCATATTGCAATGTATTGTAGTGAAGCTGAAGCGCCCCAAAACGTACTTGGACACTCAAAAATGTCACTGCAATAGAACTAAATAGATTTTTCCAAGCCATTTTTCAATGGGCCTGAGGTATTTTTAGATCATCACACGAATGATGAACATGATCCATTAAGATATGAAATACCTTTTGTCTTAATTTTGCACAGTATATCTATTGTTTTACCATTGAACCCCAACAACTTGATTTTGTGAAAAGTTTTGCTTTGAAAGTGTGCTTGTGCTATATTTATTTAACATAAATGCCACTTGGGTTGATAATTTTTATCTTATGCAATGGCTTTCAGACATTTTTTTAAAGGAACAGTTCGCTCAGAAATTAAAATTTGCCATCCAAGACGTAGATGAGTTTGTTTCTTCATCAGAACAGATTTGGAGAAATGTAGCATTACATCACTTGCTCAGCAATGGATCCTCTGCAGTGAATGGGTGCCGTCAGAATGAGAGTCCAAACAGCTGATAAAAACATCACAATAATCCACAAGTAATCCACACGACTACAGTCCATCCATTAACATCTCGTTAAGTGAAAAGCTGCATGCTTGTAAGAAACAAATCCATCATAAAGATGTTTTAATTTTAAACCATCGCTTCTGGCCAAAATACGAGTCCATAATCCATAATAACACTTCCTCCAGTGAAAAAAGTCCATCTCCTGTTGTCTCACCAACATATTTGTTCAGAATGTTTTTGGACTGTTTTCACTTGTAATCAGTGCTTGATCTGTGCATATTTCTCTCCTGATTCAGACAGGCAACTTTTTCACTGGAGAAAGCAATATTATGAATAGAGGACTCATATTTTGGCTGGAAGTTTTTTTTTTATCAGCTGTTTGGACTCTCATTCTGACAGCACCCATTCACTGCAGAGGATCCATTAGTGAGCAAGTGATGTAATGCTACATTTCTCCAAATCTGTTCTGATGAAGAAACAAACTCATCTGCATCTTGGATGACCTGAGGGTGGGTACAGTTTCAGCAAATTTTCATTTTGGGTGAACTATTACTTTAAGTGTCCAGATACTTTTTGGGCTATATATAAACATGTATATATGAGCAGTTGAGAAATATATGAGCATGCAAGAAAAAGGAAGACACCTGTAACTTCTAGGTAGCACCCCCCAAAACATAAAAGAATCAAAATCAATCCGTTTTCGAGTAATGTGTCAAGCTTTTCAACTGTATCATCTAAAATAATTGAATATATCCTAGTGGATGTGGAACTGTGATCTATTTTTAATGTTCATTATAATTAATACGAGCATGTAACTCGTCAACAGCTTTTCAGCGACTGATGATTTGATTTTCACGTCAACACATCGCATACAGTCTTTGCCACTTAAGGTAATGAATTAACTCCCGATCTGAGGAAACGATCTGATGAATGGATTCACATGTGGGATAAGTGAAGCTTTCATATGAACATTACACATAAAATGCATCATTCATCAATCTAAATAATAACATCCCATCTCATCTCTGCCAAGTGGATGGAAGTCAAAATAAATAGAGTAACATTAGCTTGTCGAAATAAAATGGCATGAAAAGCAAATTGCTGGTAACTCGGGTTGTACCGAAAGCATCTCATTTCTTCTGTTTACCTGACCGCTAATAATTAAGACTTGAAGGTAATATACGGTATTCATTAACACATTATGCATATTATTGCACTTATATACACAAAATATGAACAGAGACAAACATTCTGAATGATTACACATTTTTGAGTACTATCGCAGGGCTGAATTCAGTCAAACCGCGGTTAAAGCTCACACGATTATATTGTACAAAAAAAGTGCCAAAATAGATTTAAACCATGGCCAAACCGACTGTATCTATAACAATTTTTGTGCAATATTAAAATGCTTTCTTTTTCAAATTTGTTTAGGCGGCTTGATCAAATTAGGCCCACAGTGTTCGTACAGGATTCAGAAAAGCACAGAGAAAAAATACTCTCTGGGATGTAATACCGTCACAGTATTTGTACGTCTGAAATCGTCCGAAAAGAAATGGCATGAAATTTTCCACAATGTCAAACAAACAGTGGCTGTGATGTTAATAAAACCTGAGTTTTGTTTTGGAAGTGTTGCCTATTTGTACTTGATGATGATATATCGATTCTATTCAGGTGTTTTTGTTTTGTTTTGTTTTTTATCTATTTAACATGTACATTTTCGTGGACTTACACTTCTTTTGGAGTCTATCCGATATATACAGTTTTCCGTCATATCCTAAACCGTCCCGCCGGGGTCCCGTCGCCTGTGTCATCAACAAGCGAATTCCTCGAAGTTGCCTATAGCCGGGTGACTAGGTAGCACGTTCGGCGCGAATCCGAGACTGTCCGAGTGACTCCGGAGTGTGTCACATGTGCTCTGAAAGAGAGGAAACGGAAGATTTCGAGGGGTGGGAGGATACGAGAAGATCAGATGAGGGGTTGAGAGGAATTCATGTCAGTGACACCCATTTATAACAATGGAAATAAGTAAGGGAGTGAAACAAACAAGGGATGTGAATAAAACATGGCAGCAAACAGAACGTCAATAATGAAGAATGCATGTCAAATTGGATAAAAAGGAGGAAGAATTAATGGATAAAGGGGTATGGATGGAGGGGAGTAGGGAAGGAAGAAGTTTTCTTAGTTTTGTTTCTATAGCGCTGGAAATCTACCAGCGAACTTTGCAATCACAACTCAGCAGGATGCATAGAAATAATTCAGTGTCATTCCAGTGAACCGTGTGTGTGTGTGTCGTACTCATTGTGTGTAAACCTGTGATAACACCATGTTACTGGGCACAGGCCTCATCACAATGAAACAATGGAAGCCATTTTAGCCTTTCAGGCTAAACAGAATAAATCTCTGGATTTACCTTCCCCATTAAATTTATAGTAATGTCATGTTACATTTAATACACAAATATCAGTCTGTCAGTCATACAATGGCAGTCAATGGGCTCCACGGCTTTGAGAGTAAAAAAACATACACGGACAAAACCAAATTAAACCCTGCGGCTCGTGATGATACATTGAGGTCTTAAGACACAAAACGATTGGTCTGTGCAAGAAACTGAACAGTATATAATTTTTTACCTCAGATCCACCGCAATGTCTAACTGTCCTGAGCGCATTCACAACATCCGGCACGTGACGTCAAATAAATACGGTTGGGCAAAAAATTCCATGTTGTCTGATGATATATCAAAATCGTCTTCCATTGTGATGACCTGTACTTCTAAATATCTTTAGATCATCGCAGTGCCAGTGAACACGTCCGCAATCTCTCTGCACTGTGTAAATAATGAGTGACGTATACGTGCGACAGATCGCTTCCGCACATGCGTCTACTATCATAGATATGTATAGATGCCCTATTCGAACGCTCCAGATATGTTGACGTGTCCGCCATTTTGGAACATATAGCGGCCCATAGAAACAGTCACTAATGAGACATCTACTTATATGTATCTATGTCTACTATGCCAGAGCACGTACACGCGTCACGCGCCGGATGTTGTGAATGCGCTCAGACATTGCGGTGGATCAGAGGTAAATAATGATACCAATACTGTTCAATTTCTTGCACAGACCGATCGTTTCGTGTCTTAAGACCTCAATGTATCGTCACGAGCCGCAGGGTTTAATTTGGTTTTGTCTGTGTATGTTTTTTTT
>NW_015557091.1:2260514-2267812 GCF_001515605.1 Sinocyclocheilus anshuiensis | reverse complement strand
TTGATGTGTAAAGACACGAAACAATCGGTCTGTGCAAGAAACTGAACAGTATTTATATCATTTTTTTACCTCTTATCCACCGTAATGTCCAACTGTCCTGAGCGCGTTCTCAACAGCCGGCGCGTGACGTCAAATAAATACGGTCGGGCAAAAAATTCCACGTTGTATGATGATATATCAAAATTGTCTTCCATTGTGATGACCTGTACTTTTAAATATCTTTAGATCATCACAGTGCCAGTGAACACGTCCGCAATCTCTCTGCACTGTGTAAATAATGAGTGATGTATATGTGCGACAGATCGCTTCCGCACATGCGTCTACTATCATAGATATGTATAGATGCCCTATTCGAACGCTCCAGATATGTTGACGTGTCCGCCATTTTGGAACATATAGCGGCCCATAGAAACAGTCACTAATGAGACATCTACTTATATGTATCTATGTCTACTATGCCAGAGCACGTACACGCGTCACGCGCCGGATGTTGTGAATGCGCTCAGACATTGCGGTGGATCAGAGGTAAATAATGATACCAATACTGTTCAATTTCTTGCACAGACCGATCGTTTCGTGTCTTAAGACCTCAATGTATCGTCACGAGCCGCAGGGTTTAATTTGGTTTTGTCTGTGTATGTTTTTTTTACTCTCAAAGCCATGGAACCCATCGACTGCCATTATATGACTGACAGACTAAGTCACCTACATCTTGGATGCCCTGGGGGTAAGCAGATAAACATCAAATTTTCTTTTTTGGGTGAACTATCCCTGTAAGTTAGTAATTTATTTGTATAGTACATTTTTATACATTTCTTAAGGTATATATATCATATATCAAGGTATATATATATATATATATATATATATAGGTATTTTCCTGTTGATTCCCACATAATAAATGTAACTGGTTCTTCAGTTTGCAAAGACAAGAAATAAAATAAAAGAAATACAGCTTGTATATTGTATATAAAAATTTTAATTTAATTAAATGCAGCTTGTATATTTGTTAAAGCACTTAAATTAATTATAATATGTATAAAAATGTGCTTTATATAAGCTGTATATTTGAGTTAGTGAGTGATTTTACACACTACTCTCATGTTACCACAATTTTAACTGGCTCTTCAATTTGTAAAAATAATAATAATAATAATAAAATTAAATATTCAGCTTGTGTATTTGTATAAAAAATTATTTTAAAAATGTAATGTTTATCTAGGTGTAATTTCTTGCATAGTCTTTCACTGTAAGTGCACATAATTTGTGCTTGTTTTAATAAAATGAAGGATGAACTGAAATGATCTGTGGTAATTAACAGCATATCACATATGCTAAAAATAGAGTTTCACTTGTTTTGAAACTGCAATACCCTGGATTTCGACTGCTAAAAATAATATGATAAAAAATATAAAAACAGCAGTTTCACAAAGAAACAGAGTAGCAGTAATTCCTCTGGCAAGTAGGCTTGTTTTTCATATTTCATAAGCCGAGTCTTGTAGACAGACTTATGAAAGGTGTCATTGGGTGAAAATAATTGCTCTGTCTGAAATAAACCAATAAAGTTGCAGCTCTGGGACGTTTGTCTCCTCTTCGCTCAGCATTTCCTATATCATCTTAACATTGCTTTGTTTATCACTAAAATATTCAGATTAGTTATTGGATTACAGTCTAATACATAATGACTATACACAAATTTATTTCATGTGGGTATGTTAAAAATTCATGCAATGAGCCGTATTCAAAGCAAGAGCGTTATAAATGGGAACTTTCTCGTATAAGACGTCCTTTTCCATCACATTTCCACCTTGTTTCATCATTCATCTGTCTATCAGACATCATCGAGTCCTTCAAAATAGCACAAGCTTCAACCAAATATAATCTTGACCTTTCACTTAGACAAACCTTTCCATATGACATACAGCATGTTGCTCATATAATAATGATGCCCTGGTGTCGTCACTATAGAATACATAAAACGGAGAACCAGAAGACTTTGTCTTTGTCAGCAGGAATCATTTCATCGTCTACCAGGCAAAAACGTACCAAATATAGTTCTTAACTATACACTGCAAACTTACAACTACTTCCTGTCTCCAGACCATATCTTTACTAGGCTGGAATCGTTTGCCGTTGTTAATGATATATAAGCCTGAGAAATTCAGTATTAATGTGCACATATTTCCACTAAGCAACCTTAACTTAAAAACTTACTGTCGCTTTTTTTCCCCGTTTTTTAAGATGAGGTTTCAAACATTTTTGCTAATTGTTTTTGCAGACCATATATATATACACAATACTGTTCAAAAATTTGGAAATGGTAAGATTTTATTTTTATATGTTTTTGAAACAAGCCTCTTTTGCTCACCAAGGCTGCATTTATTTGATCAAAAATACAGCATAAACAGTACAATTGTGAAAAAATATTACTATTTAAAATAAATGTTTTCTATTTGAATAAATTGTAAGATGTAATTTATTCCTGTGATCAAAGCTGAATTTCCAGCATCATTACTCCAGTCTTCAGTGTCACATGATCCTTCAGAAATCATTCTAATATGTTGATTTACTGCTCAAGAAACATTTCTTATTATTATCAATGTTGACAACAGTTGTGCTGCTTAATATTTTTGTGGAAACTGAGATGATTTTTTTTTTCAGGATTTTTTGATAAATAGAAATTTAAAGAAAACAAATATATTTGTAACAATGTAAATGTCTTTACTGTCACTTTTGACCAATTTAATGTATTAATTATATATTGTATTTTTATATTTTACATATAATTGTAATATATATGAAGAGTTCATTTGCAAAAACCGATAACTCCATTTTTTTATTTTTTCAGAAATCACGTTTTTTTATTGCGCATTCCAAGTAATATCAATCAAAATGCAGTTGGGTTGTTTTGATTAAGTAATAATAACTTAAACAAGTACAGGTAATTTACAAAATTAAAGTTAATTGAAAGTATGTTTTTTTTTTTACATATTAAAAGTTTGTTTTATAGCAAAAGCAGATAACTCCAACAGTCGTTTTTTTTGGCAAAAGCAGATAACTCCACATTTCATGTTTTAGAGTTTAAAAAAACACTCGTTTAATCTTTGTAATCTCCTCAGATGACAATGTAGATGCCTGATAAACGTTGTTGTTGTTGTGATCATAAACTGTATGGATGTGATTACACGCAATACACCGAGCTTTTCCCTCATTATTGTAACGTGCTGCTTTTGCAAGGTTCCGTGAAAACGTTTCAGCTTTTATTTTCCTTTTTCGCCCTGAAGAAGATATCACAGGTTTATCAAGTTCGTCGAAATGATCCATCCTCGATCACTTTTAGTCAGCTTTGACGAAACTCCTCTTCTTCTTCTTCTTCATTGGAGTTTTACAGCAGTTGGCATCCATAGTGTTGCATTACTGCCAACGAAACTCCTCTCTCAGCTAGCACTTCTTTTCAGAGTGAAAGTAGCCTTGTCACCTGACCTGAATACAGCGCGCTGATTCGCTAAAATGGACTTATCGGCTTCTGTTCAAAAACAACAAGGGTGCTTGTCGGCTTCTGCAGTAAAATGTAAACTCGCGATGCCTTGAAAGTGGACTAAACCGGCTTTTTTGACAAAACGTGTTTAGGGTTCAGATCGCGCTGTATGTGGAGAATAATGCACGGCAATCACGTTTTTTTTTAAAGTGGCGTGTATCGGTTTTTGCAAATGAACTCTTCATATGCAATTTCACTGACCCCAGACTTTTGAACAGTAGTGTAATTACGATACAAAAAATATATATTTGATGTAAAACAGCAACATTTTTGGGAGAAAGAAACAAAACATGTTGGGAGGAAAACAGAAAGAAAGAAAAAACTGAGAATAACAGCAAGTGAAAGCTACAGGTGTCGTTTTACCTGAACTTCTGCAAACCATCATCTCCATCTGGAAAGCTACAGGGTTTTGAAAAAGGGATCTTAGAATGCGTAACAATGACATTTGTGCATGTCTAGAACTACTGACATTAAATGTCACGAAGGGAAGAGACTCTAAATGGCGTGAATAATGCAAGGACACAATGAAATGCTTCTGGAATATTATTAATGGCGGCGCTACCTGGGGACATGGTTAGGCGTGACACCAGGGCTGGTGGGATTCTCGGGGAAATCCTGGAATAAACATGATGGAAAGAGATGAAGATGACCAAACCCAGGCTGAGGCCAGTTCACTTCCAACTTACTGTATTGTAAATATGAAACTAAATAGCTCTCATTAAATAACTATATTTACTAATTAAATATATTTTAACATATGTAATTACATTTATATAAAAATACATTTGAAATATTTTTCATTTGATTTGAAAATGAATTGACCTTCACCAGATTTATGACAAAATAATACCGCGCTGAAAAAGCAATGGTCCAACCGTTTAAAATCATGTTGTTTCTCTAAAATATGCATTTTACATATATTATTTAAAGTTAAACATTGAATCAAATTATTTTAATGGATGCTAATAACTTCAAAATATAATATAAAACAGCACCTGCCATGAACTACGATTTAAAAATCATGAGCATACTTTATAGTGGTAAACATTTTGAATACCAAACTTACCTAAACTAATTTCGCTATGTTAATTCTAAAGGCTTGTTAGTGTATTTTAATGTTTGATCAGTGATGTCCTGGTGCATGCTGGGAAGGGGTAAATGATGGATCGTTTTGTCTGCTATGGTATGATAATGGTGAATGACGCTGATGTTGTGGTACACTATTTCAGTGTTCTGTCATACTGCAATTTGCTCATATAAAAATTAACATTCGGTCATCATTTACTCAACCTCTGCAACATCTCTTTATCATACAACGGCAACACGGCTGTCAAGTTTCAAAAACAACCTAAAATCACCATAAAGAGTCCTTCAGAAGTCACAGTAGTAGTGCTTTTAGGTGAATTTTTGTCCTTTATAAGAGCTTGACTGACAGCCTCTGATGATTATATGCTTTGGCTTTATGCAAAAGAACACAGAACATCTTTTGTGTTCCATGGAAGGAATAAAGAAAGTCAAACAGGTTTGGAATGACATGAGGATGAGTAAATGATGACATTAGTAATGTTTTTTGTAAAAACGTTGATCTGAACATGGAAAAAAAGGCTTCTTGGATGAAATATTATTCTGTCGTGCAAAGAAACTTCACTTCACTGGTGTTATAATCCAGGCAGTGTGGACAAGAAATCTTGAAACCAGAATGTTCTTAGTGCTCAAGAACATAATGAACTTCCAACTTCCTAACTAACTAAATAAAACATTTTGAAGTAAATAAATAAAATAAACACTACTTCACTGACAGATCACAAGCGATGAGTCTCAATCCCAGTCCTTTCTCATCCCTAATTTACTGTCGACTTTTTTATATAAAATAAATAAAAAGTTCCAAAATTAAAATAAAGTATTGAATACAACCAATGTATAGCCTGCAAGGCCATAGGCATGATCTGAAGGACAGAGAGAAAACGTATATAAACCTTATTAGCTGGGCTGTGCATATTAATTAGGTGACACTAGTTTCACTCAGAAGTCCTAATTGATTTTCTGAAGAGCACAGATCATCTGCTAATTTGATCTAAATCGGATACAAGGTTTGTCACAAGCGAAGGGCAGTGAACATGTTTAACATTTCTAAAACTTCCCCATTTCTGGTTTTGATATTTGTCCTTATTCAAACATAAGCCGATGTCTTTTGTGGAAAGGCCATCTTCATCAATCATTTCCCAGAATTTGAGCCAAAGACAAAAGGCAAGTAGATGCATGCAGCATTCAAGAGGACAATCCACACAAACAGAAATGATAAAAATATCAGCACACCCAACAACAAACAAGCAAAAAAACATTTCTGTGTCATCACAATGACAGTCTTTTTTGCGCATGCAGAGCAACACAGCTCACAGAAGCACAATTACCAGATTGTCACTAGCGCTGCGATGTGGCCGTCTCTTACGTAGAAAATGTCCCAGCACTTTGTCCTTAAAAACCTGAAAAATGGTGCAACATTTATAAAATATACTGTCAGCAAATTATTTGTAACCATGAGCACATTATTTACAGCAAAAGAAAAGGACAAATAAGACAAGCTAGAACGCAACAGACCTCATACAAATAATCGAATATCTCCAATATTGTCAAGACACTGGCTCCTATAAACAGACCCATCTGACCACCAATGTCACCTGAAAGAATATATAATATAATAAAAAATGAAATATTAAAAGGCAACTCTATTTTCCATATTGGTGTAGAATTTGCGAATTTTCCGCACACTTACCAAGTAATCCAGCCACTTCATATGCTTTCTTTTGTTCAATTTTCTCATAGTTCAGAGCCTCAAAAAAGATATCCAGCACCAATATGTTGTCCCTGTAAGATTAAATGCAATGACTGGCTGTTCAGATTAACTTTCCAGGACATGAATAAAAACAACACAATAAATCAAATCGAATTCAATGTGTAGTTAACATAAATTAAAATGTAAACTCACGCAATATACTGCTCAGTTTTGTTGAACTTCTTGGCGAGATATTTCGCCGAAGCCTTGCTGGGTATTTTCACCATGGACAGCTCTTTACCGTATCGAGTCATGTTGCACGGCGTTTCGCAAACGCAGTAATCATTGTCCTTCTCCACTAGAAAATCTGTCAAGTATTGTTGTTTTTATTATTATTACTATTATTAAAAAGAAAATTAGCATAAGCATATTTTAATTACATCATCATATAAAATCTGCAAAAGTCTGACATGGCTTTAGACATTATTTAGGCTGTCCACACGAAGCCAGAGCTTTCCCTATCCAATCTTTTTTCCCCCCTCATCTCAAGAAATATCTGCGTCTACACGAAACCACGAAACCGACACAAAACGATATAGTATACATGCCAGACCAGCATGTGGCGCTGTAATTCTGCCACAGAGATGCACTAAAAACGGAGAAGAAGACTTGGACAATGCGCATAAATATTGCGCGCGTTATACAAACGAACATGGAACAATACATTTATTAATCTGTGTTAATGTTAGTTAATAAAAAGAAAATCGTTCAGTGTTTGTTCATGTTTTTGTTGCTGTTACGTGACGTAGCGACTTGGGGCGAGACGTGGGCTGATGACGTCATCGTTTCAGAAAATATACGGATTCGCTGTCCACACGAAAACGCAAGGGCGGCGTTTTCAGATCGGTTTCACTCTCTCAAAACGCCGGATCCGTGTGGACGAAACGCCTACACTCTCAGAAAAAAAGGTACAAAAGCTGTCACTGG
>NW_015557091.1:2236029-2260340 GCF_001515605.1 Sinocyclocheilus anshuiensis | reverse complement strand
TCAAAAGGTACACTTTTGTACCTTTTAGGTACTAATATGTACACTTTAGGTACTAATATGTACCTTTATGGTACCAATATGGACTCTTTAGGTACAAAGGTGTGCCTTTTGAAAAGGTACCGCACCAGTGACAGCTTTTGTACCTTTTTTTCTGAGAGTGTATACGATACAAAATGTATGCGTATACAGCTAAAAGCATCTCCGTGTGGATGGGGCCTTATTAGTGATAGAAACACATAGCATTATGAAACTACACAAATCACTCCTGACGTCCTCTTACCTAAAGCTGGATCAGCGCAGTCTTTGTATTGTTCGGGTGTGCAGACGGTAGAGGTGCCTGTGATAGAAAGCAAAAAAAAAAAAGACAAAATGTTGTTTAAATTGCTAATCATCTGTAAAAATAATCAAATCAAACTCAGCATTCCAAACTACTTTCAAAGAAAAAAGTTAAACCTGTTAAAATTACAATAGAATTCTGTAGGTGTGAAAAAGCAAGCGTGTGGAGAGATAAAAAAATAAAATAAAATAAAAATAAAACTCCACATCCAAACAATTGCCAAAGAAAAAAAATATTTTAGAAATAAAATAAAATAATAAAAAAAGTTAAGAAATCTGCACATTCAAAAATGTATCAAAGAAAATAAAAGTTGTTAATATGGGCATTGAAATGAAAATGCACTATTTTTGCAATCTATTCAAAATATAAGCTTCTTGCTTAATTCTACTGTGAATTACAGTTTAAATGCTAAAGCAGTAAAGGTCTGGTCTGTCTGGTAATGTGTTGCCTCCACACCTGGCATGTGCACCATTCTGCAGTTGCAGTTTTCGAGCAGGTAGCGGGTCTCACAGTCGATGCGACAGGCCGTGATGCTGTAGGTGGAGAAATATTCAGAGTCCATCGGTTCGGATCTGCAGTCGCCCCACGGCGGAGGAAGATACTGGAGCTAGAACATAAAGTTTTATTCATTAGTGGCAGGACAAAGCTGTTCAATAACAAATCAAAACACACTAAGCCGAGCCAAAGAGCACAGCAATCAAAGGACTAACAGCAGAGGACATCAGCTGAATATAATAAAACCCACACTGCAATCAGCCACTTTTCACAATCTAGAAAAGCATGTGAGTTTTGAATGCAAAATTTCATAGAAAGAACATGATGGAAATCAGTGAAACCTGAAGAAAACCAGAGATATGTATACACGTGTGTGTGTGTGTGCAACATTTTTATCTGCCATTTTTCAATGAGTCAAGCACTATTTATTTTAAAATGTTTTTAAATAAAATAAACAATTTATATATATAAACAGACATTTAAAACAATTTATGTAGTTCAATTAAATGATACAATAAATAAATCTTTTTTAAATTGAAAAATAAATAGACCTTTAAAACTGTAAAACATAACTAAATAAAACAACTGAATAATAAATTAATAAATCAAATCATGAAAAGGGAAAAGCCTCATTTGAAAGTGATTACACTCTTAGTTACTATAGACACTGCAATGACCTTAATCAATATGCAAATGAGTATTTTTTGGATCATTTCCAAAAAAAAGATACAAACACAGATCCACTAGAAGATAACAAAAAAGCTTGACTAATTGACTAACAGTTGCTAAGGCAGGATTGGTCAGTAACGTTTTTAAGGCGGGGCTTAGGAACAGTTCAGTTACTGGAAGCAGCATTGCTGCTCATTTCTTAAGTCATTAAAATTATATTATTCTCTTCTTATGAAATTTAAGAGCCTTTTAATAAGAATCTTATAAAAATATAATTGGATTTTATATCATTTTGCATATCTAATGGCACCAGTAGAGAAGATAATCCTCCCATTAAATTAAGTCACTTTTTGAAGTCGCCTGCAAAAAGCGTCATGTAATAGAGAGTTTATGATGGATTCAGAGTGCTTTGAAGTTAAAAATGAAGAGGAAGCAGAAAATGTAGGTCAGTAAATTGAAAGCAAGATTAGTAGTGCGCAGTTGCCTTTAGCACTTGGTTATTTCAGCTAATTGATCTATTGCTAAGGGTCGATTAATGAAGACGTATTGATCTTGGCCGTGAGAGCTGCATTTGCCTTTGATCCACTGAAGCCTGTAAACGAGCGCTTTTCCTGACCTCCTGTCAATTAGTGCTCCCTAGAAACTGAATTAGATACTCATGAGGAGTCACATGACCTCAGTGCACACAACCATGCATAAAAATAAACACTGCTTGCATGGCTCAATAACAGAAACACTGTGGAGGACTAGGAGTAACATTTAAAAATGAAATATTAATGAATCAATTTCATAATTCAAAACTAAAAATGGAAATCATTTTTAAATCAACAGACATTTATTTTTTACATATTTTCTTTAATATATTTAAATAAGATAAATAGTATTTAAATAACAAATGAATATTGTTGTACTAAAACAAGACATTTAAAATGGTTTATGTAATTTGTGTTTTAAAATGTAGTTGAATGAAATGAGTTTTAAATGTCTTTAATTAAATTTTTCAATTAAAAATTACCTTGAAAAATTAAATTAATAAATAATTTTGAAATGCACCTTGTAATTCACAAATACAAAATAGAAATGAATAAATCACTTTTAAATGCACAAATATTACTTAAAACAATCGATTAATAAATAATAATTAATGCACTTTGTAATTCACAAATAAAAATAGATAAATCACTTTTTAAATGCACAAATTAAGACATATTTAAAAGTTGTTTACATATTTAACAAAAAGTAGACATTTACATTTTGTGTTTTAAAATGTAGTTGAATGAAAACTTATTTTTCAACTTAAAAATGTGTTTAAAACCTAACTAAATAAAATAAAAAATAGTAAATGAATACATTTTAAATGCACCTTTTAAAGCATTTAAACAATGCAATTATTATCATTATCCATTATTATTAAATCTCCACTGTCACTTTACTGCATAGAAGTTTGTATGCATACAAGTTGCATACATTTGTGACCCTGGACCACAAAACCAGCCATAAGGGTCAATTTTTCGAAATTGAGATTTATACATAATCTGAAAGCTGAATAAATAAGCTTTCCACTGATGTATGGTTTGTTAGGATAGGACAATATTTGGCAAAAATTAAGTTTTACTATATATACAGTAGGAAATTTACAAAATATCTTCATGGAACATGATCATGATCTTGGCATAAAAGAAAAATCAATAATTTTGACCCATGCAATGAATTTTTGTCTATTGCTACAAATATACCCCAGCGACTTAAGACTGGTTTTGTGGTTCAGGGTCACATTTATTATTATTATCAATATTAAAAACATCTGTGTTGCTTAATATTTTGTGCAAATATAAAAAGTCTGGTTTTCTCCAGGTTTATAGAGATGATGGTGTAGATGGAGAGTAAGTAGGGCAGATGATATAAGGACATGTGATAAATGCGATATGTGTAGCATTATGTACCAGTTGTTGCTGACAAGACACAAAAGTTTGAAAACCAGGGGCCACACCAAATCCCAGCTGATCTATGAAGGGCGGCTCGTCCTGGCTGTGGATCTGAACTTTGATGCCCGCCTCGTACGAGGTTTCGTCTGCGGGGAGACATTAAACAAAATTATTTACAGAGCGGGAGATTTGATGTCTACCACCTCGAGGCATATATATAATGACTTTATAATGAACTTTATAATTACTTTATCCAGAATGCCAATCCATGTTTTGTCACTGCCTCTGGATATAAAAAGTCTCCTCTAGAGCCATTAAAATGACTAAGATTAATAGATTATAAATACGTAATCTTCACTAGCATACAAGTACATCAATTCTGAACACTGACCGCATGTCATCTACAGCTGATTAAACTGCACTTTGATACTCGTTACTCTTTGTTTCGTATTTATTTTCTGTGCATGATTATGTTGAAAAATTGCAGCATGCCACAGAAAATGAACGAGGCGTCTGACGCAGCAGTAATAGGGCAGGTGTACTCAGTAAAAACGACCAAAAAAAAAGACCTAACGTTGTTATCTCCACATCCAAATGTTCTACCACAAGTGAAATCATTTTGGGGCGACCACTTATGGGTGAATTATGCTAATGTGCAATGCTGCATATCAGTTCCTTCAGATATGATGTATCTTGTCTTTTTGAAATATTATTTTTTGGAACATAATTGAACCAAGAAACCTGCACAGTTTTTATCTTATTTAAAATGTGTCAGCATTTCAAGCCTATGTGATGCATATTGTCATAAGGTTTCATTTAAAACATCATGTTTGGATATTATTTAACTTTCTGTCTGAAACTTCTGAATTGATAAAATTATTGAAGAAACACGTTAGTAATATGAATGAAATGGTGGCTCTTCGACAGTAAATAAATGATGAGAAACACATCACTGATGTCTTTTTTAATGTATTGATTACCTGTGTCACCCCAAACCGGTAAGTACTCATCCTGTTGAATGTCCAGCATGATTTCCAGCCCATTTCCTGTTCCGCCTTTTAAAGTTGTCAACAAGGGGTTTCCATCCAGACCAGAGTTGAACGTGTAACATTTCCCATATCTTGTGTAAATCTGTGGGTGGACAAACCATTAAAAAAATATAATAAATATAAAAATACCAAAAAAGTAATAGTATAATATCTGAAATTATATTTTTATATAATTAATATCCAATTTTATGTATTTATTACCAATTGTATTTATATGGTAATCATGTATACTGTATACTACTTTTCAAAAGTTTGGGGTTGGATTTCTTTTTTATATATATATATATATATATATATAGAAATGAATACTTTAACACATTTATAATGTTAAAAGGGATTTCTATTTCAAATGAAACCTGAAAAAATTTATGGTTTCCACAAAATTATGAAGCATCACAACTGTTTTCAACATAATATAATAATAATATATTATGCACAAATCAACATATTAGAATGATTTCTGAAGGATCATGTGACACTGAAGACTGGAGCAATGATGCTGAAAATTCAGCTTTGATCACAGACATAAATTACATTTTAAAATATTTTCAAATATTAAAGAGCCATTTTAAATTGTACTTAATATTTCACAGTATTACCGTTTTTACTGTATTTCTGAACAAATAAATGCATCTTCCTGATCCCTAATCAACTTAGATGATATACTGATCACAATTCCTCACATATTCAAAGCAAGAAAAAATGTTGACACGTGGTTGATGTCGACACACTTTCACTGTAAGAAAATCCAATTAACTGACAGCAATTTAAAGAACAGGCTTCATCCCTTTTGTAGATAATAGCTGCCTAAATCTGATGGTCCTGACGGTGTTTTGACAGTGATGCAGCGAGAGACACCGGCAACAGTGATGAGTTCAGTCATGGTTTCCTGACCCTGCTATGACACTAATGAGTGAGAGATCTTCAGGCTCTAGGGCTTCAACAAGGACTGTCTCCCGCTCACTGCTCGGGAAACAAGCTCAACCTCGACAGCACACAAAATACTACAGCTATATTCTGCCTGCTTTATCCCTGTGGGTTCTGAGATGTTTCTGCAGGAGAATGATGAATACAAGCAGGATAATTAAGGGGCAAACAGAACAGCTGAAGATATAGAACATCTGACGTTACTGAAAGATGATGTGATTTATTTGTTCAGTGTTACAACAGGTTTTCCGATCCCAGTTAAATGTACACAGATTACAAGTAAGCCATTCATAAGTTTTCATTCAAAAGAACGGACTAATAATCACATACAAACACAAACTATTCAGAACACCTTAGCAATTGCCTAGCAACACCCTAGCAACTGCATACAAGCACATTAGTCTACAGAGAACACATTCTAAAAATGACACCCTTACAAGCACTAAACTACTCAGAATACCTTAGCAACTTCACAGCAACACCCTAGCAACCAAAAACAAACATTTTATACTACTCAGAATATCTTAGCAACTGCATGGCAATACCCTGACAACCTCACAGAACACTGTAGCAAATGCATACAGACCCACTAAACTACGCAGAATACCTTAGCAACACCCTGGCAAACACAAACAAACATGCTATACCACTTAGTAACTGCATACCAACACATTGACAACCTCACAGAACACCCTAGCAAACGCATACAAACACACTAAACCAGTCAGAAAACCTTAGCAACACCCTAGCAACCACAAACAAACAGACTACTACTCAAAACAATTTAGCAACTGCATAGGAACGTCCTGACTACCACACACAAACGTTTTACACTACTCAGAACCTCTTAGCAACTACATAGCAACACCCTGACAACTTTACAGAACACCCTATCAAATGCATACAAACCCACTAAAATACTTGGAATACCTTAGCAACTTTAAAGCAACACCCTAGCAACCACAAACAAACATGCAAACACTACTCAGAAACTCTTAGCAACTACATAGCAACACTCTGACAACCTTGCAGAACACCCTAGCAACCGCATACAAACCCACTAAAATACTTGGAATACCTTCGCAACTTCAAAGCAACACCCTAGCAACCATATTTTTGAAAATGTTATTCAGTGCCACTAGTGGTGCAGATATTAAACACTTGACCTTTAAAAAAGGACACAAATAAGCAAATGAATTCGTCTGACACAATCTCACTACAATCGCTGTTGCCACTTTCTTATCAAGCATCTGACGAGTGCGATGTGAGGTTAAGATTGATTATCTCAAAATCTCAATTTACATCAAAGTGCTTCGAGCTAAAATGAACCGTTGTTGTCAGCATGTCGCTGCATCACAGAGAATTTGTGTTTGCCATGTCGAGTTCACGGTTTACCAAAACACACCAAATGAGCACATTGTTTCTGAACAATAGTGGAAGCCTCTCTCTCTCTTCCCTGTTTCCCAAGTAATTAACTTCATTCATTCTCGCGCCGCACCAGGCGAGAACTCATTTAGACTGATGATTCAGAGCTTTGTGCATATGTAATCTGCAAGTGAGCGTGGATTCGTGGAAAGCAGTGATGTTGATTTCACATCAGATTTTAGCTATGTGTACAATTTCATATGTTTAAACACTGGAAGGGATTTTGGGATTATGAGAGGTAGATTGGTTTTCCATCTGATAATGGAGAAAAAGAGGATCAAGATATTAAGTAAAGGAGTTTAGCTGGAGGCAGGTTTTAAACACATCTGTGCAAAGCACCAACAGCTTTTTAATAATTCATGCGTCTTCTATCCAGAAATTTGTCAGAGTGCAGTTTCTGTGCCAGTAGATGCTATTGAGATTTTTAGCCTCAGGGTTTCTGCGAACAGTCCTCTAAATCTGCCATACGTCTCTATAAAAGAAAAGAGAACATTAAAAAAAATGTTGATTCTCATGACAAATGCAGCCGGCAATTTAGCAAATAAATGATTGGAAGTGAACATTTTATTTATGAAAACATACAGGTGAATCTGGGGAAAACCTTTCATGAACACGAGCAGCTCATATTTCACCCCAAGATCAAAATCTATTCTCATTATTATAATGCAAAACAAAAAACTCATTCTTGTTATAATGCAAATAATAGTATAAGAGTATATTATACAAATACATAATACATATTACATAAATATTATAAATGTTACATATTTTACTTCGAAATACAAAAATGTTATTACTTTATTCATATGATTTAACTTATGTATATTTACGTATATTTATACAAAACAGTAGTGTTAATTATACTGCATTTAATTTATGCTTATATTTCTTTACTTATTTAATTATTTTAAATGATTACAATAATGAGAATCTACTGCCATTGATAGAAATAAGAATTATATGGAATTGACAAGAGAAGTTCATAATTTTTTTTTAAACCTATTATATTGGTTAATGCAAAATATTAATATAATCAGACAAATAAAATTATAAAAAAATATTTTTTAATTTAAATATTTATATTTTAAATATTTATTTTTTCCCCTTTGATTTTGAGGTGAAACATAACCTAGACATGTTTTTGTAAGATTTAGCCATCCACACACACATATAAAACACGTTAATGCAGTAGAAATGGTTTTTGCGATCTCTGCTGATAGACTCTGAGCTGATACAATGGGAATCACTCTTATTTCTAATCCATTTTAACACCTTGGCCTGCGCTTTTCTCAGAAGGCGTAACTAGGCATTCTTAGAAACACAACAAACCCCCTCAGCTAGATTTATTCAGGTAGTCTAATTAATTGTTTTAAGAGCTTTGATTAATTACAACTTTGACTTGCTTTACTGGCTTATCCTGAGCAATGAATGCTAAATCCAAATGTGGCATCTGAAGTGCGGAGAACTGTTGATCATGGTGAAAGTGCTGTTTACATACAGGGGTGAAGTTCTTGTGAGTGCAGTTTTCACCCCGGAACCTGCAGTCCAGCAGCATGTCTTCTAATTGGTGGCCCAGCCTGTCAATCATCTCAGTGGTGTTGAGCTGGTAGTCCGGAGGCGGGCTGTAGTTGGAGAAGTCCAGAAGATGCAGCAGCCTGTCGCGGTGTCGACTGTGTTTGAGCATGGAAACGCTCTGGCGGTTGACCGTGTGGTTCAGGTGCATGATGTCCATCCAGTAGCCGCTGTGGTAGAGGTCAGCTTTGGTGAGGCTGGACACGCGGAGGAGGTTCTGGTTGCAGAACGTAACAGCTGGAAACGTCATGTTGTGAGACCAAACCATGTAGATCTTGGTCACGGCCGGGTAGGAAAGAAGATACAGGATTCGATTCCACGACCATGTGAAGAGGAGCCCCAAGCAGACAAAAATAGCTAGGAGCCAAAACAAGCGTTGGGTTTTAGATTTGTATGGCGAGAATGCGTGTTTTAGCCCGTGGACTTTTGTTCTAAGAACAAATGCGGTCGTTGCGTCCTTAACGCTGTGGGTTAAAGTCATTTCGAGTCTTTGCCGGCTGCTGCGTCTCTTGGCTTCATCCATCAGAGAGTCTTTGTTTATTGCCTCCTGATTGGACACAGACAAATCCTCCATAGTGTTGTTAAACTCTGAACCTTGGCTGCAAAGTTTCAAAATGCATCATGCATTTGGTCTCGATGTAGAAACATGATCCTGAGATTGATGACCACAATAATCAAATTAGCAGAAAAAATCCCAATGAATTCATTAAGCTTTAATATTCTGCATCATTGCTTGTCCATGCAAAGAAAAACGAAAAATACATAAAGGCAAAAAAAAAAAAAATTTGTACATTACAAGCTGTGCTCCAACAAAGATCATTAAGATAAATACAGCTAATTTCAATCTCACTCACAGCCTAGTTTCTCCAGGATCCTCAGGTTAATTTGTCTTGCAGAGAAGTTGCTTGAACAAATCGGATTGAGTTTTCTCTCTCATCCTTCACCTCTTCTCTCTTCTTCGCCTTCATTTTTTTGTACAGAACAACTATGTGAGGCTGGCTGCAGATTCTTGTTGCTTTCCCCTTTGTGTGAGAGCGCCCAGCCCCTCCCGCTCGGCTCAAATTATTCTGTCGATGGATTTGCAGCAGGCATATAGATCCATTTGTCCCTGCATCTTGCATTCCTCAATCGGGAAACCCAGAAGCTTACATGTTTCTTGTATTAAAGTAGAAAAATGACCAACTAAGAGCGCACAAGAGATTCCTGGAGGGTTTGTCATTTATCAGACCTGCTTTTTTCTCTCTCTTCATTGGTGCTTTGGGGGCCTTTCACAGTTGTTTATTTTACATTAATATCAACAGTCTTCTCATGGGACATATTTTGGTTTTATTAGTATAATGTTTATGTGCTCTAATGGATTCAATCAACTCAAATGAGGTCAGATCAAATGAGGTCATACTGGTTATGAATGACGCAAAACTGATACAGTGGACATGCAGCCGATCATTCTTTTTACTAAATCATGTGCTGCTGACACCTGTAGGACACTGTAAACTGCTATTTTACTTATGTATTATCGAATATTAAAGTCTATATATGTACAGTAGGGCCAAGAAGTCTGAGATCATATCAAATATCTGTGATTGTTTTTTTTCCTTCTTAATTAAAATGCTGAAACTGATGTCAATCTTTTCACTCAAAATATGATTAGAATAAAAATTGTAATAAAAAATGTATAATGTAAGAATTCTGACAAGTGATCTCAGACATTATCATGTACAATCTACCGTGTTTTCAGGATGATGCATTTAATTAAACATACCAGGCAAGTATTTTCATATATTCTCATCTGTAAAAGCCCAGTTAAATCTCTGTTTATGCTTTGACTTTATTATTTTTTGCTCCGTAACATCCTTGCCTTCCTGAAAGAAAATGACCATAAATATAACCTATAAAAAATTAATTTCAGGCATCAGTGACATTATCAGCTTCAGCTGAATGTGACTGAACGCCATCAAAATAATACTCATCTGATCAAGAATTGCATCAGGTATGTCTTTTAAAACAACACAAGGGCATTCTGTAACATAAAATCACCTCTCTCTAACTATTTATCACTGCGAATCACAGTTTTGGAAGATTGCAGTCTGCCCTCATTTGCCTGCCAATACGTCTGAGCAGCCCCAGAATAACCACCCAGTTTATCATGCTCTTTTTATCAGCCACTGGACTTTCTGTCGATCTGCATAAACAGGATTTCTGCAGGTTTTATGAAGGTAAATCTTATCATTTTTAAAGATGTTTAAAAAGTCCAAGTAAAGAAGATTTAAGGAATAGATTGGAGGGAACATAATATGTCAATATGTTCTCTAAATGTAAATGTCCAGGGAGGACAAAACGAGTTGTATTAGCAACACTTTAAAGTTTAAAAACAAAATTTCCATTGCTTTTTAACTCATTTTACTAAAAACAGCTGTCACACTTTAGCTTAATGACCAGTTCTCACTATTAACTAATAGACAATAAACAATAAACTCTTAATTTGCTGCATCTAAAATATTAATTAATATGTGCTATATAAGTACTAATAAACAGCCAATATGCTAGTATTTGGGTCACACTTTATTTTAAGGGCCAGTTCTCACTATTAACTAACTATTAACTATGACTTTTGCCTCAGTAAACTCCTAATTACTGCTTATTAATTGTTAATAATGTACAGTAGTAGTTAAGTTTATGTATTGGGTAATTAAGGTTGTATAATACATTCATGCAGAATATGTGCTTTTTAAGTACTAATAAACAGCCAATATGCTAGTAATATGCTTGCTAATAAGCAGCTAGGTAGTAATAGTGAGTATTGGTCCCTAAAGTGTAACCAACATAGCTTAAGGCTAGAATATGAAAATAAACTTTTACTGTACCTTCTGATCACAATGCAAAAATGTGTTCATGCTTAGTACGGTCTTGTTTTCCAGTGCAAATTTCTACATATTCTTAAATCAAAATGAAGTGAGTTTATGATTAAAAAGAAAAAATATCCACCAATGGACTTGGGAAAAACAACTCCAAGTAAAAATAAGCTTTCATACCCATTTACAGATGTTTGTTCTTGTTTTTTTATTTATTACTATTATTTTTTACATTTCATTTTGTTAAATTTCTCAGAAAACAAGATATCATTTGCATCTCAAGTAAATGTACCTTGATTTATGTTTAGATACTTGTATCGGAGAACAAGACAAAAATGCTGAGGAAGATGTACATTTTTAGCATTGCATACAACATTTAATGCCACAACTTTATCAATTCAAGACGTTCTGCTCTGAAGTAAGACCTTTTTAATGCTTTCATTTATGGAAGGGTGAATTAAGGCTTTTTAAGACCCTTTTAAGACCTGCAGAAACCCTGATAAAGAGCTGCACACATAGAATGAGACAAAATATCTGACCTACATTAAATGCAACCAACTACAGTTTGTTTGGCATTTGTTTGTCATTTAAAGGATGCCACAATAATAAACTGGTGTGGAAAACTAAAATAATGGCATTGCAAAAAAAAAAAAAAAACTGCACAAAACACCTGTAGACATCATGATCAGAATTGATGTCCATCCAAAAGTAATAAATACAGATTATTTCATAGGCAGAACTGAACAAAATGGCAAATATACCGTCTTGTGGATATTTACTGCAGTTTGCTTGCCACAAACATAAGTGTTTTTCTAAGTAAGTTCTGACCTCACAACCTTCGCCGTGATTATTTCGTCCTAAAAAGAACTAATTACAAAGTCCATCTAGCCCATTTACTTCAACAGAAATGAAACCGGTTCATTTCATGAGCTCATTAGAGCTGAAAAGAGATTAAATTAATCTTCCAACCAATAAAATTTGCAGCTGCTTAGTAGCTGTATATCTCAAAGTCATCATCATTATTCCATAACATTACAGCTGTGCTCCATAATATTCCATTCTTGTGTTTATTTACCAGACTTCTCAGGATTGAAGAACTATCTGTATTTCTTGCTCAGGTAACATGTTTCAGTGCACGCTGATATAAATATAGATGAGAGCTGGGTCTCTCAACGGCGGCTAATTTTCTCCCAGTTACGCTGGAGCCACAGTCAATATTTCTCCGTCTTGGATCATTAAACCTCATGGATTAATTTGTCTTTCACAGGCAAAACTTCAAGAAATTCAAAAATCATCTAGTTTTCTGCTGCGTTGTATTCATTTGCATAAACTAAGATCGTTAACTTATTCCTCTGAGCTCAGTTTCTAAAATAATATTCAACTTGCGTTTTGGTCATTTAATTTTGATCATCTAAAGAGTGCAAAATGAGTTCATTCCAACTGGAATGATCAGTACTCAAACGTTCTTACCTGATGCCGTTTGCCCAAAAACAACTAATCAAATTAAAGCTTACATGAATAAATCAAATAAACTCCTTAAGTCTAAGTGGTCAGCAACTTTCCATTACAGTTTAGTTAGCAGAAGCTTTTTACTATTTATTTTTGACTAAAAATCATATAAATATGATATGAAAAATAATATCACCTCTTGCATTTTTTTTTCCAGAAGCTGTAATAAATCAAAGCTGTTGCAAATATTCTCCACGTTTTTCTATTTCTGCAGATTTAGAAGGTATCCCATTTAAAATTTGTACATATTTAGGCACATTTGATCATGCTTTCAGCTACCAATAAAATAGTACTCTCAGCTAAGATTAAAACATTGATTCATTTCTCATATTTGCCACACAATTTATCATATTTCCCACCAAAATCAGCATAGAAAAAGCAGAAAACATCCTCACATTGCATCTGGGCCTGATCATGCTGTAAATCTTCCAGCATGCTAAACTCTGAATTTAAAACAAGCATCTTGGAATGATTCAAAACAAATCATTGGCCTTTTTCTAAAGTGGCAAGCAATGAATTCAGATCTATATCCAATTGAATACTAATGAAGAGACCTGAAAACAGCGGTCGATTGATGACAGCCTTTAAATCTGGAGCATTTTGCTGAATAAAAAATTACGAACGTAATTTCACTGCATCTGTAAGGAAATACATGTGTGGATGAATTACTTGAGAAAAATGCCAATATTTTTGGCCATGAGTGTACTATGATTCCCTCTATGACAGCTCAGGGTTAAGAGCCTTGTTTAATGGTACAATGATGATAGTTCATGAATCACTCCAAATGGGGCTTAAAAGCCAGATCTTTAACCACTAAACTACACCACCAGTCAGATAAAATAGTGAGGGTAATTGAAAGAGATATGACGATAGCTGAGCCATCAGACTGGGACGGTTTCTACCTGTCCCACTGTCAACCGCTGTTGAAGTGGATCAGTGGATCAGTGAGTGACAAATTATTGATTCAGACACAGTCTTGGATCACTTCTATTTTGATTATTTAACAAATCAATGCTCTAATGCCAAGTGCAAAATTCACATACTTACAATTTGTAGAAGTGTATGATTTACAGCCGTTTGGTAATAAACCTCAGCACTCCAAACTTTAATTATCAATTAGTATCAGGGAATAAAACCCACATGGCCAACCTTTACAGAACATCTGTGAATTACAATCTTCATCTGCTTTCAAATTAGTACCTTTTCTCAGGGAACATCCTGTTAATGTCCCGAAGGACGTCTGCTGGTTCTGTAATGCATAATTCCATTAAAGCGGCACTGTGGACTCTATATGAGGTTTCGTTCAATAAAATACATGTGCTTAAGCACTAATTTGAAAACAGAATTTTAATGAGCTCGAGTGGAGCAATAAGCACTACGGCTGCGTCTCAAGAGCAAATGGTTATTTTTGTGTATGCAGCTGTGAATATGAAATTTAGAAAAGGGAAAACTAATATAGATTAAGCTCCTCTTAAGATAAAAGTAAAAAAAAAATTCTGGTCCCAAAATATACGACAACAAAAATTATTTCTTAGAATTGAATACTGAATTACTGAATGTTTTTTTTTTTTGTGATTAAAGATTAAAGATGATTAAAAAATAATTTGGAAAGGCAACTAAAGAGATATTTTACCCCAAAGAGGGCGATAGAGAAATAGTGTATGATGATATGTAATAATGATATGGGGAAAAAACACATGCAAAACATTTACATAAGATGAATCATTTAAGCACTTGTTTATATAAAATAACCACTTTAAGAAATATACAGCATTTTTATTTTTTTGCATGTTTAATCATTTTAGTGTTTCATAAGAACGTCTCGGTTACATATGTAACCCTCGTTCCCTGAAGGAGGGAACGGAGACGTCACGTCGGCTGACCGACGAAATTGGGATCTCGCTTAGAGAGACCAATCCACTTCGAGTGTAGAAGCGAAAAGCTGAATATGCGTTGCATCTGCTGCCTACTTATACTCACGCTGTGATCAGCAGCAGCTGGATGCAATAATCGCATGCCAATGTGCATTGGCTCGTTTAGTTTACACTCGAAGTGGATTGGTCTCTCTAAGCGAGATCCCAATTTCGTCGGTCAGCCGACGTGACGTCGGGAGTGACCGACTGAAAGGGAACTCTCCTAAGTACTTTATATAGATTATTTTGTAATATATTCAACAAAAACAGGCATGCATATATATATGTGCATATATATGTGTGTGTGTGTGTGTGTGTGTGTGTGTGTATTTTACTATGATTAAGATACTATAAGAGTTTTTATTAATATTTTGAAACAGTTTTTTATATACTATTTCCTGTTTTAATTTTAGTACATAAAGTTAAATTAAATTCAAATGAGAAATGTCGCCTTGGCAAATAGATGAAATAAAATGTTTTATATATATTATATTCTTTTATTTCAAGTAACAAAATGTGTTTTTTAAATTGTAATTTCAGTTAGTTATCTGAGATTTTTTATATATTTTTTTTATAATCTTCACCCATATTGAATCACCATTTATCTCAAAATATAAGTGATCATTTCAAATTACCAACATAAAGCTGTAACATTTAAAAAAAATTAATTACATTTAAAAAATATATGAACATGAAAATGTTATGTGTATAGAGACCAACAGGTCTTTTTATTGCGATTTAGTTTTTTAGAACAGGAAAAAAAACGAACAAAAAAAAAAATTGCCTTTAGCGCTATTTTCTATACGACTAATGCCACCCAGATAACGTCTAGAAGTCCTGAAATGAAATCCTTCCCTTTTTTTATTGGCCCATGCTCCATATTTCAGGACTTTCATTGAATTCATCATAGCAGTTTTATTGAGTGCATCAGCCCAGTGCACATGTGTGTGATATATGAGTGGTTTAATAGGAGCAGCGTTCACATTTCAACAGGCGGTTGGTCTGCCGTACGGCTGCACATCACTAAATCATGTCAAGTATCTGTGGTGGGGTGTTGCTGAAATTTTAAAATCACATCTCCTTTACAGGGAGGCTGCGCTCAGACTATCAGAATGAACCTGAGCGAGTGGAAATGGACAAGGACGACCCGTCCTCTTGTGAATATGCTTCTATTTAAGCTGGAAATAAGAGGTCCTGAAACTGCTCTGCAGGGATCGCAGCTGATTTATCTCCATTTACAATGAGCTAAAGGGGAAAAAACATTTTGTGGCAGCTATTGATTGCTGCTGCTTTGCAGTTTGTGGCCTACAGAGGTATTTATCTGCAAATGTATACAGATAGGAAGAAGCTTTTATGTTGTTCAGATTTCATTTTTCAACGTATGTATTATGCCGGTTCAGACTACACGATTTTAGGCCGATTTTTCCACGATTTGCTTGACGTAGGGTGTCGTGGGGATTCGTAAACGACAATGGGCGTCGTTCCACGTCTGCGATGCTTCACAACATCACGACAGAAAGACTAGCATGTTTAATTTTTTTCCGGTCGTCCACGACGAGTTCTGTCACATTGGTGACGTTGACCAATAGCAGCACAGAAGCTCTTTCATACACAGGTTTCAAACATGGCAAAACAAAAGAGAGATGATGGTGCTGCTAGGTGGAATTATGAGATGGAGGAAAGGTTCGTGGAGCTGTGGCAACAGTACTCCTGCCTGTATGATGTGTCATTGAGGGACTACCACGACAGAACAAAGAAAGAAAAATGCTGGCGAACTATAGCGGAAGCGCTTCAGCAATGCTTACACTCTTGTTTTCAGAGCCTTAAATAACAGGCTATAGGTTTCTACCCTAAAATACTTCATTTTATATATTTTATATGTATGTATGCATGGTTATATGTATGTGTGTATGTATGTATGTATAGTTATATATATTATTAAAAAAATCATTTATACAAACATATATGTAAATGAATATTGATGTATACACATACACACATATTGTTTTAGTGTGACGTCACAAATTTTCTTGATCTTTTTATTTATGTATAATTACATTACATTATTATATATGTTGCATTATTTTATTTATTATATAAATATAATCAATTTATATGGATTACATTTAAATATATATTTTTTATTTAAATAAATGTTTGTTTTTGTGTGACATCACACCTTTTTTATATTTATTAATTCATTCGTATTACATTATTTATAAAGATGTGTGTGTGTACTGGTATTCACTACGTTATGAGTACCAAATGTTCCCACAAGTATAGTAATACCAGTCAATTTTGACCTTGTGGGGACATTTTTTTAGGTCCCCATGAGGAAACAAGCTTATAAATCATACAGGATGAAGTGTTTTGAAAATGTAAAAATGCAGAAAGTTGTGTGTAACTGTGTGTTTGTTTGTGTGTACCTGGTATTTATCACGTTAAGGGGACCAAATATCCCCACAAAGATAGTAATACCAGTAAATTTTGACCTTGTGGGGACATTTTTTTAGGTCCCCATGAGGAAACAAGCTTATAAATCATACAGGATGAAGTGTTTTGAAAATGTAAAAATGCAGAAAGTTGTGTGTAACGGGTAGGTTTAGGGTAAGGGGATCGAAAATACAGTTTGTACAGTATAAAAACCATTACGCCTATGGAATGTCCCCATTAAACTTGGAAACAAGTGTGTGTGTGTGTGTGTGTGTGTGTGTGTACAAAAAAGCCTGTTATTTACATGCTCAAAGAATATTGAACTTTTCCACAATTACTGACAAAAAAAAGTTAATTCAATAATCTTGAACAAAACTGAAAATCAAAAACAAGTCTTTTATCTTAAACAACCTCAGGCCAACATCACTGTTGAAAAAAAAAAAAAAGCCTGTTAAATAAATCTCAATAATCCTCACATCTCCATAGTCAACAAAAACATATTTAGCCTCAAATCCAGAAACAGACCTAGATTCGGGCTGAACAAACATTTCATGTAGCCTATCTACAATGCAATCATACATCAGTTTGCTGTGGAAAACATTTATCTCTTTGGTAACAGCGCCTTCTTGTGGCCACAGTTAAAGTTAAAGACTAGATGAAGCTAACCTGTGTGGTCATAAATGATGTTACTAGTGCAAAAAATAAATTATGAAAGCCTCCTTTAAATACACACGAATTGGATTAATTTACAACGAAACCACCACAAATCCAAACCAAACAAGTGTGTTCCCTAGGCACTAACTGTTAATAACTGCAATATATAAAAACATAGTTACAAACAGTGATCAAAGCAGATTTGCATTTAAAGTTGTTAAAGGGAGACCCACGGCACTCCGTCCAAATGACTGAGAGAGTCAGAAGCCAGCGGAGGAATCAAATTAGTTGCACCGCTGCCTGGCTGCTTCTGTATTCCCTAAACGCAGAGTCTGCCGGGAGACGAGTGTGTCTGTATCAGTAAATAACAGATGCTGTTTTCTTCAAACCCAGGGCCTTGTTCTGCGACTCCCGAATGAGAGAGCAGCGCTGAGCACAGCCTGAACAGACCTGTTCTGTCACTCACAGTGCGTGAACAACCTGCCTCAGGTTTAATACGCACACTAACTCAAGATTTGGAGTTAGTCAAGAAAGGCTGGACTCTCTTCACGGATCGGTTCACCCAAAAATGAAAACACTGTCATGTTGTTCCTAAACCTGTAGGACTATTTCTCATTTAACCACTGTGTGCTTTGGGTCATTGTCATGTTGGAAGGCAAACCTTCTTCCCATTGACAACACAAAATGAGATATTCTGAATCTGAATAATCTACAAGCCTTTTTTTCTGCGCAATGTAGCTTTAAAGTTTAAGAGAGATGCAAAAGCATATAATAAATGTGGTGCACATGAGTCTATGTGCTATATTTAAAATCTTCTGGAGCTGATAGATTTATGCAAGGAACAGACTGAAATTTTAGTTCACATAATATCTTGACAACCACCACTAGCTTGTTAATGAGAGTTGCCATAAACTCAACATGAAATGGCATTTACAACCCATTTTGCTTACATAATCTGACATGCTTCTTAGTGCAACAGGAAATTCAGATTTAAAAAAAAAAGTGGATCAAGACTCACTTTTATTGATTGGACTGATAAAAAATGGTGGAGAGGAGATTAAAAATAAGAATTTTTATTTTATTTTATACAAAATTCTAGGAGATTAAAAATAAGAATTGTTGTTTTATTTTAAACAAAATTCTAGAATTATTTAGAATTGCAGTACTGGCTTATTTTTTGAGGCATAAAAATAAATATATTAGAAAACTATAATAACAAAGAATTTATTTTAAATAATGTACATTAAAAACAATAAAATATGCATTATACAAAATATATAAATAAACATATATACATTTGATAAATAATGTAATATAATTATAAATAAGTACAAAAAGAATATTTGTGATGTCACACAAAAATCAAGCATTTATTAAAATATATTTTAAAAATGTAAAAATTATATATAAAACATGTATTATATTTATATAATAAAATAAACAAATACATTCAAATAAAGGACATAAATAATACAATTCTAGATGAATATCTTATGAGGCATAAATGTATTATATTTACATAATAAAATAATCATATGTGTATTATATAAATATGTCATTATAAATAAATAAATAAATATTTAAAGCAGATTTGTAACATCACACAAACACGTTTATTATTATTTCTAGAATTATTATTACTAATTCTTAATTCTGAAATTATTTAAAGTTGCTATACTGGCATATTTTCTGAGGAATAAAAATATACAAAAAATACAAAACAAATGGATTATAATTTTGTAATAAATGAATTAAGCATAATAAATAAACTTAACGTGTACTGAAGAACTGTGCACAATAAGACTAGGAACATGCATTAAAGAAATAAATGGATTTTTAAGGAAAATATAAAAAAAACACATTTACAGTAAACGCACTTCACACAAAATTAGCAAGCAATCTCATTAGTCTTGTTAAAACAATGTTTCAGTTCCGAGGCTGTACTTTCAACAGTGTGCATTTTAACATGAACCCCAATTGACTTGGGGTTTACAGTGCATCACTGTAAACATGATTATGATTTGCGTCAAAATTATTTTCTGTGGTTCACAAATGTGATCAATAAAGTTTGTATTGTAACCTAACGTTTCCTTTAATGTGCCGTGTTGGCAAGCTGTGAGTTCAGCATATCATTACATGACAAACAAAACACAACATCATGACAAATATTCAAGAGGCCCAAATCGAAAATATTGCTGGACAAAGAGCTACTGATCAAATTAGGCATGTGTCCATTGAATCAGACAGACCACAGCTGAGCCTCGCCGTATTCATTTCACATAGCGACACAGATACTGATCCGATCTCATCTGAGATGACCATCAGCAGACGATTACATCCACAGCCGGCTAGCATTTCCATCCCAGGCTGCATCAGACGCAAATTAAACATCATTAGGTGAGAACATAATGGCCAAATGTTCAACCCCGGAGTATTAATCACAATCTAAATTAATTATAGATACTTTAAAAGATATTTGAAATGTTTGCTCGTGCATTTGAGCAATTACTCATGAGATTCTCATACCACAAACAGTATTAGAGTATATTGAAAGTCCAGGAAGTGAAGATTTTAATCAGCTGTACAAAAGGGCACGTATTATTTGGGGAAATCTCGGTTTACACTGAAGTGGTAATGAAATCCATGAGTGATGGTGTGAACTGACTGAGATGTGCGCTATAGATCTGTTAAAGTGTTATGGGAGACAAAAGCTCTGCACATAGGAAAGTAATACAAGTCACAAGGTCACACTGCTGGAAAGGCTGTGAGGCCTCATTGTTATTCAGAAACAAAACAAAACAAAACAAAAAAATAGAAAAAGGCCAGTCTGTGCCCTCTAATGTGATGCAAACCTTCAGAAAGATCTTCTCAAATGTTTTGGGATTTTTCACCGGTTTTGTGACACCAGTCGTCTGATCGATGGATTTATTTCCTGATGCCACGGAGGCATTTCCTGTGTATTTTTCACTTCTGTATAACAGTTTGATGCTATTTTAGGTTTACAATGAAAGGAATCCATCATGATGCTATGATTTATAACGCAACTTCTGAAATATGGCATTAATAAAATAAACACTCTCTGACAATTTAACATATGGGTAATAAACTGTCAGTGGCAAACCCTGAAACACAGTGTTCAATTTTAAATTAGGATGATCAATCAAGAAGTCTAGGGGAAGCGTTTGACATTGATCCGCAACTCCATTTTACCTTTTATTTTTAAATTATGATTTAAGCAGCATTTAACTGGATCAGATTAAGTGATTGCTTTAATTCTGGAATTTGCAATATTGGCACATTTTATGAAGTGCAAAAAAAAAAAGAAAAAAAAAAAGAATAAAATAAAATAAATATACATGATATAAATGAATAATCAATGTATAATCAAACAATTATGAAATATTATATTTATATAAATATACAAATAAATAAAATATAAATAATTAATAGGCATTATCTAATAATAAATATATACATACATAAAAATAATATAAACATACTACATTAAAACTGAACAAAAAATTTGTTTTACGTAATGTACATTTATTTTTATGTATTTATATATTTTAGATAACACGTTTTATTTTATTTATTTCTTTATTTGTTTATTTATTTAATGTGTTTATTCAAAATAAATAAAATAAAATATATAAAAATAACATAAAATAACATGCATTGTATAAAATTCTCACCCCCCAACTCACGACCCCAAACCCCTCTGTAATATGAACCCTGGCTAACCTGACTCTACCTTCACCTCGATATCTTATTACATTGCCAATATTGCGTTTGAGGCACCTTAGGGGTCATTTCTCAAATAGAGATGGAATCTAACATTTGAAATAATAAACTTCGAGTAAAGGCACATTATTTCAGTTCAGAAGAAACACATTTTGGGTCTAATAAAGGTGGCTTCCCTGATGCATATTGGGTTTCAAGAATAATTGAAAAGAATTTGTCAACTGACAGCCATTTAACAGTATCATTCAGTCCAGCAAAAGACCTTAGCCTGGGAAATTAGATGCGTTTGGTTTGCTGTTTCTGTTTCGAGTGATTCAGACTCCCGGCTGGCAGAAACAAGCTCATTAGTGTGGGCAGCTGTTAGCTGTGTGACTAAGATGGAAAGGAAAGGGGCTCAGTACATTCTGCTTCTGTTCGCTCCATCTCTCCCTACAGCACTAAATCAATGCCACATCCATACATTTCATCCCCAAATCACTTCATCCCAGCCCTATCTCATTTTGGCTCACCCTTATGCTACTCAACCAGAACCGCAAAGGCATCTTTACACCCATCTCATGCCATAATACTCCATCTAGTACCCATCATCCTCCTTTCATTTCCAGAGCCACTGCTACAACCTATCATCATGAGATCTGTTCAGACATGCCTTCATTTCAAAACAAGCTCATGCCGGACCAAATGCTACACCATTTCCATCTGCTTTTGAAAGAGGCAATTTTTCTTTCATTCCAAAACAGAAATATCATATATATAATAAAGAATCACCCCCCCTTTAAAATAATCACATTTTGTTGCTTTGCAGCCTGAAATGAAGACGGACACAGTTTTTGTTTTATCCAACTATATTTACTCAGTGCAACTTATAATATCCAAGTGAAAGATATAACACCAACATGTCAGAAAAAACATCACTGATCACAATCACTGAGTTGGAAAAAGGCTTTGCTTTTTCCAACCTTCGCACCTTAAAGATTCTAAAGCAGATGAAACTTAAACTGAATTATTTGGCCTCAACACCAAACGATATGTCTGGTGGAAATCCAATACAGCTCACCGTCATCGTCCAGTAAAGCATGGAGGTGGTCATATCCTGTTATGGGAGTTTCTCTGCAGCAGGGACTGGAGCACTTGTCAGGATAGAAGGAAAAATGGGCAAAATATTGTCAAAATTCTTTCTGCCCTCTGCCAGAAAGTTGTCAATGGGAAGAAGGTTTGCCTTCCAACATGACAATGACCCAAAGCACACAGTGGTTAAAGGAGAAAAAGGTGAATGTCCTTGCATGGCCTACTCCGAGCCCAGACTTAAACCCCATTGAAAATCTGTGGAATGACTCTAAGACTACAGTCCACAAATGCTCACCATCAAATTGAACTGAACTTGAGCAGTTCTGCAAAGAAGAGTGGGCAAATATTGCAAAGTCTACATGTGCAAAGTTAGTAGAGACATTTTCCAACAGACTAAAGGCTGTAATTAAAGCAAAAGGTAGTTCAACAAAATACTGACACAGATACTGACCTTTTTCAAACTCAGTTTTTTTCACTTGGATGTTATAAAACTGATTACACTTCAAATGCTAACAATACTCTCAAAATAGATATGAACTTATGGAAGCACATATTGTACCATACAACAATAAAGTGATTAAAAATATGTATAAAAAATGGTACAGTACAGGACAAAAATAGTTTGTATTTGTATATATACAAAGCATTTTATGATGACGGATTGTACTTGGCTTACTTAACATCCTACATTTATTTTACATTAAACATTAATCAATATAAAACATAATGGCTCTGGTACAGTGAAGTACTAATATATACCATGGTGCTGTAAACAATGATTTTTAGATGGTACTTCAAATAATGCTATGGATTTCCATGAGCAAACAAATAAAAATGTACAATAATGCTACATGTTCATATCACCCTGGTAGGATGTCCAAAAACCATTCAATAACACAGTACTTTTTGTTTGTGCTGCAAGATGAGTCTAGCGCCTGAAGAGACCAGAGCATCTAATGCTATTATGAAGCAAAGCATGCTATCCCATTATTAGGCAGCTAGTGTAATGTGGCTGTAAAACAGCTTATGTGTCAGATGCACTGCACAGTCACACTGTTTTCCTTGCAAAATTACCCTGGAGTGACCAGAACGTAAGCCATAATACTCTTTCCACTGTTGCCTTGGGTACGCTAAGTTGGCAGGGAGCTAATATTTTGAGCCGCTCTTAACTGACTAGCTCATTTACGCATTACACAAACTAAAGAGTCCTGCTGGGCATGAAAGTTCCCGCTGAAGTAAAAGGCACAAACAGAGGCATTCACACCAACAAGTACTGCAGTGACGAATCCTGTTTTAACCTACTGCTGGCCGAGCTAATGTTGGAACGCTAAGTCATTTAGCTAACTATAGCGCTTGTGTTTTTTTGTTGCTGTTTTTAGCCTAAATAGGAATTATTTCCAACACACACCAAGACAATTATAAAAAAATTTTGTTAACGTGGCCTACAAAGCCTAGTTTAGACTATATGCCATGTTTTCTTGACAATTAACATGGTAAAACGTCTCAGGTTACTTATGTAACCATGGTTCCCTGAGTAGGGAACGAGACACTGCGTCCTCTAGGGGTCGCTATGGGGAACGCCTCGTCGTGACCCGTGTCTGAAGCATACATTGAAAAAACACCAACTCGTTGGCCGGCGACAGCCATGACGTCACTACCGGTGCGACTATAGTATAAATAGGCGCCGGGAGCACACATCATTCACTTCTTCGTCTGAAGCTTGCGTCCGCAGCATGGCAAGA
>NW_015557091.1:2213193-2233312 GCF_001515605.1 Sinocyclocheilus anshuiensis | reverse complement strand
GATGTGTGCTCCCGGCGCCTATTTATACTATAGTCGCACCGGTAGTGACGTCATGGCTGTCGCCGGCCAACGAGTTGGTGTTTTTTCAATGTATGCTTCAGACACGGGTCACGACGAGGCGTTCCCCATAGCGACCCCTAGAGGACGCAGTTCGAAGTTCCAATGAAAGGGAACCATGGTATTCTTGGAAGTACTGTATTCATATACAGTCACTGTAGTTTTCATAATATAATAGCATAAGAATATGCTTTGAAATTGAGTACAACATAAAAAACATTTTTTGAAGTTGTAAATAAAGGTTATTGGAGTACGTTTTACAATAAAATGCTATTCATTTTAGCCAACTTTAGTTCATATGTGCTTTTGTTGCTGTTTTTAGCTTAAATTGCAATTATTTCCAACACACTCTTAAAAAAAATGACATGAGACCAATACAATTATCTAATTTTTATGTTAGCTTGGCCTTCGTAGCTTAGTATAGACTTCCTTATGCCATGTTTTTGACAATCACCATGGTAAAACCAAGTTGCAACGTAAATATGATCATGTTCTTACACAATGAACATGAAATTTTAAGTGGTTTATACAACAAATTCCAATTTTCCTGATTCTAGCATGATTAAAGGTGCAGTAGGAGATCTTGGAAAATGCTAACTTTAGCCTGATAGCACTGAAAGTGAACGTCCCACCCTACCTGTAATCGCCGTCCAAAGCCACGCCCCCTGAATGCATATACGCTCACAGACCAGAATACCAGAAACAACATTACTACAATAGGCTGCATCAGCGGTTCCCAATTCCAGTCCTCGCACTGGATTTGAAGACGTGTGTGTGTGAGCGTGATGTGTGTGAAGACGCTGCGCAGCGCAAATCCGTGACAGGGTGCGCAGAGATATGCAAATACATACGTTGACAGGCAGGTAGGAAAGCCAATTAAAACGCTCGGACCGAGCGTTTTGATTGGACGAACATTTCTTGGTCCTACGCCTTCCACAGAATATATAAATACAGATAAATACATTTAGACCACTTAACTTAATGATTGTTATCATGATGTGAAGAGACTTTCAACCAGCATAACAAAAAAAGTTTCTGAAGACAATCACCTATTGCACCTTTAATTATGTGAGCGCTGTCATTAAAACATTGAAACAACATTCTCGCACACAACATTGATTAGGCCGCACCATATACTGATCAGTGAAAGACAATCCTGTGGTGGTAAACTTCACTGCTAGATGAAAGACATTATGTAGACACGTCCACTGCCAACAAAACAATTAGTCTCGAGTCTGGACAGCAGACTGAGAGACAATTTCATCATGACACACGGCTGACTTAGACGATCAATGGTTGTGCTGGTGTCTCAGTAAAGTAATGGACAGCAGCCACTTTACACAAGGCATCAAATACAAACACTTCTAAAATGATCTGGTGCAGAAACTCTGGAATAAATGACTTTTTGGATTGTTTTACACAAACCTTATCAGCTCATCGACTGCTTTATCGACTGCTTTTGTTGCATTTCATTTTAGTTTTTCAGGTAATGAAATGTTAGAACATGTATTGTTTGTACGATGAAAAGTTTCATATTTCTCTACTTGTTTTTGATGGACTTGGTTGTATTAATGCAGCAATTAGAAGTAATTTCATGAGCTGGAACAACTCAACAGCATTAGCAGCTAACTGATGGATATATTTCTTGCTAATGATCTCTGCCAGACTATCAGACCACCGTGCCCAAGGCTTGGGAAACATATGCACTCGATGAAGGCATTCATACATATTTAATCAAATCCCTCTAAACTTAGAGCTGACTGCACAGCTTAAATTACCAATATTCAGCTGAAATCGAAAGTCTAGCGAAAGCAAGGATGTGACAAATCCATCATATCCACAGACAGCAGAAGCTTTGGATCTTGACGTTTGTGTGGTCCTGAACCCTGGTGTTTATAAAAGCAGACCTTCTTCTGACAGTCCAGCAGCAGTTCCGTGACTTCTGCTATGATGGATAAGAGAAGTTTTGGATATGACACATAGACACTTGATCAGTGCAATATTACAGGTTCTTTTTAGAGCAACAGACCCTGCACGCGGCTCCACTTTCATTACTCAAATCAATGGGCCATATCATTGAAATGCAATCCTTTTTCTCCAGGCTTTGACAGCCATTTGCTGGCGGACTAAGACATTTTCTAGCACAAGTTCCTTCAACAGAGAAGAAACGTAAAGGTCACATGCACACACTTTCTAATTGCCTAGAAGGTTCACATTTTTGGTGATATTTAAAGAAAGTGGAAAGTGGTATTTCAGAAGTAGCGTTAAAATCGAGAGAAATTGAGTTTGTCTGTCGTTTCAATTAAACAACAATTTAAGATTAACCTTAAAACTTGGAATAACCACTTTGCTACTTACACTGCAGGGGTCTTATTGGTTTGTCTTTTTTATTTGATGATTGGACACCCTCAGGACTAGGGATGAATTGACATTATTATTATTATTTTTTATTATATATGGTATCAGTGTCCAAAATTAGATAATTATAAATATTAAATATATTAATTAGATTTATAATAATAATAAATAATAATTCATTACATTTATATAGCGCTTTTCTAGGCACTCAAAGTGCTTTACATTGTCAGGGGGTATCTCCTCGTCCACCAGCAGTGTGCAGCATCCACCTGGATGATGCGACGGCAGCCATAGTGCGCCAGAACACCCACCACACACCAGCTTATTACAATCAGCTTATTGTATATAATATTATATTTAATACACACACAAACACGTGTATATACAAAATATATACAAATATATACTAAATAGATTGGGCTGTTCATAAATAATTGGCCATAATATATATAATATGAATATGGCCAAATATGTTAGTGTTATATAATAATATACTTGGCCATAATATTTATTATATATTATTATATAATGTTATAGATTATAGAATATAAAAATATATACTGATATACTGCTATGGCCAATTACCTACAGCCATAAAATATTTAAAACAATATTTTAAAAACTATATATAGGCTATATATATATATATATATATAATGTATGTATGCATGCATGTATATATATTTATATATATAAAATATTTTATTTAATTAATTATTTATTTATTTTAATTATTGCTATGGCCAATTATCTACAGCCAATCTATTTTGTCTAAATTATTAAAAAATAAAGTCAATAAAATTAATTTAGGCATCACAACATTATAATGTATATTTATGAAATGACCAACAGGGCAATCAAACAGCTTAACACAGCGGTCACCTTAGTCAAAAGCGATTAAAATGCCTAAACCCTATCCATTCAGTGGACTCACAGTTGTGAAGTTCTCAGGCCCGCACTCTTTTCCACGATACTTGCAGTCCAGCAGCATTTCGTCAATGCTGTGGCTGGTCCTCTGCACAAACTCCAGCATGTTGAAGGTCTTGCTGGGGAAGAACTTGCTGTTGTCCGGCGGCTGTCCCAGGGCGGCCATGAAGTCATCGAAGTCGCTTTGCTCCACACCGAGCAACCCTGCCATCCAGAAGAGATCGTTGCGGATCATTTTGGAGCGTCTGAAGCTGTTGTAGTTGCACATAGTGATGGCCGGAAAGTACATGACGGGACTGTCCATTTCGTCCAGGATGGTGACGTGAGGATAGCTGAGGTAGTCCATTATGGCTCCGGCCACCTGGTAGAGGAAGATGGACAGCGAGGAGAGGAACGCTGCTGCCCAGAGCAGACGTCTGATGGTCACTCCTCCGGGCAGGAAGATGTGGCTCAGGCCATGGAGGGTGCAATTGGCGCCGAAGACAGTGATGTCTGATGGCCGGGGTTGCTCTTCCTCTTCGGAGGAACCCATTGTGTTACTGTGGACAGTACGGTGAGCTAGCGATCTAAATCTAACCTCTGCGAAGTCTGGATTGTTCGGAAGTGAGGGTGGTGCGGTCTAAACCGGTGCTAGGTCGTAACACCCCCATCCATGTGGGGAGGTTCGGAAACATGAGATGGCCATTTTGATGCTGACAGCGCTTTCCGTTTTGTGCATTCTTGGAGGGCACAGAGAGCCAAAGATTGGGTTTCGTGGGGATGAAACTTAGTCCCTTAATAGATAAAGGATGAGGAGAAGCCCATGAGAAACCATAGAAATGAATCAATAATGAAGTAGTCAAAAAATCCAATAGTAAGCAGAGAGGAATATCAGGCAATTGGTCTATAGGTAATTACCTAGAGTATTAAACTTCGTCTCGCACCATTTGTGCTACAGACATGCATGATACTTCAAATCGAGCAGCTCGTGTGCTATTACTTCTCAGAAGTGATTGCACATTTTTACCTAGTGGATGGGAAAACATTCCCACTGAAGCAAGGGCCGAGACCAGGGATATCTTAGAGACTTTGGGGTGGGATCTTTTAATTTAATAATTTAATTTAATTTAATTTATGCATTTAGCAGACACTTTTATCCAAAGCGTCTTACAGTGCATTCAGGCTATAAATTTTTTACCAGTATGTGTGTTCCCTGGGAATCGACCTTTTGCGCTGCTAACGCAATGCTCTACCACTGAGCCACAGGAACACAAATCTTTTGACTTGAGACATTAACTAACCACCTAGCAACCATCCAAAACACCCTGGCAACCACAGCAATGTGCTGAAAATCACTCAGAACCCTAAAATAGTGATGGTGAGATGACACTAGTGACACACACACACATACATACATACAAAAACGCACACAGACACACACACACACACACACACACACACACACACACACTATTATAGTCTGAGATAACAGTCTGAAAATGTATTACTTTCTTTAAAAAAATACAGTTAATTTTTTTAATGTTTTATTAGCTGCATTAATGCAATAAAATGCAATAAAGCTGCATTTATTTGCTAAAAAATACAGTAAAAAAGAGTAATATTTTAGAATATTATAACACTTTAAAAATCGCTGTTTTCTATTTAAATATATTTTAAAATGTAATTTACTTCTGCAAAGCTGAATTTTCAGCATAATTACTCCAGTCTTCAGTGTCACATGATCCTTCAGAAATTATTCTAGTATTCTGATTTGCTGCTCAAGAAACATTTATTATTATTATCAATGTTGAAAACCATTGTTCTGGAAACCCTGATAATTTCCCCCCCTTTTTCTTTGATGGATAGAAAGTTCAACAGAAAAGCATTCATCTGAAATAGAAATCTTTTGTAACATTACAAAAGTCTGCTCTCACTTACCAATTTAAAGCATTCTTAAATGCTGATAAATAATAAAAACACTATGCAAATGACTGATAATATTGTAAAGCATCAACCAATTGCATAAGAAGGGAAAAAATGGCATTGAGGAACAGAAAAAAAACAAACAAACACTTTGTTTCAACATCCAAAATGAACATATGCTGAGTGCATTCAAACTTATACGTCAGTGGAACATTTTCAATCAATCAATTGCAATTGTTGTTTTAATGAAGAATCTTTTGTGTTCCAAACCTGTCAGCCATACAGGTTTGGAACGACATGAGGGTGAATAAATGATAACAGAATTTTAGTTTTTGGGTGAACTATCCCTTTAAATATTCCCTATAAATAATGAAGCAGAAGATGGAATGTTTACTTGCTTAAATACCAAATTGATTGTTTTAGTTATTTACACCAGTGGAGCTAAAAACCCAACAGTGTTTGATAGATTGTTTAAAGTTTTATTGTTCCCAAATTGCATCTATCCATTTACTTATCTAGCTATTGTCTTCTGTCTATTATGGATGTAATCGATCTTCCCAAATAGCCAGAGACACACAAATAATTTCACAGGAAAAAAAGGACTAGGCAGAAAACGAGTTACTCCAGCCATGTGCGTTCAGCAATTAATCTCCCGCGCGGCATTCGGTCACTGCAATTCTGAAATCAGTGGAGCACAGCAGACTCTCAAAATGCAGCCTCCAATCTGAAGCCTTAACACGCCGCTTCCTTTACATCAGCATTTCAGTGTGCAGGGGCCCAAACGAGTCTTCACACCCTTTCAACATCCAGAGAGCTGCATTCACATGTGTTCAGATTACTGATCTCAGCCTGCACATGCTTTCATATCCCGCGCCCTGTTTCCCAGACATGCAGGAAATGTCAATGTTAGTATATGAAGAGTGCCAACTCCACTTAGATCCTATAAAAGGCAAGTCTTAAACCGCCGGAGTACAGAGCAGCCAGGAGAGAGATCAGGCAGGAGAACCCGACAGACAAGGATCTCAAAATGAGCATGGCTTAAATTTACAGGATTAGATTATGTAATAAGTGACATAAACGACAGAATGCTGCTACTGTATACAACACGCAATCTTACTGAGAATCAGTAAGACTCTAGATGTTAATTATCATCAAATCCAATGATTTGCTGTTTTAAAATGTGACATTTGGCATTATAACCTACGGACTCTCAATACTGCCTCCTGTTGGTAATTTTCCCTGCTGAGTCAAGCATTTATTTTCATTAAAGCACAATAGGCCGTCTCCAACAGCATGAACAAGACCTTTCAAATACTGATGTGAATGTATAATGTGCCACACAATTAAAAAGGCCCCAAAAAGCATTTGGTCATACCTGCATAAGCTACTCAAAATGTCTGAATGTCATTGCATTTGATAATAATCAGGTGGCCTATGCAAACTATAATAAAGGGGCATCTGCAAAAGAAATGATGCTTTTGACACTGTCGATGTTCCCAAACTTTTTGACCAATACATTTTCACGCCATTTCTAGTAGATGGTAATGCCTAGGTCATAATCAATGGTTTTTAAAAATCGTTTTGATTCATACAGATTCACAAATAAATAATTCAGAATGATTAATGAACTATTTAAAACAGAACCAACTCCAAAGAACGTCTCACTCACAAACCATTTTTTCACTTGCACACAAAAGTAATATCGAGCAGATGAAATATCGTAAAGCAGGACTACACCAGGAAAAAAATAAAATTGCTGTAGAAATGTCCATGCCTTTTCCATGGTTTTTAAGATTTTACTAATTTTCCCATGATCAGAAATGTCTACAATATTTCCATGTTTTATGACTTGCATTTTGTTATGTAATACATTGGCAAATATGATTTAAGTTCATTTTAAATTTCAACATACAGTGCCCTCCACTAATATTGGCACCCTTGGTAAATATGAGCAAAGGCAGCTGTGAAAATAAATCTGCATTGTTTATCTTTTTGATCTTTCATTCCAAAAAATTCTAACCTTTCACTGAAGGAAAACAATTGAAAGTGGGGGGAAACTCACATTATGAAATAAATGTTTTTCTCCAATATACTTCAGAGATATTTTACTTATAAGAACTTCTAGGGGTGCCAATAATTGTGGCCAACATGAACTAGAGAAAAACATTTATTTCAAAATGAGACTTTCCCCCCACTCGCCATTGTTTTACTTCAATGATAGGTTAAAATTTTGTGAATTATTTTAATGAAAGATCAAAAGGATAAACGATGTAGATTTATTTTCACAGCCACCTTTGCTCATATTTACCAAGGGTGCCTATTTTTATTTTTTTTACGTTTTTGAAATAAATCTCACCAATGATTTTTCTTTGTTTTTTTCCTTTCTAATTTCTTATACATTAAAATTAAGAAATAAACATTAATATTAACATTAATATTGTGAAATATTATTGCAATTTAAAATAACTGTTTTATATGTTAATACATTTTAAAATGTAATTTATTCTTCAGTGTCACATGATTCTTCAGAAATTCACTGCTCAAGAAACATTTATAATTATCAATGTTGAAAACAGTTGTGCTGCTTAATATTTTGGAAACCATGATCAAATTTTTTCAGGATTCTTCAATGAATAGAAAGTTCAAAAGAACTTTGAAATAAAAATTATAAATGTCTTTAGTGTCACCATATCATAAACCACACTTAATTCAACAGAACAATTTGCATTCTGTTAAAATTACATGATATTATCCATCCATCAGGTAATTCCTAAGAAACAAAAGGACACTCTAACAGTCATGCGCTGGCGCTTTCCTGATAGTTTGACTCGTGAATTCCTTTCAAGCAGAAAAATGAATTAGCATTTAAAAGGGGAAAGGTGACATTCCCAGTCCCTGAGGTAACTATATGAAGAGCCATTCTGTGGGAATGAACTGAGAGCTAATGAATCTGCCTTCAGTGAGAATTCGCCTTATCAAAGACATTTGAGGCGAAAGTGAGATTGTGGTCCTTTAATGAGAATGTAGAAACAGAGGACCGGATTTGGGACACTTGCGCTCACTTTGATGTCAACACTGAATAGACCAGCCATTCTAAATGGAAATCAAACATGTTTTGGCTCATTTCAGTCACAAATTAAGCACTTAAAGGTCCCATATTGTCAAAACTTAAATTTCCTGGCTTTTTTCATGATAACTGAGGTCTAGGTGTTATGTAACTACCATATAAGTTTCAAAACAGTCAATCCACAGTCAAATGCACACAGCCTGCATAAAGTAGCTGTGATTTTTCACAAACCGTTGTGACTTCCGTAAAAAGGTGACGTCAGAACTACTCAGTCACTGCCTTCAGTCACCACCCCGAGCACCGCCCACAGTCCCACTCTCCTTTTGCCAAACCTCAGACAACATCGCGTCCATGCCATTGCTGAGCAACAACAACACCGGTGGTAGTGCACGTGACGTCACACACTCTATAACAAGCATAATACAAAGTTTTGTATACAAGTGTAATAACAGTAACAGTTGCAAATTGTTTTATTTAGACTATAAGTCTATGCTAATTCACAAATTGCCTCAAACGCCATACACGGTGTTTGATCCTTTAGATTGGCAGGTTTGAGCAAAGGAAAATACAGTACAGAATACAGAAACCAAATACTACATCGCCAATCTGGAATCATTTCCATTCATGTCACCCATCTGAATTGTACAAGTGTCTTCAAGTTCACGTGATCGCAAACGCTCAGCTGGTCAGGTTTGTATTTACTGCATTCGGTGTTTGAAAAAAAAAACATGAATTACCATTCTGAAACATCCTGTTGTAAGCGCGTTTGAGGAGGTGGTTGGTTGTCTGCTTGTCTCCTGTCGTCGGCGATTCGGGGTCTGAGTTCGGCTCAAACATGTAAGGCCGGACAACATTTCCCTCAGCAGTGACCATCATTACCGGTGTTTCTATTTACCTTACTTGTGAGTATCACCAATCTACAGCAGGCTACAGCATACATGACCCTAGTTACCTGTGGTTGGCCTGGCCGTGCGTCACTCAGAAAACAACAGGCCAATCAGAAGAGATGATCATGATGAATTAGACAGGTCAAAATCAGCCTGTTCTTTGCAGAGCTCCTGAGAGAGGAGCTGTAAAAATATATTGAGATGGTTTTTGGTACTTATACCACAAATATATATTCTTAAGGACATCAAGACTTAAAATAAATCTCCAGAAAGGTGTAAAATATGTGACCTTTAAATGTCCAAATTCTGTCATTGTTTACTTGCCATCATACAGTTTTTTCTTAGAAAAGTGTGATTTCTGAGGGGAAGATTTTCATTCAGTAATGAGGTAACCCTCATGTTGTGTTCTGGTCATTTTGACCTGGAGATGATTTTTTTTTTTTTTCTCGAAAATGCTAGTTAATGTTGTTGCACTGGACTAAAACTAACTGACTTTGCTCACACAGGGTTTTTTTTTTTACTACCCAAAATTATTGGATAATTTTTGTACTTTGAGATTGAAAGATTGAATCCAAGGTTTGGTGATAATATAGCATAAATAGAGATGTACATGCAAATTAAAAAACAGGTCATTTTTAACCAGGAACACCAAATTTTTTTTTCTTCAGTCAGCTGCTCATATAAAGTGTTCATATTATATTATATTTTATGGTACTTTTTTTGTCTTTTTATATAAATATTAAAAGAATATTTTAATATTCTAAAAAACCTTTTTCCACTATGAAGAACCTATTGTGGAATGGAAAGATTCCATGGATGTTAAAGGTTCTTCATGAAACCATCAATGCCAATAAAGGAGCTTTATTTTTAAGAGTGTGGAGGTGAATAAACAGTGAGAGGATTTATTTTTGACTGAACTATACCTTTAGCTTGCTAGGTAAATGAACATTCTCCATGGCTTTTTGACAGGCTTTGCTGATAGCTCCAGGGATGATGATGCAGAACTGAGACAGCGAGTCTCTTGGGCTGGAAGTGGAGAACTTGTTAAAAGGAAACGGAGGCAGGTGTTAATGTATTCGCTCTACTGTACCTTAATGTCTGCAGGAGAGTAAACATCCCACATAGTCATTCAGCACAACCAGCAAGGTTTCAAGGGCCATCAAAACATAACCGTACGCCCTAAAGCATTATGAGCGGGGTGGGGAAATTCAAGTCGAAAGCAAATAATGCGTCATAAATAACACAACATGGTGAGTAAGAGTCTCTTTGACATAAAATGGTGGTAATTAAGAACTTCAGAATTAAAGTAATTCCAGGGTTTTAATAGAAGAGCATAAATCTACATTCATAAATTCATAATCGCTGATGTCTGACGTCAGTCTTTCAAACATGAACGGCTGTCTGAATATGCAAATGTACATTTAAAGCCCACTTAACTGAAAAAAATAACTCTTCTGACTCACATCCCGAAGGACGTTTTAGACTAATGATCGTATCATGTGATGATACATTTCTGACCTTGTAACTCTTTAAAAATGGAGAGAAAACTCGATTTACATGTCTGTCCAGGGAGAGAACTCATAATGAGTTGCATGTAGCTGAAAAGATACGGCGCACGCTGCTCTTCTCCGTACAAAAACGATTCATAGTGATGCTTTCAAGCTACAAAAAAGATCAAATTGCAGAGTAAAAGAACCATAAAAGTACGTATGACTCATGTGGGATATTACAGTTAAGTCTTCCGGAACCACACAATAGCTTTGTGTGAAGAACAGTCATAATTTTTGTTGTTATTCACCAATAATCTTTCCTTTTGCAAAAACTCATCAGATTTTGACTCAAAAATAAGCACATAGGACTGATATTATTTAAAATTATTAAATAATATAATAACATTTTATATTTATCATACATGAATGGGGCTGTGCCAGATCAAATATGTGGGCATTAATTTTTTTTTTTTATTATTTATTATCTAATTATTTATTTATTAAAAAAAATTATACTTTTATTTAGCAAGGATGCATTAAATTGATTAAAAGTGACAGTAAAGATGTTTACATTGTTACAATTTCTATTTCAAATAAACACTATTCTTTTAAACTTTCTGTTCATCAAAAAATACTGAAAAAAAGTATTCCGATAAGGATCATGTGACACTGGAGACTGAAGTAATGATGCTGAAATTTCAACTTTGACTCACATGAATAAATTACATTTTAAAATATATTAAAATTGTTTTTTTTTATTAGATTAAATATATTTTAAATTGTAATAATATTTCACAATATTAATATTATTGTATTTATGATCAAATACATGAGGCTTTATTAAGATATTTCTTTTAAAAACATAAAAAAGTCTTACCAAACCAAAACCTTTGAACAACAGTGTATTTATTTATTTATAAACTATTAATTTATTATAATACATTCATTCTCATTTTGTGCTTGAATGAAAAAATAGGGGGGATTTTAAAATACTTAATTTTTGTGTGAACTATGCCTTTAAACCATCACTTTCACCGTCCCCCTTACATGAAATGATGACCTCTGCAGTTCTTTTCACACTCCTCGATGTTTTATTGTTAAATAATAGAGACATTCAGTGTGAGCGTTGCTGATTTATAGCTGCTCTGCATGAACCGAGCACCAATTTTTACACGGATCATTTATCAAGGATTTCATGCCTACATTTACAGTTACATTTGATCTCAGCAGCAGGGACGCGGGAAGTAGGGGTGCTGAGGGGGCTGCAGCACCCCCTGTTTTCACATGGTTGCAAATGCAACGCCAAGTTTGTTCATTTAAATTTATTCAGTTTTAACATTTAATAATTTATTTGTAATGATCTCTGAAATGTAAATTGTAAGTGGGCTATAATAAACCCATGTTTATCTTTATAAACATGATTAATTTTACTTGTGATGTTTTCTATATGGGATGATTAGCCTAATCCTCATGAATACGTGACGCTAGCGCGTGGTATCAGACATGAACTGTACAGAATGCGAACAAGATTAACTTATATCAGATTTTTTTAAATGCCCATCCCAGCAAAAACTTTCCAAAATCGGCATCCAAACAACACCAGCCCCAGCACCGACGTAAGTGAACCAGCCCCCCCATGTCTACTAACTCTCAGAGTAGACTGTTAGGTTAGGTTTAGGGTTAGTAGAATAAGTTGACATATGCTTGCAAAGTTTCTCATAGTCAGTATGTTGTATGTTGTTACTTGTTATGTTTTCTATATGTGATGATTGGCCTAATCCTCAAGAACATGTGATGCTGGCGCATGGTATCAGACATGAACTATACAGAATGCGAACAAGATTGACTTTTATTTCAGATTTTTTTAAATGCCCATCCCAGCAAAAACTTTCCAAAATCGGCATCCAACACCAGCCCCAGCACGAGCACCGACGTAAGTGAACCAGCTCCAGCACGAGCACAGAGACAAGTAAGCCTAGCGGTCCCTGCCCAACCCCCGAGATTGATCAGCTACTATCGATAATTTCAAAAATGTGATATGCAGTCAAATTTCCCAGTGTGTATGCCACTTAAACGAGTGTTCATATTGATGCACTTGTAGTTCTTTGTGGAGTTGTCAAATGGCCCCCTTTCACCCAACACGGACACACACAGCACCCCCAACCGAAAACATCTTCCCGCACCCCTGCTCAGCAGACATTTTTTATACCAGAGCAACTTAAAAGAAACATCTCTCATAAGTGGCAATTGCTCGAGTAGCTAGATAGGAATGTAACTCAAGAACTGGGGTCAGACTTTATGAAACAAGGAGGACACTGTGAAAATGATACAATTACATAATAACTGGAAGTACATCATTCATATTGGTGAAGTCCAGAAGGCTATCAGATCAGTAGAAGTAAGTTCAGTCAATGCACATTGTGCAAATTTAATGGTAGCGCTTCCCTAAAGTAAAGCAATTTCACACATAAAATCAATACACTGTAACCAGCAGGAAGTTTAACTCAATATTATATTCTATATATTTTATCTAACACAACACAACATAACATAACATAAAATGTAACATAACATAAAAAATGTTGTTGTGTGTGTTTTTTCCAAATAATAAACTTTAAATAAACATGACACTTAAGTAGACTAATTGTATATAATATGAACACAATCGGTAACTGAAACAAAATAGTCTGCAAGTTTAGTCTACATTGTTACAAATGTTTAAAATGTATTTCCAAAATAACAGCATTTATAAATTTACATAAAATATTGAATATTTAATTAAATAAAATTTAAATAATAATTTAAATATTAAATTAAATATATTTAAAGTAAATGTTAATTACTGTAAAAAGAAAAGAAAAGAAAAGAAAAGAAAAAATGTCTGTCTTCCTACTGGTTACATATTGATTTCAACTTGCAAAATTCTTATCACTTCACTAATGCACTGCAATTTATGTTAAAAGTGAGAAAAAAACTTCTCATTGCACTATAAAAACATCCTGTAAGTTTCAGAACTCAAAACTTTCTTGTTATTCTAAAAACAGCTTATATTAAAGCCATTCTGCCAAAACGACAGGTTGTGGAATGTGGCACTTTATGACCTAATAGTGTGGCTAAACCCCGCCTCCGCAGAAGATCATCAACGCCTGCTTCTACATCACTGCCTGTTTAGCCCCGCCCACCGACTCACACATATAGTGTAAATAACGAGAGGCAAACGCAGGTCTACACAGAAACCAAACGATAAAAATGCTCCGAAGACAACAAGACGCTGTGCAGGGCCAAGTTGTGGAAAAACATAGTCTTTGCATTGCCTTCTTTCTGATCCCCACATTAGGAAAGAGTGGATGAACTTTATTTTACTGAAGTTACAGACCGCGTCAGTAAGAACTCGGTCCTTTGTTCACTTCATTTCACCGCAGATTTGTTTACAAACAAGGCACAATTCGACGCAGGATTTTCAGAAAGATTGAAACTAAAAGATGACGCTGTGCCGAATATATTGGATCTGACAGTAATGTCGCATCACACAAGTGTGAGTAACTGTTTTTATTATGTGGTCACTATTGCTTTGTCTGTTATTACAGATTGTTTGATATGTAATGAGTATTTATGCATTTTTTTATTTAAATCACAGCAGCGTCCATCTGTGAAGGATGTAGCTGTCAAACACACACAGCTGTTAGCCAATCATAGCAGTGGGCATTTACTTCCGAGTCTACAATCCACCATGCCTATTCAAACAGAGCGAAAACAGGACAGAAAATAGCCTATTACTTCTAAATTATGATGTTTCTTTGATGTAAAAATTACGCACGTTTTTTGTTTGAATAAATGCATAAAAGTCTGAAGACAAGACGAGAGAGCTGAAAACATCATTCTGCTCTGCATAGTTCTACTTCATTTACAAACTCATTTTGTTCACATGAACATAATATCGTGAACAACACTGTTTTTTTGTTGTTAAAAACAAAACTGTATTTTTTGGACTGTGATTTAAGCATTACATACTGTAAACCGAGAGATGACATTAAACTTGTAGGGGGTACAAATGTAGCAAAATAACTTCTTTTAGTCATCCACATGAAACTGCTTCTTATCACCAACTCTCAGAAGGCACATAATCAAGCGGCTACTTTGAGCTTGAGACAAAAGCTTTCTGTGATTCAAAAGAACGTTCTGGAATAAAATCTTGTGAAACAGAAAAACGTGTTTGTGAAAAGGGGAAAAAACACACCAAATTTTGTTGGTTCGCGACCAGAAAGGAAAACTGACTGAAAATTAAATTGGAAAGAAAAAACTACTTGTTTGGTTAGCATCGAGTGCTTATTAATGAATTTAAAGGTTAAAAAATAGCACTATAACAGTGCTAACAGTGTAGGTGGATCCATGTTTTAATGAGGGGAATATTGGGAAGGCCAGAGGACTTATTTGACTTTTTTTTTTTTTGACTTTTTAAAGGAAGAAAACCCAATGACCTTACCCAGATATGTTTAACTTTCTTTTCAATAACTCTCACAAACTGCACCACAACACATTCACATTGACATTTCTCATTTCCAACCAAACAGCTCGCAAGTTTGAACAGCATTCAGCAATTGCCAACAATTCAAAACAAACCTTCCTTAGCCATTCTAGAAGACATGCCAAGACAGTCTGAATTATGGATGTCAACCGTCCTGTACAAGACAGAATGGTCCTCTATTTAAGAGATACAAATTACATTCGGTATTACATCCATATGAAGCACAGGTTGTATTTGAACGTCTTCCACCCAAACAGCTGAGGACACGTCAGTAGTTATAGCATTGTAATCAGTTTCTAATTCAAGTGTCAATGTTAAAAAGACATATTTGAATGAAAAACGACTTGTGAAAGAAGCATACTGTGCGAGAGCCCTGACATTGGCTGCTACTACACTTGACAGCGGGAAGAGGATCATGAAAGATCAAGGAAGAGTAGCTCTACTATTCAACTTTTATCTGTTGGATTTATGCACTTTTGGATGTACCGCTCGCGCTCATCAGAATGTTTTTCTGTAAATGGTGGCAAAGACAGTCAGTCCAATCTTAGTGCATTTTACAAGTGCACGTTTCACTGAATTTGTTGCCAAGTTGAAATTAAAGTCCAAAAATGGAAATTCTACTTATACATGTTGTTTCAAATCTCTATGACTGCCTTTTTTCTGCTGAACACAAAATAAGATGCACTACATTTTTCAAAACACTGGAGTCAGTAACGTTTCAACGTTCATCAAGGATGCATTAAATTGATCTAAAGTGATGGTAAAAACATTTATAATGTTATGAAAACAATTCAATTGAACTCAAATAAATTCAAATAATTGCTGTTCTTTTTAAATTCCTATTCATCAAAGAATTCTGAAAAAAAATGTTTCCACAAAAGTATTAAGTAGCACAATTGTTTTCAACATTGATAATAACAAGAAATGTTTCTCAAGCAGCAAACTGGCATATTATAATGATTTATGAAAGATCATATGACACTGAAAACTGAAGTAATGATGCTGAAAATTCAGCTTTGGCATCACAGGAATAAATTACATATTTATTGTTTAAAATGTTAACAATATTTCATAATATTACAATTTTACTGTATTTTTACTAAAATAAATGCAACCTTGGTGAGCATAGGAGACTTCTTTCAAAAGCATTAAATAAAATCTTATCGACCCCAAACTTTTGAATGGTTTTGAAAATGTTGGCTTGCATTGTAGCTTTGGCTTTCATTTCATTTGTCTTTAACAAACAAAAAATTCATGTACATTTGGAATGACAATTTTTGGGTGAACTATCCCTTTAAAAGGTCTGAATTGTGCTTAAAAAGTAGAATTTGTTCATTTTTAAATATATTACAACAAATGCAATGAAACATTCATGCGCTCAAACCGTACAGCATGACGCTAGCAACACCAAAATTGCGGGTTTGATAGCCAGGGAATGCATGAACTGATAAAATGTATACTTTAAATCAGTGTTAATTTCGTTGACGAATAATTTTCGTCATCATTGTCGTCAACAACATTTGTTTCACCGTCGACAATGAGACGATAACGAATGATGTATGTCTATGATGTAAATCTATTGACATTTTCGTCAACAAATAAAAACGAGACGAAAATGTTAGGGAGGGACGATTTGGGAAGAGATTCATTCAGAACGAATCTGCCGTGTGGTTCGGAGCTTAGATGCGTACGTGTGAACCGGCGGGATATAAGATAACATACACTTGCTGCAGGTCGCATAAAATATTCAAAAATGTCAATATGTGGGAGTAAGAGAAGAGCAGACATATAGATAAATCTGACGACGCAAGAGAGAACTCAGTTCGGTATGCGAGTACTCTTTCGTGTCGCATGAACGGAGAATTACACACAAAATGATGTCGAATTGTCTGTTTTGACGAGTATTCACATAAACACAGTTGATTACGTCTTAAGTGAATGTAAACAATAGGGAGAACGTGCATCAGTACATTGCATCCATTGCAGCTGTGCATTCGGTTTTAAAGGGATAGCAGCCTAATTTAGTTGATATTGTCCGAGTCATTGATGTTAATCAAGCAACAAATCACGCACTGCTCTTGACTGAAAATTTTTAGTAACCCTAAAGATTAATCTAAATTTATTTATAGAAATAAATATGTCTGCTTGAAAGAATGAAGAATATGGAAAACAATTTGCTATAAAGAATGCACAATTAGCCTATATAACCATTGGTATTTCAAATATCAAACCTATATAATGAGTTTGGAAATTTTAGAGAAATGCTTAATAAATGCACTGTAACTAAACCCATTCGATTTTAGCCGACTAAATGTACTGTAGATTTAGTCGACTAAAATCTTATGATATTTAGGCCCGGTTTCACAAACGGGGCTTAGCTTAAGACAGGACTAGGTCTTAGTTAAATTAAGATATTTAAGCAACTTTTACAAAAATGCCTTAGAAGAAAACATCACAGGTGTGCATCTTGACACAGAACAATCACACTGACATATTTTAAGGTACGTCAGAGCAAGATATTTTCAGTTGAGACAGCTCAAACATGCATTTTAGTCTGGGACTAGCTTAAGCCTTGTCTGTGAAACCGGGGGTTAGTCGACTAAAACTAGACTAAACCTAAAAACTATTCAGATTACTAAAAAATCACTAAAACTAAATGGCATTTTAGTCAAAAGACTATGACTAAAACTAAATCAAAATTTACTGTCAAAATTAACACTGCTTTAAATGCAATGCAAGTCCTTTTGCATAAATGCCAAATGCATATATATAAAAATATAAATAAATGTGAACATCAGTACCCGGTTTCACAGACAACACTTAAGTGATAGTCTCAGACTAAAATGCATGTTTGAGCTGTCTTAACTGAAAGCACCTTGCACTGACAGGCCAAAAAGTATTTAGCACTTAATTCAGCCTTTTTACTCTCTTTTTATACACTACATACAATGTGTTCACAATGTCACCTGTCACCGATAGATTACTTAACGCTCAAGCTGTGTCCTGGCCATTTTGACCTGGAGAGGATTTTCTTTTTCCCGAAAAAGGTAGTTAATGCTGTCACATTTTACTAAACCCTATTGACTTTACTCACACAGTATATAACAACTTCACAAAGAATGTTGGTAATTTTTGTACTTTTTTGGGATTTTTTTATACCTTGCTACACTTACACCTATGAAAATTGCTTAAGAAATTTATTGTTATGCTGTATTATTGCCATATTTTGGATTCAATCTTTTTTATCAAATTGACTGATTGTAGGCCTAATTGTTCTGAACCTATACACGTCAGTTTTTGAGTGGAAAAAAAAGCTTTATTTGTGGAAAATTTTGCCAATATTCATTCAAAAACTGAGGTGGATAAGCTCAGATCAATGCCTACAACCATTCAATTCCAAAAAAGAAAGACAAAACCTGTGCTAATTGAAGGTAGGTCATGTTTGACCTGGAACACCAAATCAGGTAAAGGATTTTCAGCTCAGAACAAGGGCTAAATCTAAAATGGCATATGTGTATAGAGTGTACCATATTTTCCTAAAAAAGAAGCCGAGTGTCCCTTATTTTGCTCTGTTGAAGTTGGCAGCCGTAGCCAGCATCGGATGTTCACTTTCAGAGACATGCAACGGTTAAGTGAGCACCGGCGCTGAGCTGATTGAAATATTGTTGCATTCTGAGCTCTGTGTACACAGTGTTGGCATGAGAGATAAATGGACTTCATAGACCAATGGCCATCAGTCCTTTACCCAGCGTTTAGAGGCATCCATCAAGACCTCCTTAGCCGCAGCAGGGTTACAGAGAGTATATTTAGTGCCACGGTCTGCTCTGAGAAATATTTCCCCAACACATCAGGTAATGAGCTCTGCAGATCAAACCTGTCGAAGCACACACGTGAACCGATGGGCGTATGTGCTAAAATTCTAGCTTTCCTGTCCTGTTGGTAGTTATTTTTAGCCGGCTGTAACGTTAGTGACTGGAGCAGAGGTAATTACAGCCATTTCAAAGGGCTCAGGTCTGCACCTCAATAATAAAGGTGGATGCTGCGTTTCTCTCTGGTGGCCACTGGTAACAGCCACGGATCTGCCAACGAGTGACTCATCGCCTCAGACGGGGAGGACGTCTGAAAATGGGAAATGCGTACTACAGCGCAGAGAAGCTTTCAAGAATAAAGAGTGGATCATTAAACGAGATGAGGAAGGGGTGAGGCTATGCATAGATTTTTGCAATAAAAAAAGTTTTTAAATCACACATTCAATTCAAAATATCGATCTCTGCTCTAGCTGTCATGTGCTCCAATATCATGTCTGAGATCTCATCTGGAACTGTTTGCAAATCCTATTGCGTTCAAATTCTTGAATTAATTGAACATAATCCCACTTTTCACTGCTAATTTGCATCACTATTTTATTTTTGTGTGTAATTTTTTAAATTCACAAATACATGTATCTGACTAGTTAGTCTTAAGGACGCCCTGACACATGATGTGTTTTTACATGCTTTAAAAGCTATTATTAACAGAACATGATGCTTTAAATATGGAATGCTCACAGTACAAGATGCTAAAAAAAAAGAAAAGTTAATTTGCACGTGTGCACAGACCAGAATTTAAAAAAAATTAAATGAATAAACAGCCATTAAAATCTTTTATTACACAAATCAAGCAGCTCAAAAACATGCTAAAATCAATGAGTTGCATCTCTGAATTCATTAGCAACAGCTCTTAAAATATTAAAATATAATCTATTAAACCTATAGTAAATCATTAAACCTAAAAAAATAATTAAAAAAGGAGAAAAAAAATCGTGTCTACTTGTCATCTTGAAAGTTGTTCTCTCTACTAGTTCTATGAAACTCAGAAACACCGGTTCAATCAATATGCTGAGTTGAGGGCGGGGCTTTCTGTTAGT
>NW_015557091.1:2202081-2213183 GCF_001515605.1 Sinocyclocheilus anshuiensis | reverse complement strand
TGGGGGGATTGTGATACTTCACCTTTTACAACACTGAATACAGTATTTCTAACACTGTAGCCACAAGGTTTTCAGACAAATTACTCAAAGATCAAGAATATTTAACCCATTTTAATTCTTTAATGTTTCTGAAAGAAGGCTCCATATATCTGATAAAAAATACAGTAAAAACAGTAATATTGGGAAATATTATTACAATTTAAAATATATTTTTTATGTGAATATATCTTAAAATGTAATTTATCCGTTATGATAATCACACTAGCCATTACTCCAGTCTCCAGTGTCACATGATCCTTCAGAAATCATTCTAATATGCTGATTTGTTGCTCAGGAAGCATTTCTTATTATTATCAATGCTGAAAACAGTTATGTATTTAATATTTTTGTGGAAACCATGATACATTTTTTCAAGATTCTTTGATGAATAAGAAGTTTAAAACAACAGAGTTTGAAATAAAAAACATTTTAATCATAAGTGTCTGTACTGGTCACTTTTGATCAATTTAATGCTTTCTTGTTTAATAAAAGTATTAATTTCTTTAAACAATTCTCACACAAAGCTATCATTACTGTTTGCTTTCACTGAATGGGGAAAAAAAGCAGCGTAAACATTCATCAAAACATCTATGTTGTGTTCCACGGAAGAAACAAAAAGTCAAACAGATTTGTTAATTATGATATTTAGTTGCGGTTGAACTATTCAATATTAATTCAAACCTCATTTTGTTGTGCACGACATATCTGATACATCTACAGTCATTCATATGACTTGTACAGTTCATCTCAAATGAACCGATTCAACTCTAAGACGCAGTATAACCTCTGATGGCTCTTCACAGCACTTTCCAAGAGCCAAACCTAGCGCTTTGAAGTTCAAGCATTGAGTGCATGAGAGGAGCTGCTTGAGACGGCGCTCTCACTGAACACAATCTCATCCTCCCAGCAAGAGCATTCTGAAACATGTTTCCATTCAAATGAAACACTGGAAAACAAGAGCACGAGAGACGTCTTGAAAGGCATGTGGAAGATATGTGCAAAATAAAGCGAGAACTGCAAGTCAAACAGACATCGCTCTCACAGGGCTGTACAAGCAGTGTAATTTTTGTAGCTATTGGGCACTGATGTCACCCGTCTGGCAGACTCATTTCCACAGTTCACAACATGTTGCTTTGCTATTTTATAAAAGATCTGTAAATATGTATTCAGTCAAGCACTGGTACACTGAGTCACTTTGCCTTTGCTTTTCAAGGCTGCTTTCTAGTTTTTGCTCTCTTTTGTTTCAGAATGCTAATTAGATCTCATGAATCAGGGCTTCTCAATTAGCAGGTCGCAACCGAGGAGAAAACTAGCATTTGTCAGCATTCACATTCATCAGAACTGCACACAAACACAATCTGAAGCTTGCAATGTTTGCTCATAAGGCCACGACTCTACAGTCAATTACGTGAAAACACAGTGTGATTCTGAAGCCACAGGAAAATGAAATCTTGACAACATGACGTCAAAGGCAGCAAGCAGAAAATATAAGTCAATTACTTGCTTGTATATTTCTAGCCTCTCAAAAAGAATTGTGCATTGGTAAAATATATATTGGAATTAGGGCTGCACGATAAATCGCATGCGATATTTAACACGCATCTTATCAGTAAAGCCGGTTCTGTAATCAGCGGTAAATCTCCATCACATGCGTGTTTTCACATTGAGCAGCATTAACTACACAGAGCCGTTGTTCACTGACGAGCTGCGCAAAAAATCGCGCGAATATGAATGTGGTTTTGCGCAGCTCGTCAGTGAACAACGGCTCTGTGTAGTTAATGCTGCTCAATGTGAAAGCACGCACGTGATGGAGATTTACCGCTGATTACAGAACCGGCTTTCTGACAAGATGCGCATTAAATATCGCATGCGATTTATCGTGCAGCCCTAATTGGAATGTAATGAAATACATGTTGCTTGCAAAGATAATTTCATCAAAATACAAGGCTACTTTTGCAAGCCTGTCAAAAGGAAAAGAAGCAAGTGCAGTGATAAGACATCTATACAGTAGGAACAGTTGGAAATGCAACATTTAATGAACTTCATTTACATTTACGTATTTAGCAACATTTGCCATATTATTTTATGAATTGCTTTGTTTTGTATGTTGCTTTGAATAAAAGCATCTGCTTAAAGGTTTGCTCACACCGGGACGATTATCGCCGATGTTTAACGCGCAAAACGCGAGGCGTAAAAGCGTAATTTAAAAAAAAAACGCCTCGGGCTCATTTTTTTGGGTTTGACGCGCCGCGTTAAAAACTGGCCGACCAATCAGATTGGCGCTTTTGTTCACGTGCCTGGAGCTGCTGAAGTTACAGTAAAACACGACTTGGTGGCGCTCAAGCACAAAACGGCCTTGCCGAGCACATATTGATACATAACGACGAAGAGGAAGTAAGTAGACCAAGAAGATGCATCGAGGCAAGATGAATGTAGAGCTGCTGGTCTCATTGGTGTCTGAACACAAAGGGCTTTATGACAAACGCGACAGCGACTACAAAAATCTCGATAAGAGGGAGTTGTTATGGAGAGGAATTGCAGATCAAATAGGATTCGATGTGTACCGGGGTATTTCTGTTTTTCATTAAGCGCCATCTAATGTCAGGGAGTGAATTTGCACATTCACTCGGCTCATCGCCAGCGAAAATCGCTTGGGCATGAACACAAAAGACGCGTCGAAAAACGTTGTCGATAAGCGTGTGCGATAATCGTCCCGGTGTGTACGAGACTTAAATTATATGTCCACCATATTGGAAAGGTCTGTAAACCCATGTAATAGTCCCTTCTAACAGATTTTCAATTTGGTTTGACATAAACCTCAGACAGTTCTATATTTTGCAAATCATATAAAATTTTAAAATAAAGAGAATGCAACTAAAAATAGGAGAAATGAGCATGTACAATTAAATATCCAATGTATATTATATCAATAATGATAAATTAAATTTGCTGATAAAATAAGAATTTATATTATAAACAATATTGATATATTAAAAATAAATGTCTAATATCAGCTGATAACCAATATGACACTGATATATGATATTGCCATGTAAATGATCAAAGCGCTTGATCTGATTGCTTTAAACAGGTGAATATTGACAGATCTATATATGCTTCAAGTATTAAAAACTTAATTATAATATAATAAAAATGTATTATTATTATTATTATTATAAAACTATAATAAATAAATATTAAAATAATTATTATACTTTTTATTAATAATTTTATTAATTTTAATAATAAGTTAAAATTATTTTATTATTACAACTATACCATTATAATAATTACAATAAGCATTTTTTTGGGAATATTAAAAGATGATGATTCAACAACAATAATAATGATAATAATTTGTAGTAGTATTTAGTATTTTTATCTTTTATTATTTCCATGAATAAAAATGTCTATAATATGTACAATTCCTGCAAAGAAACATCATCGCACTAAACCAGACTCCCGTAGTATTAAAAATGGTGCTGTAAAATTTCACTGTTATTGATAAAGACTGACATTTTGGTATTGTGACAAACCTACTTCATATTCTGTTGTTGACATTAAAAGCTGTGCATCCAGACAAACCTGTTATGGTATTTTGATGCTAATTCATCTGTCACTTAGCAGAAGCTAGCCAAATGTAGCAGATGCCAACATGGACAGGTTGAGAGACACATACTCATTCTGAAAAGCAAAAAATAATCAGTCTATGCAGCTCATGGCAATATATTAGGAACATTCGGTTTACTCCTGCATGTTAAATAATGCTGGTACTGTGTTGCACTGTTATGAATGAATGTACGTATGTGAGAAGCGTGTGCTTTTTCAAAACAGAATGACTGATGCTGGGCATATCAGTATTAGTCTCCAGGCTTAGAACGGAAAGTCATCTGTTGTAATTTAACAGTCCTCTTGTGAATGGAAACTGTGACATTCAGACCTGCATATTTGTCTCATCGATTTGCGTCAAGCTCAAAAGGCATTGTTCATTCCCGGCGGTATCCCTCCTTCCCATTCCACCGCCTCCCCTCGGAAGCTCACATACTCAGGACGCAGAATACCAATGATATGTGATATTTAAATGGTTGTGATATTTGCGCAATTCAAACAAGCGGCTCTCTCTCGCAGGGGTCACGGTGGTGACAAATACATGCAAATTAGCTGTGCAAAAAATGTGGTAATGTCAAACCACTGCTCTACTGTTCAGTGTTCTGCAAACCTCTGATTTTGATGTCTGATGGAAATGAATAGACTCAATCAATTAAAAAATCTAACGATTTCATCAGTGCAATCCCAGTGTACAATCAAAAAAATGCTCAATTCATATGTTATTCCATTAAAGGAGTAGCTGCATGTCTTTTGTGCCGTAACAAGCCAAATCTAGATTTGCCACCCCACAACTGAATCTGGCACCTATTATGACCTCTAAATATAAATGTTATTATTATAATCACTACTATTACTATTATTATACTTTATTAAGCATATGTACAGATCAATATCACAATACTCTTTTTTATTCCATTACAGTAGTTGCATGTTTTAGATCCATAAATACAGATTTGCCACTCCTACATTGAATCTGGCACCTAAATTATGATCTGTACATTTGTTTAATAATAATAATAATAATAATAATAACAATAATAATAATAACTTTTGTTATTCCCATGAAAATGTCTATATGTAATATTTCTTCAAAAATATTATCTGTGCATTGTATTATTATTAATAATAATAATAATAGTACCTTGTGATAATACCATGTAAACATCTATATGTAATATTCCTAAAAAATATGATCTGAACATTTGTTTAATTAATAATAACAATAATAAAAATAATTCCTTTTGACTTTCCTATGAAAACGTCTATATGTAATATTCCTCATAAAATGATCTGTACATTTGTTTAATAATAATAATAATAATACCTTTTGATAATACCATGAAAACTTCAATATGTAATATTCTTCAAAAAATATGATCTGTACATTTGTTTAATAATAATAATACGTTAATAATAACAATAATAATACAATTTTATTAATAATTTTAATATTCACATGAAAACGTCTATATGAAATATTCCTCCAAGAATTACCTGTACATGTGTTTAATAATAATATTAATAATAATACATTTTGATATTCCCATGAAAATGTCTATAATAGGTAATATTATAAAATAACAACAATAATAATCAAAATACAAACTCATATAATTTTATTTCTTCTACCAAAAACAAAAGAAATGTAGTATAATCTGCCTGCTGCCTTTTTCTATACAATGAAAATGAATGGTGAGAAAAGAGGAACATTTTCAAAGAATAGCATTACATTTTGGTCTGTTCCTCATATAAAGTTTTCATATAGCTTCTGAAGCACAACTTAAAGTCATTAACCACTTTTATGATACTTTAATAGTGTTTTTTGGTGCTTGACAGTCGTGGTCACCATTCACTTTCACTGCATGCCAAGTAACACTGTGAACGACTGCTAAATTTCTTTTGTGTCTGACAGAAGTAAGAAAAACATGATAAGTAAATGAGATAATCTTTATTTTTGGGTGAACTATTCCTTTACGAATCTGTCTAACTTTAAATAGAATCTTCCTTGCTAGCAAAATGATGTTATTTACACATTCATTTACTTTAATGCAGTATGTGAGAAACTCACTGCCACAGCACTGTCAGCGCACCTGATATACACTGCCAGAGGCATGCTGGGACACAACAAACTCACTACCACCATAATCAAAAAAGCTGCAGACACTGTCAAAGTGCTTCGCTAAGTAGACTGCATGATTCTCACCCGCAGCGCCGATTAGGCGTTAACCACACGCTTTCTGATATGTGACCCCCACTTCATTTCCGTGAAATTAAACATGGAATAGCGGTTGCTAGAAAGGTTATTGATCACCTAAAATGTCAAGGCGTTAAACTGTTTGTAAACTAATCATTTGAAAACATCTCACATTACTGTAATAGAAGATGGCATTGAGCTCAAGAGGAATCTAACAGTTATTAACACAATAACACAGCCTGAGATAATGGAGTTGGAAATAAACGTTAAAACACACCAGACAGCGAATACGTTCTCCTGTATTACACATCTGACTGAGAGCGTCATACAATGCTCGTAATTTGCGAAGCTAGACAGTGTTACTGTAACCGAGACTTTCTATTACTGTACCTTATTACTGTCACTTATGTTATTACAACATTGCATGTGATGCAATTCGATTTGATATTTGTATACATTGTTAGTCTAGGTCAGAAATAATTGAATTTTCAAATTATTATAAAATTGAGAAGATTTTACTTACGAACAAAAATAGTCATCTTATAGTCATATCATATGAGAGGACTTTATTGAAGAAAAAAAACGCACACACACACACACAAAGGAAAAGAAAAAAAAACAAACGTGAAAAAAACACACCAAACATAAAAGTAAATACATGAAAAAAACACACAAAAACACAAATAAAATTAAATAAATGAAAACACACCACAAAGTAAATAAATAAAAAACACACACAAAAATAAAAGTAAATACAGTACTTACAATATTTATTTCTTATTTCTACTTTTGTTATATTTAAGTAAAAACAAAAAGTAAATAAAAACAAATAAAAGAATATTAATAAAATACATTTTAAAATACATAAGTTAAAATGATAAATTTGCTAAGCTAGATAACAGTATCATAACCAAGGCTATGTCCACAGGAAGCCAGAGCTTTCCCTATCCGATCTTTTTTTCCCCTCGTCTCAAGAAATATCTGCGTCCACACAAAACCATAAAACCGACACAAAACGATGTAGTATACATGCCAGACCAGTATGTGGCGCTGTAATTCTGCAACAGAGATACACTAAAAACCTTGCGCGAGGTATACAAACGAACATGGAACAATACATTTATTAATCTGTGTTAATGTTAGTTAATAAAAAGACAATCGTTCAGTGTGTGTTCATGTTTTTGTTGCTGTTACGTGACGTAGCGGTGTCTGACTAGGGGCGAGACGTGGGCTGATGACGTCATCGTTTCAGAAAATATACGGATTCGAATCCGGTAGGTTTTCATCTGCATGAATCCTGCAACATAATGATATTTTACAAATTAGAAATGTTGCTTTCAAACTACAGTTCACTGAAAGCAATGTTGCCTTTTGAAATGATCTTTTTATAGATATGTTGTTTCACCTGTTTGTGTTCTTCTCGCCATTACTACAAAATCTTCAGATGTCTCTGAGATGCCTTCATTATCAAAACATAAGAACACTGCACAGAAATAGCATGTGTCATTAAAGATTCTGCAAGCAGAACAGAAGGAAGCCATGGAAACATGTCCAAAATATGGAAGTTAATAATTGGCTCTAATGCCCAAAACAATTCCTTCATTTACAAATTGAACAATTATATAAATGACAATTTTACTCTGAGTGTTATTCGAACACTGCATGTGAAGCAATCTTATTAGATAGTTGTGTCGACTATTAGTGTTAGAAAAAATATATATTTTCAAATTAAATGGAGCAGATTTATTTAACAACAAATATAATCAATTTATAGTCATGATATGAGATTACTTAATAATTTAAATTAAATATAAAAAAGAAATGAACAAAATAAACAAAAGTAAAAAAAAAAAAAAAAAAACGTTAATATATATAAAAACCAACAAAAAAACTAAACAAAAATACAGGGGGAAAAAATAATAAAACAAAGTAAATAAATTAAAAGCCAACACAAAGTTAAAACACAAACACACACACACACACACACACAAATAAATAAAAATAAAACAAAAGTAAATCAAATAAATAAAACACCACAAAACAAAAATACAAAAAAAAAAAAATAATAAAGTAAATAAGTTAAAAACAAAACAGAAAACAGAAAACACACACACAAAACACACAAAAAATAAAATGAAATAAAAGCAAATAATAATAATAATAATAATAATAATAAAAAGATCTAATAAAACACAAAATCAAATAATTAAAAACCAACATAAAACAAAGAAAAAACTAAAACAAATAAATAAAAACACCACAAAGCAAGCTAATTAATTAAGTAATTAATTAATTAAAAAACTAAATAAAATTTCGCTTTGGATAAAAGTGTCTGCAAAATGCATAAAAGAAAAAATGAAAGCATAAAGTCAAATGAATTTAAACAATTTAAAAAGTACATTAGATGATCCTCTATCGTTCCTTCATTGTGAACTGAATACACTTAGGCTACATGCTCAAGCTAGCCGATACAATAAACAAAATAATTAATCCATATGTTCTATCTATAGGCCTCAACAACAGTCAAAACCATTATAACTGCAAAATTTCTGTACCTGGGACAAACGTGGGACTGAAATCATTGCAATGCTCTTTACTGTTCTCATGGCAACATTATTATATAAGCCATTCAGCGCGGCCTCGACCAGGATACAAGTGACTGATATGCTCCATTTCAATCATGTCACAATCTACGAGATGGAATACAAATCTATACGCTCGCCTTACATACAGTACATGCAGTCCGGTTAAAAGAGAACAAATTCAAAAATACTCAGCGACCAGAAGAGAAACAGTGCCTCATGTCTTTCGTTTATGCAGCCTGATGTGCTCATACATTAAAAGTTGCATTTTCATATTTGATGTACGTCCTGCATTAAGGACATAAATCTCTTTTACACTTTGCCTCAAGTGGATAGAAATATCCCCTCAAGAGGCAGCTGTCGTACAAAAGGAGCTTTCTGATAAAAGACCATTAGTATTGGTTTTAAACTCTGCTAGAACTGCAATGAATAAGGCCCATTGCAGACTATCGTAAGCCGTGTGCCGTTGCCAAGGCAACCGTGTACCTCAATGTACTTGATTGTTATCTGATGATTGAAGCATGGGTTGCTACATGAGAAAGCAGGCTTGACTATTTCTCAAATGCGAGTGCTTTGAGGACATAAATAAAGCTTGCAGCCTGTTCTACATATCCAGTATTCACCGTGACCTTGAGGCGTGCAAAACCGCGCTTATTGTTCAGACATGCGTAATTAGCGCCCTCGGTTTGAAATATTCTGCCATTTCTACTGCTAAGTTGACACTTCTAATCATTTTCTGTCGTGTGTTGAAGTGTGATAGCACTAGGAGCGTCAAATCACTTTCTTGACAAAGCGCACGTACAAACTCTAATAAATCCGACAGTCAGCACTGGCCTCATTTCCGTATAGTGTACTTTTTTATTCATCCAATATGCTTGGCGAGATAAAGGCATCTGAGTGGAAATCCTGTCCTTCTGTGGGATTTGAGGTGTTTTAAGGGTGTTTATATTGTGGCAGTTTAAGCACTTAAATAGCTTCAGGTGTCAGAATGTGCTTTTAAGCACAAGCACAATGAATTCGCTAAACCTATTTTGAGTGTTTACGGCAACGGCAAGTGTATTGAAGTAAACAATGTCTCCTCGTTTCCATTCTGACAAATAACGCATGACTAAACGCAATCAAATATTGGTTTGAATGCATTCTCAAGGCGTACTGCATGTATTCAATAACAAAAATCTGCATGAAATACTCCCCCGAATTCATAAGAGATCACACTGAATGTCTGTAATAATTTACATTAATTATATATCCATAAAGCAATGATAAGAACAGCAAATTCAGTGAGGAAATATAAATCACAGGAAGAGCGTTTCACTGCAGGAGTCTATTGGGATTGTATCTTTCATGAATGCTTATGATCATAAAAGTAGAAATGAATTACTAATGTAACTACACTTCAGTTGTGCGACTATAGCTCAGCTACATAATGTAACTTTTCCAGCAGTGCAGTGTTAAACAGCTGTTTTCATGTCACAATAATTTGTTTACACAGCCTTGCAACTACTAAATGAATTAAGTCTGAATCATTTTAGCGAGTTGGTTCATTCAAACCCTTCACTTTAATAAACAGATTCAAAAAACAGATTTACAGATTCATTTAAATAATCACTCAGTTGTGTTCCTGGAAATCCCTGTGCATTATTTAGTTCTGTCATTGACAATAGTAAATGCTCTCTATAGCCAAATCATATATTTAATATTGATATAAAAATATATACACATACACAAATACAAATAAATAAAAATGAAAATATAATATACTTATAACAATTATAAAAATTCAAACATTTGTATTTAACAATGAATTAAAACATTAAAAAACAGCACACAATTTATTTTTAATTATATAATTATTAAATGTATGATTTAGCTAAAAAGAGCTGTTAGCGGTAACGTTATTGATATAAATAAAGTGTTAAAATCTATGATTAAAGTTAAAAAGATCAGTATAAATAAGGTTATTATTTTATATTTATATATCTAGGGCCCTATGAAATCCATTAGGTTTTTTCCCAATTTTGTTTTTCATTTTAATGGTTAAATTAAATATTTGTAATCAAAAGGTGTAATTGATTAAAATAATGAAACTGACACAATTTAACAACAATTTATGGGCCCTATGAAATACATTTATTTTTTCTCAAATGAAATACATTTCGTTTTCTGTTTTCATTTTTCTGGATTCCATTTTAATGGTTTAATTCTATTTTAATCATCAAAAATCATATCTAATTAATCAAATTTAAAAAACAACAGACTTTTTTTTTACAACAGCCCTATGAATGTTTTGTTTTTTCAACTTTTATAATTGTTTTATGGACTGAAAGATTTTATCATCACCTGAACAATTAGCATGTTGTTAAATAACAGTACAACCCACTGAACATTGTGACAAGTGACAAGTGACGTGACATGTGGCCAAGTATGGTGACCCATACTCGGAATTAGTGCTCTGCATTTAACCCATCCAAAATGCACACACACAGCAGTGAACACACACACACCGTGAACACACACCCGGAGCAGTGGGCAGGCATTTTTTTTGCTGCGGCGCCCGGGGAGCAGTTGGGGGTTCGGTGCCTTGCTCAAGGGCACCTCAGTCGTGGTATTGAAGGTGGAAGAGAGCGCTGTACATTCACTCCCCCCACCTACAATCCCTGCCGGTACGAGACTCGAAC
>NW_015557091.1:2162842-2201762 GCF_001515605.1 Sinocyclocheilus anshuiensis | reverse complement strand
CCATCCTAAGTGCACACACACAGCAGTGAACACACACACACCGTGAACACACACCCGGAGCAGTGGGCAGGCATTTTTTTTGCTGCGGCGCCCGGGGAGCAGTTGGGGGTTCGGTGCCTTGCTCAAGGGCACCTCAGTCGTGGTATTGAAGGTGGGAGGGAGCGCTGTACATTCCCTCCCCCCCCCTACAACCCCTGCCGGTACGAGACTCGAACCCACAACCTTGGGTTACGAATCCGACTCGCTAACCATTAGGCCACGACTTCCCTAAACATTGTACTTTGTACATTGTATTGTACTTCTATCCCTCACAGCCTCGTTTTCATTCCTGTCAAAAGTTACACATGGCGCACTCCTCACTTAGGGCTATTGCGAGTGATTGAGGACCATGCGGCGTCAATGAGTTTGATGTCGCCGTCTAACACAATAGCAGAGTAAGTTGCAGCTTCATCAGTGTAGTGACAAGTTCTGAGAAAGCTTGTGCAGATAAGCTTTGTCACAGAGATGATTTCAGATGTCAATGACTCCCTTATGTTCTTCTGCGCTCACACATCTCCAACCTCACAGAGAAATCAAAGCGTCTAATCACAGCAAATACCATCGATGGCATTGATCCAGTACACAATGTGAGCCACTCTATCTGCCCAAAACCCTCCCCAAACCACAGCTAACAGACTTAAATCGTTAAATCTGCCGCTAGAGCTACTCAGTAACCTTAAAACACAAAAGGTCAGTCTCACTGCATTATACATCACTATAATATATAGGAGAAGGCAGGGAACTGTGACACTTCAGTTCTTGCCCATTTAATCTTAAAAAAAAAAAAAAAGCTGTTAAATTTAGCCTCAAACATCTCTGATAGGTCAAAGGTCATTAAAAGTTTGGGGTTTTGAAAGAAATTAATACTTTTATTCAGCAAGGATGCATTAAATTAACCAACAGCGACAGTAAAGATATTTTTTTAACGTTACAAAAAAAAAATCTATTTGAAATAAATGCTGTTCTTTTTAACTTTCTATTCATCAAAGAATCTTGAAAAACTAAATGTATCACGGTTTTCATAAAAATATTTAGCAGCACAACTGTTTTCAACATTGATAATACAGTAATAAGAAATGTTTCTTAAGCAGCAAATCAGCATATTAGAATGATTTCTGAAGGATCATGTGACACTGAAGACTGGAGTAATGATGCTGAAAATACAGCTTTGATCACAGGAATAAATTACATTTTAACATGTATTAATATAGAAAACAGTTCCTATAAATTGTAATATTTCACAATATTACTTTTTTAACTGTATTTTTAAACAAATAAATGCAGCCTTGGTGAGCATAAGAGACTTAAAAAAAAAACATTCAAATAATCTAACCAACCACACACTTTTAAACAGTAGTGAATAACAATATAAATTATTAATTAATTATAATACAATTAATACAAAAATACAATAATATTAATTCATTAATACAAAAAAAATCTGCTCTGCCTTCTGTTAGCTGCATAGTATTTTGAATGCACAAATAAATTAATGATTAAAAAAATTTAAATCTGCTCCAGATTCCATTAGTTGCACAGTATTTAACCAAAAACAGATTTGGAAAAATTAAGCGAATATTAATAAAATAATATTCACAAAAACAATCATAAAAATGTATGCTACAAAATAATTTTAACCCCAACATTTCGAACGTCAGAGTGTAACTTAAGTCAAAATAAACTAGAACTAGGCAATATAACACTCGCAATTATTTTTTAGCCTGAACGTACAGCATTAATAAATTGTAGATATTCAACATATGCTACTAACATAAAGTAGCCACACCTTTTAAAAGGTAGCTTGACCCCCATATGTGTCTTCATAATGTTTTCATGAATGAAGATTTAAGAGTTCTAGCTGGAGGGAGAGATTCTGGCCTTCATTACGAAGCTAATCGTGCTCGAAACAAAGCCATAACAGCTCAACCTTCTGAACCATTGATGCTTTTTCATTCCACCTTTGTATCCTTATTAGCTCATCTCGGTGAATGTTTCAGAAATGATCCTGGTTTCATGCACCGATGGAGCACAGCATATCAATATATGGTTCACTGACAATTTCGGACTTTCTAGATTGGGACAATTCCAATGTCTAGGTAGCACAATCATGAGAAAAGACTTTCCACAGTGCCCCTTTTTCATGGATATGCACTGATGTAATACGGACAATTATTTGCACACTCATCTCCATGTTTCTCTGTGTGGTCCCCTGACAAAACAATATTTCATAGCCTTCAGTTTTAGAAACATAACAAGTCTCAAGAGAGAACACAATGTAATAATTTTCTTACAGCAAATAAAATGAAATGGAAAAACATATGTATCCCATACTGCTTGTGCCCTCAGAGGAAAATGAGTCACAGACAACAGCAAGAAATATTTTGTACTTTAGCTCCATATATATTTGTAAGTTCACCTCATAATAAAAACGGTTTCATCTTCACATGGGAATAAAAGGGTTTAAAAGCAATATGAAAACAAAAATGACCCTTTTTACGGTCTAATCGCACATTCATCGTCTTGACTCATGTTTTGTCAAAGAAAACTGTTTGTCTAGTAATCTTTCATCATCTTACGACTTTTCCTTGACCGACTGAACATTGATCGTGCACCTTCAAACCTGACCTGACTTTGAGTTTCTAAAAGATTTCACACTTACTTTCTGACTTTACACCCAAGTTCATCCAATTAAATTTGAAGCGGATTGGTATGAAACATGTGACACAGTCTCAAAAGTGAGATTTCGAAATCATCCTCTTTAAAAGCGATATTCACAAACCCACATCAAAGCAGGTTTTTTTTTTTTTTTTTAAATCGCCGTCTCTTTCTTATTTCCCATCACAACTTTGTCCCCTCGAGTCACTGTAGGCCTCTTCAGCAGACAACAGTCTAGTTCGAGTGAGACCAGATCACTGCCTCGTCTAATTTGATTGGCGGCATCTTCCCTGGCAGTGGTGCGAGTTCACAAAACCATCGGATCTCTCGGTGTGGTTATAATCCAAACGTGCTCTTCAACTTGAGCCGATATGTCGCTGATTGAAACAAATGACTAATTCCACACTTCAGTGGACGCAAATCATCCAGAAGAAAAAAATATTGAGACAGAATGCTTTGTTTAAAATAAAATGGACTGGTCAGTGGGATCAAATCGATAAAGATGGGCATTTAAAGGACATTTAAGCCAACGTCTTTGCCTAGAGACAGCGCACAGAGCAGGAGCCCTTTTCTGGATATAATCGAATGTACAGGCACAAAGGTTAAGAAAGTATATTAACTTATTTATGGGTCATTATTTGACAACAAAAGTCATTTCATCTGCTAGAAGCTATCTAAGCACCATAGAGACAAAAGTGAACGAAACACACTTAAAATATACCTACAAATACACAGATGCAATTTTTTTTTATATAATAAATTAATTATAAAAAAACAATAATAATTCTGCCCTATTTTCCATTAGTTAGCAGATTTTCAATAAATAAATTAATATAAAAAATAAAAATCATACAAATTAATATAAAGGATAAATCTGCCCTGCCTGCACTACAGGAAAAATTAATTTAAAAAAAATTAAAAATAAACAAATACAAATTAATATAAAAAATGACTCTGCCCCAATAAAAAATTGCAGATTTACAAAACTCAATGAATATTAAAAATAAAATAAATAATAAAAATAAACATAAAAATAATTCTGCACCATCTTCCATTATTTGGATAGTAACAACAAAAATTATTAAATAAAAATAAATAAATAAATAAATAAAATTTTGGCATGGTCATTTGTTTTTCTTTACATTTGACTATTAATGTTTAGCTGATCATTTATTTGATCATCTTTAATTGGAAACTATTATAGCTGCATCAATATTTAAAGTGCCCCTATTATGCCATTTCCAATATTGCCTTGCATGCAATGTAGCTGTATGTGAATGTAAACGATCTGCAAAGTTGTAAAGCTGAAAGTGCACGATAAATAAAGTTATTGTCTCCCAAAATAAAGAATCGACTCTGAACAGCTGAAACGAGTTGTTAGTAATTCGAATCCCACTTCCGTGACGGCTACATGTCACGGGGTAACACATTTGCATAATGAGTACCTATGTTCTACGTTGGCCGAACGCGAACAACTTGACTCCGCCCACAAACACGTCATTTTACTGACGATGGCTTCTCTAATCTCGGGGAGTTCATCGCGGGATTCACAAAATGCTTGCATCTTAGAACTGCTTTGAACGAATCGTTTGAGAATCGCTGGAAAATCAGGTGATATTAAATGCACATTTTGAGAAAACGAAAGCGTTTTTTGACCTTGCATGCATGTAATCCTATTGTAGGAGACTCCCAAAACAATATTAGGAACCGTAAAAATGGCATAATAGGGGCAGTTTAAATTAAAAATCATGAAAGTATTATTTACATATGTATCATGTATTTCTAGCGCCACCACATCTTTGACAGTTTTAAAAACACATCTTACGGCAAAGCCATGTGGAACATGATTAATAAGTAAGAATCAATTAAATACTGCTGACTTAGTAAATTAATAACATCTCTCTACAGTGTTTGAGCTTTAGTCATGGAGAGAATCAGCATAAATTCTTAGCATGAAAAGGTGCTGAATGAACAGTGACTATCAGACGGCACAGTCAGGCATCCGCGAGCGGGAGGAAGGAGATTACAGCGGGAGGTGAGCTGCAAGCCACTCAGCTCACACAGCTTTACTGCATGTGAATATACAATGCCTATTTAACAGCGTTTCTGCTCAAATTTTGACAAACACATACCATTTTAATGAAGGCAAAGTTGTTCTATACTGTTAGGAAATGAGTTTGTTGATGTGGCACTTTTATCCAAAGCATTTTCTGACAGGATTTTATTGTATATTTGACATAGTTTTTTTTTAACAATAAGGATGTCTGGTCCAGTTCTGGTTAGGTCAGTATAATTTTCAATTATTTTTAGCAACATATTTTTTAAATGTGCATGTGTAGTAAATGTGTTTTTGTTTATTTCAATTATTTATCTAACAAAATAAAAAAGTATTATTTAAAATTCATAAACACTTTTGAGGAAAACGAATGGCATTTTATGTGAAATATTATTATTATTAAATATTATACAAATATGAATATGTAATTATTACATAATTATGAAATATTATTACATATTAATGAAATAATATTTTAATAATACTACAATAGTATTTATTTATATAAATAAATATTTAAAATAAATAATTGATTAAAATATTTATTTATTAAATATGTATTATTTAAAATATTTACTTTAAATATTATTTATATAAATATAAATGACATATTCAAAATAAACATCATTTGTTTATAATTTCACCTATTTTAACTGATGTTTCCAAGACTATCACAAGAAATTCTTCAAAAAAGAACTGCAATTTCAACAAACCTTCATCTATTTCAGCCAGCTAGACAATATTTTCTTGGTGACCTATGACACAAAGTGCAACAACAATGTTCAATTTATCACTAAAGAACTTATGCTTAAAGTTTGAAAGATATAAAAACAACCACCGCAAGATGCAGTGACAGTGCATCACTGAACCAGTAGGGCAAGTGACAGTTCTGTCAAATGGCCCGAAACTCACTAGCAGTCACACTAGCAGCGGGACATTGGGTTCAGTATCAAAAAATAAACTTGAGGTTACCGCAGCAAAAAAATTATTTACTTTCCACAAGCATTTCTCCTGTCAGGTAAACAAGTATCACGGACAGTACCAGCCGAACTATGACACTGAAGGCACATACAAGATTCCTGTTTGTGCAGAAAATCATTCCAGCACAGGCAAGGCCAAAGTATCATAAAATGAATACCAAGTTGCCAAACTTTGTATAAAAATTCCCATGTAGGGGAGAGTGAGGTAACCTGGACCACATTTTACTTATGTTGTCCTCTATAAGAAGAAATGAGGAAAAACCTATTTTATTTTCAAGTGTGTCTGTTATCAACTGAAATTAGACTAACATAATTTAGGGCCAGGCCATATGACACAGTGAAAATTTGTACTAAAACAGCCAGGAAAAAAAACAGTATAATAATAGAATTCCTTACATCTTTTACCTCACATCAACCATTTTGGGAAATGTTTCATTTAATAATTCATACCTCATCTTAAAATACACTGTCAATTTACCAACAAGTATTATAAAATAAATAATTTAAATAAATAAGTAATTGACTTATTTTAAATATATATGTACAATTTTATTAAATTTACTATTTTATTTTAAACATTATAGAATGCTTAAAATATAACGTATTTATTTATATAAATAAGTAATATTTAAAATAATACATAAATCAGTAAAAATAAATAATTGATTACAATTGATTTACTAATTAAATTATTTACTTTTTACATATTTATTTTAAATGATTAATCTACTTATTTTTATATATAAATAAATAAATAAATAAATATTAAACAATTTAAAACATTTATATAAATAAATAACATTTATGATAATTAACCATTAAAAATAAATATTTCAAATAAGTAATACTAAATATGCAAACAAATACACCTGGATTCATTTACTTTGACAAAATTACCTGACATACAATCTCTCAATAACAGACAGCTGTATTTGATAGGCTCTGTCTTTAATATATGTCCACAAGAATTGATTCACAATGCATCTGTGAATCAATTCCCCCAACCATGTCGTCGAGTGCCTGCTTTATTATTCACACTGCATCAGAACTGAGAATATCTGCATAAACCCATACAGTGAATGAATTCCCGCGCACTCCCAAGAAACATGTTCGCATATGGCTCAGTGTCACTTTCTACAAACCGCTGCAAATGTGGGAACATATTTTAAGGCACGCTGACCCGGCATTACCTTTAACGGTGGCGGCATTCATTTTCCTGCCAAAAACACTGGCCTTTGACTCTCGTGACTCATTTATAACGCAGCCCTCGCACACTTCAGGAGAATGATAGCGTCAGGAAGATCCTCGAAAAATTGTGCCGTTTCCCAAAAGCATCATAAAAGTTATTGATGTAGTCACCATTCTGGCGAATTACCCTCAAGTCAAACGATGAACATCAGAAGCCGACGATCATGAGATGAGTGCCGTCGTCTTCTGAGGTTTCCTCAGCCGTCATTGTCTTTTACAGCTAAAGTCCGCCTCAATCTGTTCAAGTCTCTGGGGCTCAGAAACTGTTAGCGTGAGAAAAATAAAAAGTGAAGCAAATCTCATTTCAAAGAGGACTGTGAACAGCAGGTCAAGATGAATATTGATCAAAGAAAGTAAGAAAAAAGGATCCGTGCTCAAAGAAAGTGCCTGATTAGACTTCAGCTGCTTCTGTCAATCTCAAGGAACAAACTTGCGACAAAAAAAGCTTGTAATTGACAACAAAACAAAAAAGAATCACATAAGCATCTTGTGAGACTCCAAAGTCCGTTTGTATGACGAACACAAGCTAATTCCGCTCTGATAATGCATGCTAGTGCAAAGGCCTTGCTTTGTTTACACGGTTTCTTAAAGCACTCCGTATCAATCTTGTGACAGAAATACAACAGATACAACAATAGTGTAATCTAGAGTGAATTCCATCATGTTGGCTTAAATCGAAAGGGCATGAAAGCAAAATACCATAATTACAATCATGAGCAGTTAAGTTGCTCTCGTTTCTTTTCTGACATTAAATGGAACACTGTGTTATAAAGACGGAAGATGCTTGAAAGGCACTGTTCAAAAGACATCCATTATGTGGTTACATAAATATAAAGGTCACATATTTTACACCTTTCTGGAGTTTTATTTTAGGTTTTGATGTCCTTAAGAATATATATTTGCAATATATATTTTCATGAGCCTCTCTTCTGATTGGCCTGTTGTTTTCTGAGTGACGCACGGCCAGGCCAACCACACACTGTAAAAAAATTCTGTAAAATTGACGGTAAAAAACCGGCAGCTGTGGTTGCCGGAATTTTACCATACAGGTCGGCCGATCTGGTTTCGTGGTTAAAGTTAACCTTTTCGACATGTTTCCGTGTTGTTGTTGCTCAGCAATGGCATGGACGCGATGTTGTCTGGGGTTTGGCAAAAGGAGAGTGGGACTGTGGGCGGTGCTCGGGGTGGTGACTGAAGGCGGTGACTGAGTAGTTCTGACGTCACCTTTTTACGGAAGTCACAATGGTTCGTGAAAAATCACAGCTACTTTATGCAGGCTGTGTGCATTTTACTGTGGACTGACTGTTTTGAAACTTATATGGTAGTTACATAGCACCTAGACCTCCGTTATCATGAAAAAAGCCAGGAAATTTCAGTTTTGACAATATGGGACCTTTAAGTTTATCCTCTCCCCCTTTGTATTTTCTTGACGTATCATGAACGGGGCAATTAGATAATGCACTTTTTTTTTTTTTTTGTAGTGTGAAGAGCATTTTATTTCATTGTGCATTGAAATAATGGAAGAATGCTGTGGTTCATCAGACAAGATAAAAAAATTGCATAAAACACACCCAGACATGCAACAATCAAATATGTCCAGTTTTATTAAGTTATGTGCATTATGGAACAACAAATCTCCAATTTGAGGACTCTCAATTCGTTGGACGATATAAAAACACCAATTTTGGGCTAAGATTGAGCACAGATGAAATCTAGCTCTTTATCTTTAAGGGTGACTGTGACTTTGCCTGAATCAACATCTTTTGTTGGTCCTGGAACAACATTCCTGTCAAACAAACTTAACCTTAACCCTAATTCAAACAATTAAAGGTGCTGCACATTAAATGTGTCTTGAAAATAAAGTCATTGCCAGTCGTTCTTTGCCTGTCAATCAGTTTGCACATTGAGGTTTTGCAGAGAGGGCATGTGGTTGAAGGGATGAAGACAGGTTAACTCAATAGCTAAGTCTAGTAAGATGGCTTACAGCACCTTTAAGACTCCTAAAACAGAGAGAAATGATTGATTCATAAATCCTCAACTATATGATTTGGGCTTTACCACTTGTAATTTATGGAGACTGTAGAGAGAGGGCAGAAAATCAAGGGAGGAGGAAGACGATAAGGAGGATAAAGAGGATCAGAAGTGAAAGCAAGAGCACATACATTTTTAAATAAATCACCTCTAGGAAAAATAAACCAGGATAGAGATGTGAGTGAGAAAATAGGCATTCCGCTGAAATAATTTGATAGATATTGTTCATTAAATTGAGTGACCAGATCACAAGCACTCAGCATCTATTGTCTTTTTTATATTGTGAGAGCAGAATAAAAAGAAAAACCTGTAAAATCCCAAATGGTAAAAGAGCTTGTGCCTTAGTCATTCCTGTGATGTCAATGTCACATACAAATATCAACCACAATACTTCACTGACGCAGTTAGACAATTCAGTCTGTGGTGAATTGAGTCTCCCTAGAACTCCAAAGCAGCTCCATCGGCTGAAAGAACTTTTAATTTTATTCAATTCAGTGCCTGAACAAAAATCCATCAAAACTGATGTCACCTCAATGTTATTCGACCTTTAATGCCTTTTAAAATGCCAGCATATATACCTTTCAATAGTTTGTGGCCGGTAAGATTTTTATTTTAATGTTTTTGAAAGAAGTCTCTTCTGCTCACCAAGGCTGCATTTAAAAAAAAAAAATAAAAAATACATTAAAATAGTAATATTGTGAAATATTATTACAATTTAAAATATCTTTAGATTTATATTTGAGTAGGTTTTAAAATGTAATTTATTCCCGTGATTCAAAGCTGAATTTTCAGCATTATTACTTCAATCTTCAGTGTCACACGATCCTTCAGAAATCATTCTAATATGCTAATTTGCTGCTCAAGAAAGATTTCCTATTATCATCAATGTTGAAAACAGTTGTGCTGCTTCAGTTTTTTCAGGATTCTTTGATGTATAGAAAGTTTAATAGACAACAAATAGATTAAAAACTTCCCAGAATTTAAAGCATTATGAGAATAAACACACATCCATCACACATCCATCAGTAAAGTCATTGTGTTGCTTAAAAAACCTGACTAAATCCATTCAACATGAAGTGATGAAGCTGTTTAGAATGAGTCACTGGCTGGACAAACAAAAACCTGGTTGCAGCTCAAGGCCCTTTGGACTTCAAAGCCCGGAGGCAACATCCAAATCGGTCCTTAATCCGAGCCTGTGTGTCCCACATGGGCATTACAGCTCAATGTGTTTGTGCACGTGTGCCAAACGCTGAATCCCATCTCAGACGAGGCAAAATATTTAATATAAGCTCATTATTCACATAGAATTTAATCAATAATCGATCCATGAAAATTCTTTACTATAATATAATTCCTAAATATATGCAATTTATTTTTATTTATATTCTATGCAAGAGATATCATGTACATACATTGTACAAAAAAAATGCATAAATACAATTTAAAAGAAGAAAAAAATGCATTAAACAATTATTATCTGCCACACTATGTAAATACACTGAAAAAAAAAACAATTTATGCAATTTTAGTATTACAATCGTTATCAGCCACGTAATGTAAATGCATTATAAAAAAAATAAATCAAAAAGTGAGAAAACAATGCATCCTATTTGAATTTTACAATCATTATCAGCCACACTATGTAAATACATTAGATAAAAGTGGGTAAAAAAATGCAATTTTAGTTATAATCATTATCAGCTGCAAACCACCACATACTGACAATGCCACATAAAGCTTTCACTCTGACTTTTTTTTTAATCAGAACATAACTGTTTTATGCACCTACAATGTTTCAGTAGACTGAAGAAAGACAATGCATCTATTACACCTAAACTGTTTGAGCAGCACAAGCACTGGAATACATAATGCGCATTGTTTGACAAGGAATATATAATGCACTACTGTGTCTCTCACATAATGCATTTGTTTAAGGGCAGAACATCATGAACCTCAGCATGAATGTTTGTGACCAGCAGTAATCTAACAGCTATTACAGTACTTTCACAAAGCAGCTTATATAGGCACATATTTGTGCACATGCACACACAAATGCACAAAGTGACGGCTTTCGAGTCATCTCAACTACCTAGTGAGTGTTTGTCATCATGCACAACAATAGCAATTACCCATGAATGATATGCAGTGCAATGCAATGCCTTGTTGCCAGGCAACACTCGTGTTAATGAAGAAAGCCCTTTCTCTAAGTAAAAAAGTATAGGGCACGTTATTCGGCCGACAGACAGGGGGCTTGAAAACGAGCTGGATCACAGCGATTCAGCTGTGATGCTCAAGCAGCTGAAAACAGATGTACGTAAGGTGCTGAGGATTGTGCCTTTGAATGCTAAAGACCAGGATCCAGCCCTTGAGGGTTTCAAGAACAACACTGAATGTTAATAGGTACTTGGATTTTCCTAAGTATGCTTAATTTTCATTAAGCACCGATTTCTCTCTAAACTAGGTAAGTGCGCTCTGGGTCCAGAGGTTTTACACTGGTTCTCAGCATTGATGAATATATTGTCAGGAGACCATATTGTAGATACCTGATCGCAATACTTATTTTCATTAGAGTAAATAAAAAAGCCACTATATAGACTCAGAGTTTATGGCACTTAGAGTCCAGTTAATAATGACCCCCCCATTGTACCTCATTTCTGGTCATTTAGGATACTTACGATGGAAATTAAAGGTAAATGATATAAAATTAGAAGCTGGGTATGCTGAACACACCAAATAATCTCTCTGCTAAGTATCTTAAATATTAAAAGGCCATTGTGCCAAATTAACTTGCACAACCTACTGACATCTCAGTGGAACAGTTCACCCAAAAATCTAAATTCTGTCATTTATTCACCTTCCTGTCTTTCCAACCTGTATGACTTCACAGCATGGAACACAAAAGGAGAAATCTTTTCTGGTCACTCTATTCCATTCAATTACTATGAATGGGGAGTCAAAATAATACAACCCGATCTCATGAAAGTGCGTATAAATAGTACGCCAAATAAAAATGAAAACTCGTGGTATTGATACGCAAAAATGGACTTTGGCGTGTATATGCTATGCCATGGGTAGGTTTAGGGTTGTGGGGTAGATGCGTATCATATGTACGCGAAAACTGCGTATCATATGCACGCCAACAAATTTCGTATCATTTTTGTGTATCAATACCACGAGTTTTCGTTTTTATTTGGCGTACTATTTATATGCATTTTCATGAGACCGGGCTCAAATAATATTAAAACACATTACTATGAATGGGGACTGAGGCACTCAAGCTTCAAAAAGCATGGCAAAGCATCGCAAAAATAATAAAAGCAGTCCATAGGATTTACTATATTCCAAGTTTTCTGAAGCTATATGATGAATAAAAACCTTTCAGTCTGCTTGTCACACAAAGATATTGCATGACTTCAGAGGACTTGGCATATAGTGTCATATAGTGCATATAGGTGTATTTGCCTGGTCATTATAGAGCTTTTAATTCTATTAAAGAGAAAGTCATAACAGGATGGATTTGAAACGACAAAGTTGGGTAAATAATGACAGAGGTTATATTCTGGGGTGAATTATTCCTTTAATCTTAACACATTCGCTTGTCACAAATACGAAAAAGATGCAAATGTATATTTTGAATAAGTGTGGAATACATAGGTATACAGAAGATTTTTTCCTCTCATTTCCTACCCCATTCATTTCTGACATGTACAAAATTCTTATTATGATTGTGCATGCTGATATTTAAAGCATGCATAAAGCCTCATCCTAGGAGATGTGGACCTACATTAACCTCAATGTTCAACATCACCATCATTTAGACCATAATGATAGCTGAAATAATTTGTTCCACATGTTCAAACCAGGATCCAAGAATAAATTAGAATCAGTCACAGGATCTGTATCCTCAATATCTGTCACATAACTCTAAAAGCCATGCATATACACCAAATTAAGAGGAAATGCAAAAGCAGCAAATAGAAAACTCCAGAAAATCTCACAGGAGCTTATCATCTAAAGGAAACCACTGAAATCAATCATTATCACTGTGCAATGCATGATGTCGTAACACCTGTTTCATATTTGTTGCCTTCTTTTACACCAAATTTTCCTGTATTTCATTGTCTGCCTGCCCTTTCAGTGCAATAACTAACAGCAAGAATGTTACATTTCACTCTTTGCACTCAGCTGCATTTATTATGTCATTTCTTTATTTGAACAAGGTATTTATTTTCCTATGATCACAGCTATGCCTTAGCTAAAGTCCCGATGAAATGAAGTGGGAAAATATTAAATAACAGAAATGTGCAACATGCTTTAACCTACACATGCCACAGACAAAATAAACAATTTTAATGCAAAGCTTTTCAATGAAGTTCATCAGTGTAGCTCAGAACTTGCTGCGTGTGTCAATCTACATGCAATCAATTTCAAATGTAGTGATCATATGCATTTTAATTTTCATCAAACTAGCCCATAAGGGATCTGTAAGCAGTGACTATTTTCATACATTTAGTTTGCTTTGGATTAGAGCTGCTTGCTTTTCTCATTGGAAAATTATAAACAGTAGCATAAATATATTGTACATGTTCTCATTTTAAAGTTCCAATTTCCTCACTGCTGGCAGAAATTCATCTTGGTTTAGTTGTACATTTGTGCAATTAATTGAACTTGGTCAAGAACTGAGTGAGAGCATGTACACTCTTGTAATGTCTTTTGAGAAGTACCCATTTGACAGTTATTCTTTCCCAGCAGCCATTGATTCATAAATGTAATTGCATATTTCAACCTATAGATTTTTATGCTGCAGATTGTTTCGAGGGGAAAAAAAACTGCACTGCAAAAACTGAGAAGTCTCTCGTCAACAAAGGAGTAGTCTGAAGGGAGGAAAAAATTGTTTGCGTAATTCAATACACACCGTCTCAGTCAATGGCCCTGTGTAGCTCATGTCGAGCAATATTTACCTATAAACCAACAGTGCTTGAATTTCAGTTTGCCACAACTTTCAACTGCAGTAGAAGAATATACCACCATGGTAACTTACAGTGGTGAAGTTTAGAGGGATGCATTCCTCCCCTCTGAAGGTGCACTGCAAGAGCATTTCGTTGATATCATGGCCCGTGCGGTTGTAGAAATCCGTCATGTTGAACTGCTTGGGATTGAAGTTGACAAAATTAGCCTTCTCCTTCAAGAAAGCGAGGACTTCCGGCTCGGCCAGGTGAGGGTTAGCGATCTGATAGTTCTCGTTGAGCAGTGCCAGCAGCTCCCCAACGTGGTACAGATCGTTCTTTGTGATCTTTGAGAAACGAAACTCATTCAGGTTGCAGAAGGTGATGGCTGGAAAGGAGAGATTGGGCGCCGCCACCTCGTCAAGTTTGGTGATGTGGGGGAACTCGAAGTAGTAGTACACTCGGTCCATGCATACGAACATCAGCAGACTCAGAGAGCCCATGAAGGACAGCGTCCATAGGAAGCGACGGAACGTCATGTGGCCATAGGCGAATATGTGGCTCATGCCATGTAACGTGGAGGAGTTGGCGAAAACTTGCAGGCTGGACGGCCTCATGCTTTCAATGCTGTCTTCTGAGTCTCCCTTCATAGCTGTCATTGGTGTCCAGCGATAACAGCTGAGACAAATGGTAGAAAGTGTGCAATGAGGCAAGTCTAAACGCTTGAAAAAGCAGCAAGTCTTTGTAGAGGTTCTTTACGATTTCTCACGGAGCTTTCCAGTTAGTGGCAGTCCTCACTCTATCTGCGACCTCTTCCGCCGTCTCTAAAAAAGCAGCTGTCATTCCATGCAGAACTAAACACAATGACAGCTCCAGAAAGACCAAGTCACATGAAAAGACAGGAGTGACGCCGTTCGGTTTCTGAGGGACAAAGCACAAAGAAGTGAAGGGAAACCAAAAGACACTGATGGAAATGAAAGATCTCGCTTGGCGAGAGCAGCTGATTGGAGTGTGCCTCTTCCAGTCGGCACAGAATGCCTTTACATCGCTATGACAATGGCATGGAATGATTTATTGAATGGGAAGATTACAAGAGCCGAGCGTCTGTTGCTCGTCGCCAGCTACATCCCCCTGCGCCACTCCCCTGCTGAAAATCAAGGGTCATAGACCTCCTCGTAGCCCAACTCTGCGTTTGACAGCCTCAGCCGGGTCCCTTGTCGCTCCTGGATTCACGGCGAGCAGTGGGGAGCGCTGCCTCTTGATGTTTTGGAAAGCCAATGTGGTGGTCTCACCATGGACAGCGAACGTTTCTTCCTCCAGATCTGGAAATGAGGATTTATGCACCTCTGCCGGCTGCCTGCCACCCCTCCTCTCTCTCCGTTGCTCTTTAGTAGTCAGGATCCATCCCACTGCTGAGCGTCTGCTTCGCCACAGCCTGTGTGTGTGTGTGTGTGCAAGAAGCATGGGGGGAGGGTGCTAGCGGGGCTGGGGGTGCTTCGATTCTTGGTTTCGTATGAAAGGAGAAGCTCTCAATGTGCAATGCTGTGTTTCAGCTACAGGTAGTTGCAGAGAAGCAACCATCTGTGCCATGTGATTGTATCCGAGGAGGTTGGTTTTGCAGGGAAGCACATCCTCATTTTCCCCACTAAACCTGCATATTAATGTAGCTGGAGTTTGACGAGATTTGAGATGATTTTGTATCTTTTCAAGACACAATTTGAGTAGTAACAGACGTGTCGGTCATTGGAGACCAACTTGATTTATGGACTGAGGTTCGATCAATATCAATGAGCATTGTTTTTTTTGGGGGGGGTTATTAGTTCAGGGATCCCTTCAAAGCACACTTGCAAATCATATGAGATTGAAATGAGATTACGACTGCTATGATGCTCAATGGAGATAAATTACCATAACAATGGGTGAACGGCCAGGGTTAGAGATCATTCTCAACCGAATTAAATCAATATCCAATCAATATCCCAAGAGGAGGTTGGGAGTAAAAGACTTAATACTTTATATTTATATTTACTTGTTGCAGGGTCTCCTTTTTAAATAAAACAGTTCGATTGACGTCAAATTTTGTTTGCGCTCATTTGCTGTCCGATAGGAAATAAAAATAGCTTTCTGAACTGTTCACAGAGCCCAGATGGAGTTTGTGCATGCATATGCATTCATATTCTGACTTTTGCAAATATTGTAATGTCTGGATCCTGTTTACAGTCTCTCCATTATAGCAAATATGCTGAGTGTGAGGATTAGCATATTACAATATTATTCTGCATATTTCTACATGTAAATTACTGTGAACACTGAACAGCATTCTATGAATTGGTTGTTATGTTTAGACTCAGCAAGCTTGCCATGTGTAGGTAGCATATCCAAAACAAGTCTTTGAATAAAAGGCAGGCAGATAATGCAACAACTTAAACTGGTTTATATTTCACATACCTCTGCATGATTGATTACCATTCATTCCTGGATGCGACAGATGCGATTTAGCTATTTGTTAACAAGGCAAAATACAAGAGCAGTACTATTGAGACACACTATGAAGAATGAAGAGCAAAAGATGGGAAAAACAGTGTTACTGAAATACAGATTAATCTTAAAGCTGGACTTTAAAAGGAGGAGCAGAGCATTATCAGAGAGTGGGCACTGCCTCACACATCCAAACATCACCATTGAACATTTAACATGGTACTGGCCTGACTGAATGTGCTAATTGCTTTATTTCCACTGTTGCACTCTGGGAGATAGTGATTGCTGTTTTGAGTATGTTTCTAATTTCACCTAAGGGGTGAATTAATAAAAGATTGTACATAGTCACCAGTTATCGCCAGCTGAAGTCATATCACACACACAATGACACAAAGAATCACCAACAAATCCACCATAAAACTAATTTGCTCGAAGAAAATGTTCAAAAATAGCAGACTATTAGCTGGTTTAAGCCACTATTGGCAGGAAATCACTTACAGGCTTTTTGTCTGATTTTTTATTGGTCTCCTACATCGACCTGGAGAATTTTTGCTTTGACTTGCTATAACAATGCAATTTTGGGGGCTTTCTTATATTGTGCTGGTGAAGAACTGGGGTTTCACTCACTTGACCCTTTTCCTATCCATTTATCTTTTAGCCAACCATTTGTGGATTTGCTTAACTGTTTTGGGTCATTATCCTGTTGCAGGGTCTCCACCTGTGGCTGTTTCAATTGGTTTCACTTGAGTTTAAGATAGATGAATAAGACCTGGAACATCAGTACACAATTAAATTAATTTGGGAAGATGCAGAAGACATTCTATTGCCATTTTTAGACTGTGCAATAGAACTGAATTCAGAATCGAAGAACAGGCTCCCTTTCAAATCATGAGTGTAAATGTGAATTGGCCACACCCCAAAGGAAGTTAAACTGAAATTACAGGAAGGGAAATTTAAGCGTTCCTCCAACCTGGTCTAAAAAATATGAAATATAAATAAGTGTATATAAATCAAATTTCTGTAGGTGACATTTCAAACAGATTTGTTTGCATGTAAGACCTACAAAAACTATATATTAGTTAATAAAATATTATTTATCTGTTTTTGTTTTTTGTTTTTAGTGTAGTTGATTATTTTAGGGTTTTTCAGACTCATCAAACTATAGAAGACATGTAATGTAAAGAGTCTAACTCATTTATTTATTCATTCATTTATGAAGTATGTCTTGACAGGCTTTCCTTCATTGGTTAAAAATTGCACTTTTTGCTGTTATATGGATTTCTTACTGAATTCTACTCACTAAGCTAAAATTCTATTCGAATTACAATTCTGCATCCCATTTAAACCCATTAATTTAACTGGAATTTGAAAAGCATTCTCAATTCAATTACAAATGGAGCACAATCCTGCTATGCAATATGCATACGAGGGAACATATGAGCCGTATACAATGATAAATATGTTTGACATATGATCAATGTTTTCAAAGCTTCATTCAACACAAACGCATGAGCACATGACATCTGTCAGGAAAAGCACAGGAACAGCTTATCAATGCAGAGAGCTTGGCACAAAGCATGAGATTTCTCCTTCAGGGACTCGACCTCTGGTCATAAGAGGTCATGAAGAACAGGCTTACTGTCATTCATAACCCTGTTTGCATGTACTGGACTATGTACACTCTCTAGCCAACCCGCTATGACTCCTCTTTTCTTGCTTTTTTACAACAACACAACAAATAAAAGGTAATTCACCCAAAAATGAAAACACTTATCCTTTATTCACCCTCATGTCATTCCAAAGGTTTATATGAGATGTTTGACAGAATATGTTTATATGTTTATGTTAATATTATATTTATGTTATGTTTATAATATGTTTGACAGAATCACTTTTGGAGTGACATGAGGGTGAATAAAGGATAAGTGTTTTCATCTTCAGAATCAGAATCAGAATCAGAATCTGATTCTGAAAATGAAAACACGTATCCTTTATTCACACTCGTGTCATTCCAAAAGTTTGTATGAGATGTTTGACAGAATATGAACTTTGAGATAGACGTGAACCAATGGTGTTTGGCTACTTTTATGTCATGTTTGAATGGGAAATTAGATTTGACAGATATAGTGAAGATTAGATTAATTTCAGTCGGTTCCTCATACAAAACTATCCTATGTGTTCAGAAAGCTTGTAATACAGCACACCGCATTTGTGATATATTAATAGATTTATGATCGATTTCAGAATTTGATAATGTTTTGCAGGGTTGAACAATATTAAAATTCAGTAATACACTGCTACAACTGAATTTAGGTATCAGAACATTAAAGGATATTCATTTCATATTCAGTTCGAGATTTGCTAAAGAATCGATATCAGAATGTTATAAAGATTACATTTTAATGAGCATTTGATGATAGCAAAGGTAATTCAAATACAAAAATAGGGGAATTAACATGCACAATTAAATATCCAATCTTGACTGATAAATAAATACACAAACAAAATGTGATAACCAATAGAGTACTAATATATTGCACATCACAAGTCCTAGTAATCATTCAGTTTCATTATATAGAAATTCTGAACATTCTGCCTAACATCATCTTTTGTTTTCAATAGAAGAAAAAAACAATATGAGTTTGGAACAATATGAAGAGGACTAAATGATGAGAGTTTTATACTAACACATTATGCTACATTACATATATTCTGTGTGCAGGAGACAAAAGACAAATTATTGCTCAGGTATCTGTGACTATGAAAAGCAAATAAATAAATAAATACATTCTTCCATCTAGATACGCAATGATGGGAGAAAAAAGCGATACAGCAGAGAGCACGTGGACATCCACACATATAAAAGCACACTCACCAGACACATGTCATTTACCAGATAGAAAGGATGAACTACCCATTGTTTTATAGGCTGTGGGAACATACTCAAAATCTCATTCAACTGAGAATATCGCTGAAGTCAGCTTAAACGCTGGAGTAAGACGTGCACACTCAAGAGCGATGCCTTAAAAGTGCCATAGAATGGAAAACTGTATTTACCTTGGCATAGTTGAATAATAACAGTTCTGTACATGGAAATGAAATACCGTGAGCCTCAAACACCATTGTTTCCTCCTTCTTATGTAAATCTCGTGCATGCAAAAGACCACTGAAAAACAGGCGAATCAGAACATAACACCGACTGTGACGTTACAGTCGGGATCACTAATAGTTACGCCCCCAACATTTGCATATACATTTGCAATCTTGAAAGTGAAAGTAAAAAGCCATCGTGCATTCGAAAGCAGTTTCAATGCCCCACATATTAATAGCGGCTCCCTGATGCCCGCATTTTATATACAGTATAATTACCCAACGATATAACTGCGAGAGACAGTATTGAAATATATATATTTTCCCTGTGTTCCCTTCCTGCATGTGTGAGCAACTGAAATGAGCCGCACTGTGAAACAGCCAATCAGAGCAGAGCTCAACATTATTATTCATGACCCTTCCAAATAAGGTAAAAACAGACCATTTCATTCTAGGGACAAATCCTAGGGTTGTAAATGGACATGTAAAACCGTTTCTGGAGATTTTTTGCCCTTAACAAGCCACATACCTTCTGTGTAGATATCAGAGAATAATTTAAAATATTCTATCAATGCATTCTATGACACCTTTAAGACAGATGCGGCAGCTAATATGAAAGTGCAAGCGTCTTAAAACTGAGACAGATTATATGTAGTGCCATCTAATTTCGGACCACTGAACTGTCAGTTACAGGTAGAAGAGCATCAGGGTCGCTTCTCTAATGCGTGCTGAGACATGCTGTAAACACTGAAGGTTCATGACGCTGTGCAGTTTTGCTGCAGCCTCTTGAGACTGTTTACTGAGAAGCGACAGTGAGCATAATGACACTGACCACACTGCCTGACAGGAAATAAATCATCTGCGGCCAATCTAATGCAATCTATATCTGTGCAGCGACTAATGGCAGAACATGGCGCTATGATGAGGGTAGAGGACACCTTTATTTACTTAATTCAGTTGAATCAGTGTTTGTTTATTTGTTTGTTTGTTTGTTTATAACTTTCTATAAACACTACCACAGCTATTTTCATGATGAGCCGGGCTAAAATGCAGCAAAATAAGAAAAGAAAAACAAAATATTTTCATATAAATCAAACCATGAGAGTCTATTACAATATGGCCCAAAGTTATTAGACTGTAGAATAAGGAGCAAAAGTAGGATCTTTACCTATTTGTTGCATGTTACTCAAAGCTGTGAAGTTCTTGTCATTATTTACTCTACATATTTACCCTTATGTCATTCCAATTGACCTATCGGTAAGCCCCACCCCCCTTAGTTACTGTTGCTCACTTGGACAAACAAACGGAGTTGCTCACTGTCTTACAATGACAGCTGTCAGTGAAAACCTTCTTTCGAGGTGTTTCTGATAAATTTGGGACACAGATGGACCTTCAAGCGGGACTTAAATATGCCATGGAGGGATATATCGGTGCATTCCAAACGGGATCTATCGCCCTCCGAAGGGCACTTCGGAGTGAAAATAATCATGGCCGCCATATTGAAGGGTCGTTCCAAACCGAAGTGCTCAAAACTGGCCACTTCAAAGGGCCCTTCGGAATGAAGGATTTCTAAGGTTACAACTGATGGACACTTCGGGCTCCCATGATCCTTTGCACTGATTCTTTGCGTGATGATGACGCTGAAGGGCACTTCAAGAAACAGTTGTTTGGTAACCTATACCCTTCAACCCAAGCTCTCACTCCGAAGGGTAAACCCTTTGAAGGGATTAGGACATAGGGATGAGCCCTTCCGAATGGAACGCAGGGTCTAAAAGATATTAAAATAAATATGTAAAAATACAGATCACAATGCAAACGGGAGAATTATGTTACGGTCGTCACGATCGCAATGACAACATCCCAGATCAACACCGTTTATATACCGCAGAGTAAGATTAAATTCATTTACATTTAACCAGATTAATATGGAGAGGCACTCTAATATAGACCTTCGTTTATGTGTTTTTGACTTTCACTGCACGGTACATGACGTGAGAACAGTTCGCTATTTAGATTTGTACGTTAGCATGGACTCACTAACTTTAACGCTAACGTTAGCTAGTTTTAGCCAGAGATACCTTGCTGAAGCACAAGATGACATTAACGTTCTTTTTGAGCAAATGAAAAGTGTAACTTAATGAGAGTATGTCTTTCAACGTTTTTGTCTTCATTGTGATTGGGGCTGAATGCTTAGGGACATTTTGCTCTGTTTTGGTTGGATTTAGGAAATGGAATAAAATAAATTACATTGCCTATCCTCTCAAGATAACTGGAATTAGTGTTACAAGTACCCTAGGCACATCGTTTTTCCATTTTTGTAGCATAAACACCATTAAACCGATGGAGCTTCGGATCTTCCAATGTTTCTCTATGGCGCTGAAACCTACAGATGTCCGAGTTCCGCCCGCCGTGCAACTGATACTCGCCTGCCATTGGCTCATCTGCGTTTGAGAGGAGGGGCTTACCGTTAGGTCAATTATTTACTTTTATGGAACACAAATGGAAGAATTTCCATATTGCATAGCACACAACAAATATGGGCTATTTTATGGGATTTTTTTGTCCTTTCAAGTCATTATAGACCGTCATACTATAGGAAAGAGCTCATTTTACATTTATGCATTTGACAGATGGGTTTATTCAATGTGACTTAGACTGCAATCAAGCTAAAGATTTTTTAAATTCATACATTTCCTGGGAATCAAAACCATGACCTGGAGCCAGCGACATAAACATAGCCACTATGTTATGTCTTAAAGGGGACATCGGATTCAAAATTCACTTTTACATAGTGCTTGCATATAAATGTGTCTTAGCAGTGTGTGGACACAACCACCCTACAATGAGAAAAACCCATTTACTCTTCTTTTTTTTTTAATCCCCAAAAAAACTTCTCAATTATCAAGCCATTTTGATTTTCTGAGCAATATGACACCCCTCCCACGACCGCTGACAGACTGTCCATATTTCAGCCCTCAGCCAGTTGTACGCTGTCCATCATTTTCTACGTGCTCGAGCAGCTGTAGCGACAACGTCTCGTAAGCAATGCAGGTGTTTTGAAGTTGGATGTAAAAGTGAACTTAAGAGTCTTCATTTTCTCCTGACATCAGAGCCACTGAGGACGCATTGGATTTTTTTTTTTTAAGGTAATGCGCCACTGAATACACCTAGGTTTGTTTATGTCTGCCCAAAACATTTTTGACTCCAGACTGCTTTCTGAACGAGGGACAAGTCAAGGCAGGTTTTGCTAAAAAGTTCAAACTCAAAAAAAGTTAACACTGTTTGTGATCCAGCTGCACCCCCAGAAGAAGTCTCACACTTTGTATGTATATATATATATATATATATATAAAGTATTTAAAATTAAAATTAAAATAAAGCTATGTAAACACTTGCATTTTTACAACTCTACAAGTGTGTCCCATCAGGTAATGAAAAGTTCGACACACACTTGTGGTCTTCATGCTCACTTGAACACTTGGGCCAAATACAGGAAATACGTCATATAAGTAGTCAAGTGGTCAAGTGCAAAGACCGCAAGTGTGGGTATTTGGACAAGGCTCTAGTTTCACAAACAAGCAGTTAGCCAAGAGGTAAATGGTCTTTCTTTTTGGGTTCAAATTAGACCAATTTTACCTGTTTGTAACTTACTTTAAAAAGTTATGACCAGTCTTGAAGAAAAAAAAAAAGAGATGACTAACTTTTTAAGACTAGTCTAAGCAGTTAATGCAACTGGCCACAGGGCATTGCTGGCACCATACTCTGCTGTTCGAGCTAGAGGAAGCTAAACAAAGATTCTTCTAAATACTTTTTTTTTTTTAAATGAACTGATGAAGTAAAATCTTATTTGAGTCTTATGAGAATAAATAGCATAGCTCCCTGACAGTTTTTGTTAACTAAAACTACTACTAAAACTAAATTTGTTGTTAATTGAAACAAAACAAAAGTAAAATATAATTATTAACTGAAAAACCTAAACTTAAAAAGTACAAAAAATTGTATTACATTTAATTAAATTTAAAATTAAATGATGTGTTGGCAACTAATTGAAAATTGTAAGTTAAAGTATAATTTACTGTAATTTCTCACATTAATCCTGAAATAAAAAAGTGCCAGCAAGGCAAAATACATATTAAAAAATAATCAAATGAAAAGAAAAAAGAAAAATGACAAAAGCATATAACAAAATGAACTTAATATTAATTAATATGAAAATAAAAACTTTATACAAAATATTAATAAATACTATTTATCATATAATTAATATTAAGATAACACTGCTCCTGGTAAATGCATTCTACAAAGAGCAAATAATTTGTAAAATGACTAAAGAAGTTCTGGACATATACAGACTGACTAATAGAATGCATCAACACTAATAATGATGAGGTGGCCTTGCATCAAGTATAATCACACACTATACTGTAGGTTTGGTGATTTTTCTTTCTTGCTAATTTCAAGGCACAGGTAAAAGAATGGCGGCTAAACTGATAAAAAGCATGAAAGAAAGGATATACCTCTTTTCTTGAGAGTGGAGAGAAGCTTTAAAGTTTAAACCTGAGGGTACCCATCAGTCCTGTCAAACAATGAACTTGTCAGATCGGAGGGACTGTGAAATTGAAAATATTAAAAGGTCTTGTCCAGTAACAAAAACATGAAATTGAACACAAGCTGGAATACCCTGCAGCACACAAATCACTGGTCACAAATTGGAAAGCAGAGAAAATTTGTATTTTTATAAAGCTATTATAATTAAAGTAAACTGTGCAAATAAATGCATGCAGAAGCAATTTCTAAATGAGACATGTACACCTAACAAAGCAATGTAAACATAAAGAAACATATAATTGAGAATAATACAGTTGTTTACTCAGCCAGGCAGATGTTTTTTTTTTTCATATTTGCTTATGAAGCTCTGAATTAATTCCAGTGGTGTATTGTAACGAAGTAATAATACTTTGTTACAGTACTTAAGTATTTTTTGGGAGTATCTGTACTTTACTTGAGTTTTTATATTTCAGCCAACTTTTACTTTTACTCCACTACATTTCCTAATAAAAATGTATACTTTTACTCCGATACATTTTCCCGAAGCATATTCGTTACTTACTACAAAATAGTCAGAAGTCAGAAGAACACGGACTGCAGGAAAGCACGTTTGACGAATCAGTGGTCTGCCGTTTGCAAGTTAGACTCCTAAAAACACCTTTGCTCACGTGCAAACAAGTGCGCAGCTGCATGCACAAATGCGGATGATTCATTTTCCACTCAAGTCGAGTCAGGGGCGTGCGATACAGCATCGTCTGTGATAATATGGTAAGTGTTGTAATGATGTGCGATCTGACATTATCAAGTATATCATAGAGAGTGCACGCACGTGATTTATTAGTCTATTAAAACACAAAATTCAAGGCATTCTAAATTGTAGACGGCAAAAATGTATCTGTATGCTTTTTTATGTTTATATAATTTAAAATACTTTTTGTACTTAAGTACAATAAATACCACATACTTTAAGACTTTTACTCAAGTCATATTCTAAACGGTGACTTCAACTTCTACCAAAGTAATTTTCTGGTAAGATATCTGTACTTTTACTTGAGTATGGCTTTCAGGTACTTTATACACCACTGCTTAATTCACATGCAATTCACACTGCAGTTTTATCACACTGTTTTCTGACTGCACAAGATGACCTTTCACAGCGAACGGCAGTCCAAACACATGAGTCAATTCGTAATGATATACACAACACTCATACTTATCACTCAGGGATGAAGGTATACATACAAGATCATAAATAGCTGTTAACTTTTTACCTCTCTACATGGTCCTTACTGAGACGTAACCCCTATGGGAAAGCTTTCAGATGCACCATCTTTAGGCAAAGTGGATCATAATCACAGTCAACAGGACCAAGGGTCAGTGCTCACAGATCTGTGATCTGTATTGATGGGTTATTGAGTGTGTTCCACATCTCCTGCTGATGTAGTGCTACATAGGCAATGAAACCAGAGGGGTTCTCAACAACTACAGAAGAGGATCTATGATCATGAACATTAGAGGACACTAAACAACATATTTAAAGAATATGTTCAGAGTTTCAACCAGCTTTGTATTGCTCCAATGTCTGTAATATATGTAAATGAACACTGTAACCTCTTCCCAGATATCGCTGTTTATTTCTCATCCACTCCGCTGCAGGGTGCAAAACAAGTCATTATGCACTCCACCAAACTTTTGACAGCTCAGGGGTTTTTGTAAAAATTACAGATCGATTTTCCACATTTTTGCATTTCCACCCACTGACAGCTGGAACGACAGATTGGCAGCAACAAAATCAAGTGCATTATGGGTGTTGAAGTTTTTGGCCAAAGGAAACACCACAATTTTCACTCAGAAATTGTTAGTATTAGAAAGGCTGTTCTTGATTTTTTTCCCACAAAAATACTCCAATCATCAGTGTTTTATTTACAACTTTGAAAAATGTAAAAATAATAATAATAATAATAATAATTTAGTGTAGCAATGATTACAAAAAAATATATATATATTCTGCATAGACAGGCAACATTATTAAAAGCCCATCTTGCCAACAGTGAATTCCCATAGTGAAAAGTTCCTGATAATTTACTCCCCCTCAGGTCATCCAAGATGTAGATGAGTTAGTTTCTTCATCTGAACAGATTTGGAGAAATTTAGCATTACATCCATTGCTCAACAGTGGATCCTCTGCAGTGAATGGGTGCCGTCAGAATGAGAGTCCAAACAGCTGATAAAAACATCACAATAATCCACAAGTAACCCACACCATTCCAGTCCATCAATTAATGTCTTGTGAAGCAAAAAGTTGAGTATTTACAAGAAACACATTCATCATTATGGAATTTTAACTTTAAACTATCGCTTCGGCCAAAATAATCCATATAATCCATAATAATGTTTCAACCAGTGAAAATGTCCATACCCTGTTCTCTCACATCAAAATCCCTCAACATATTTGTTTAGAACTGTTTTGGACTGTTTATACTTGTAAACTGTGCTTGATCAGTGCATAGGCCTATTTCTCTCCTGATTTAAACAAGATGACTTTTTCACTGGAGAAAGCAGTATTACAGATAGAAAACTTGTATTTTAGTCGAAAGCAATCACTTTAAAGTTAAAAATGCCTACTTGTGGATTATTTTGATGTTTTTATCGGCCGTTTGGACTCTTATACTGACGGCACCCATTCACTGCAGTGGATCAAATTTCAAATGTTCCGATGAAGAAACAAACTCATCTACATCTAGGATGGCCTGAGCGTGAGTACATTTTCATTTTTGGGTGAACTACTCCTTTAAGTTGCATAGACAACTTTAAGATCAACAACAGGTGTATCTGAACATCTCTCTCACACACAAATGTGATCAATTTTTACAATTTAATTGGTTCCTCATTAGACAGTTGCCGTAAGAGCTAAATTTCTGAAGCTGTAAGAAATTCATCGCAATAACAATTAATTAGACACCAGTGAGCATGTCACGTTAAAAGATCCAAGACTGACAAGTCTGACCTATAACAAAAAATTGTAAGTCCTAACAGCAAAACCGTATTATACAGCAGGCTTAAGAGAAGCAGCAGCGCTCCCTTGTGTCAATTCCAAAACCTACCAAAATGCCTAGTCAATCAATGGACAATATCTTAATTTCAAATACATTAGTAAACTGAGAATAAAATTCAGAAAATTATTAATTTGTGAATACACAATTTCAGCATATTTACGCATCTCAACTGTTAATAGGATTGTCTATGTAACTTCAGATTTATATCATCACTCATACACCATGCTCTGAAAAACTCATATTGGGCAACCACTATTCAGTAGGTTACACACTCTAGATCTAACCTACATGAAGCTATAATATTAACAGTGGCACTTGATTGACAACACTCACATATAATACACACTACAACAAAACTCAATTATTTAGCATGCTCTCCTGAAAAGCGTTGAGGTCAAAATGAAATGTAGCACAGATATTAGCCACTCATAATTTGCTGTTCTGTAATGGGTATCTGCAGGTGCAGCTCTTTAACATAATTTGCCTATTATGCCGGAAGCTAATTAACTGTAGGCGTGACGAGCAATTTACATCCTCTCACCACCTGAACCCTGTGTCTTCTCTGGCCAGGTGTTTTGTGGATTTCAAAAGTGCATTTTGCTGTAGATTGGGTGCACGTATGGTTGAATCTACAAAAAATAGCAATAAATAGCAATAACAAAGGGGTGAGTCTCAATAAACTGAACTCAAATCATACAAATACATGAATCACATTGCTCAAGAACTATCTGCACAAAGCACCCTGCAATGCAACAGAACAACACTGGATATTCAACTGCATTCTGAGCACTTTAAAACAAACACTTTAATGCAGTTTTGTAACAGTGTCTTACTTTGCCATCTTAGCATAAATTTAGTTGGCATATAACACAGTTGATGTTCTCATTCATCACATTGGAAATGTAAGTTCAAGTTGTGCGATTCTGACAGTATGTAGGGAAACTATTATATTTTATAAACAAGGAAAAGAAAGCGCTAACAAAATGTGATCTGTGTTTCTTATCGTTTAGTTAATAATAAATAACTTTACAAACTAAAATGCAACACATGAACCAGGGGCCCTTTCTTCGTACGTCGCTAACTCAGTTAGCTGGATTTGATTGTTGACGATTTAGCATGATCTTGGATTATTTGGTTCTTTGAAGATTATTGTCAGAGTTGCTGTCATAGCAACAGGTTCCATTAGCTTAAACCTGCTCGGGAGCAGATTTATTTCATGTAAACAGGATTGCATCTTTTTAAGCAGAATTGATACTTAAAATCTGTCCGCTACCAACGCTACTTTATTACAAGAGAACCCTACTAATCCAGGGACGATAATTTAAAATAATAATCATTTAAAAATTAATTTTAAAGATAACATAATAATGTTGTGTAGTCTTAAATACTATAGACACAGCCAGTTTTACTCACTGAAAGATGTATTCGTCATAAAATTATTACTTCATAATTGTATTCGAGTCTTACACACATGCTATACAGATAATGTAGAGTCCATTAATTTGAGTGATGACAGCTATTATGGGAGTGGCTTGATGGAGCGCAGGAGATGCAGACAACATGATCTTGACCCTTAAGAAACTTTAAATAATGCTGTCACGTAACAAATCTGTTCAAATATAAAATTAAATGAATTGCTACTACATTGAAATAAAAATGTAAAGCCTGTACAGATATTAGAAATCGTGAATATAAATAATTGGGAATTATGTAAAAAATGTAAATTAAATAAAAACAGTGCACATTTCATTTATCTATTATAACATTTATGTAGTTTTGTTCGCTTGGCTGTTTCCTTATTAAAGTCCAAAAATTTGTCAAGTTTTTCGTCAGGTGTCTTTTTTAATTATATGATGTCATTACGTTGCTGTCTTGCCGCCAGCCAATCGCCAATTTGCTCATGTAATGCCACGCACGAGCGTAGATTGTAAAAAACGCGGGCCTATCAGAACGCCCATATGTGATTACGTCATGATGTAAAAGAATCATTGCATTGTTTTTTGAACGGTTTCTTTGAAATTTGATTCGTTCTTTGGAAAACGTAAGCGGCCTATAGTTAGTTCAATTAACTAAATGACCTTTGTGGTATAAGATATCTCTTTGCAATATGAAAATGTTATTCTAGGATATACACATGAGTAAACAGTCATATGTTGTTGTTGTTTTTTTTATTGAGCCTTATTTTGTTCCTGTCTTATACAGGAATGTAAATTTTGTAAGCGTAAGCCTTTCTTTGCCATTTTTCTTGAAGATTTAAAGGGATCATATGATGCGATTTCAAGTTTTCCTTTCTCTTTGGAGTGTTACAAGCTGATTGTGCATAGATAAGATCCCTGAAGTTGCAAAGACTAAAGTCTCAAAACAAAAGAGATATTCTTTATCAAAGTTAAGACTCTGCCACGCCCCCCTAAAACGGCTTGTTCTAACACGCCCCCACATATCTACCTCACTATGTGGAAATATTTGCATAATGTGGCCCAAATGTGCACGCAAAGAAAGAAGGCATGGTTTCAGTAACCGCAGTTAGTGTTGAAGCAGCCATGTCAGGGAGACGCTGTGTGTTTCTAGGCGAAAGCAAAAGCACTTTATTTGGCCTTCCAGAAGTAGATGCATTTAGGAATCTTTAAGATTACTTACAACAGAACAGCAATGCATTTTATGGACGACCGTTTCGTGAACCTAGGAGAGGAGGTAATTCTGACTTTGCTATGACAATCTGGCGCTTCTGAATCAGCTACTGTTTTGTTATTAGTTTAAGTATTTGCTATTGACTGTTCAAATGGAGTTTTGCGCATCATGTGTGTGTGTGTGTGTGTGTGTGTGTGTGCGCGCACGCGCATGTGTGTGTGTGCGCACGTGCGTGTGTGTGTGTGTGAGAGAGAGAGCGAGAGAGAGAGAGACAGAAAGGGTCACATCACATCACAGTGGAGTCAGCTGTCTTAACCGCGGCTTGTGTACTGCATCATCACTGTGTCTGTCACGTGACTCTGTTCCCCTTTCAGGCTCTGTCTTTACATTTATTTTGAAAGATGAAGCTCACGATTATGGTAAGGGACGTTACATTTCCGACGAGTGCTTGCCACAATGCACTGGGTCAGCTGGCCAATCAGAGCAGACTGCATATTTGAAAAATAATGTGTTTTTTGAACATTAAAGCATGTCAACATATTCTGTTACACCAAATACACAAAATAATGATCTTTAAAAAAGCATCATATGACACCTTTAAAACCGTGTATGATTTCTGACTCCTCTAATAAGAAAGCCATAAAAACTGTGAATCGGTTCAAAAGGTAGCCTACATTATTGTCTTGCTCCCTGGCATATGATATAGGAGAACTCGCCAAACACGCCGTGTCAGAGGGCACCAACAAGGCCGTCACCAAATACACCAGCTCTAAGTGATCACCTGTGAGCTGTCCAAAGGAAGGAGGGGCATTTCAACTAAAAAAAAAAGTCATATGTAACATGTGGCATGTTTGCAATCACTCTTCAATATTAATAAATGCACACAGAAAATTCGGTGCAACTGTTCATTATTCTGATTTAGAAAGCAAGCGGTTTATTTGCAAGTGCAGAAGAAAGCCACCATGAATGATATCGAATGACCATACCATACGTACAATGAATACCATGGAACTAAATTTTACATTTTTCCAGGATTGAGTTCCCATACGTGGACATTATACCATATATGCCCACGTATGGGAATTCCATCCTGATTTTTGCTAGTGAAATTTAAAAATGTCCACCAGTACTGTTACCATGTGGTTACTGAATTTAGTGAATACATACTCATGAATTTGCACAAAGGTTAGTTACAATTCTTGATTTGAAATGTGTAATGAGGGTATAATTTGGTTTAAATGTAATTTTGTGGCAAATTAAATCTAAAGGTTTTTCATTAATGCTGCATTTTTGTTCTACTAAACTTCTCTAATTTAATAAAGGGCTTTATAGCTTATAGAAGTTGTGATCACATGCAGTTTGGAGTGTGTAATATCTTGCAAATCAATGCATGAATACCCCAGTTTACCCTCTAGGTCTGTGAGTGACCCTGCATATTTACACCACAAGTCATGTGCAGAAATCTTTCACACTGTAGCGTCGTATTTTTGCCGCTAGGTGGAGTCATTTTAACACTATTGAGACTGGAGCAGGACTATTGCAGCAATATTCACAGAATCTCATAATATTGACTTTTTCATGAGGTAGTGAGTGAAATAGTCACAGATTGGGATGGAATAGAGCAACACTTTCAATGCTATGTGAGTGTGTTTTCCACACTGGATTAATTATTTGTATGGGTAAATTAATAATCAGTGTTGGAGAAAGTTACTTTTAAAAGTAATGCATTACAATTTAAAAAGTAATGCGTTACTTTACTAGTTACTTGAAAAAAAGTAATCTGATTACGTAACTCGCGTTACTTGTAATGCATTACCCCCAACACTGTTAATAATACATCACAAAACTATTTTCTGTGTTTCAAACTAAAGAAACCCAAGCAAATCGCAATGACTGAAAAATAAATGCTTTTATGATTCTTAGAAGCAAAAGTATATTGCATGCACTGCAAAAAAATAATATTGTGTGTGTGAGATTAAATTGTAATTAATAACTTTACATAAAGGCTAAAAAAAAATTCAATTTTGGTGCAGTAATTGGATTTTCCAAGTTCCAATATGATGCCATTTCTCTGTGAAGCTTATTTATGGACATGAAACAATATTTATGGTGAAAGACACAATTAAAGCTCTGAGTCACATGCCTTGTGAGAGAGACATGCATTTGATAAACCAGAATAAGAAGCTTTAAATACAAATTTATTTTCATATTTAAAATGCTGAAATAATAACTTGTTCATTTTACAGTCTAGTAGCTGACCAATGAAGTATTTCACAGGGGGAAGCTTTGGTGAAAACAAATCACGCTTTGTCCTTCATTAATCAGGGAAGTCTGAGGAATACTGGGCCCAGACATGGTGTTTCATATTCCCTGCGCTCTCTCCCTGGCTCTTACAATAAGCCTTACTGATGATCTTATATATGCTAATGATCGCATGTCTATGGACATATTACAGCGAGGGTGATGGTGTCATTAATGACAATGTCTTAAGCGTTATCGTCATCATCACCATGTTCCCCTTGATCTTGCGGTTCCCTCATAGATCCCCATGCGCTCATTTCATTTCTGCACACACAATCTCTCTCTCTCTCTCTCTCTCCCTCTCTCTCTCTTTTGGGTGGTATAAGCACATTACGGATGGGGACATTAGTAACTAATGCAGGCACTGGGCCCCGCATTGTTTTGGTGCACAAGTACATCATTAGAAAATTTTCTACTTGGCAGGGAAGCGTGTATTAACTCGGCTCGCAATAAAATGAGGTTGTGATCAATTGTTAAAGTTATCGAGAGCTATTAGGTTGAAATATGAACCTCTCAATTGCCATAATGAAGAGGGTGCCCGATCGTACACAATCAACAGAGCAACATACACCATGCATTGCGGGTTCCGGGGCGCTCGAAAGAACGACAGAAAGCAATTTTGCAGAAAGAAAATGCAAGCGCGTCGCCCTAACCTCATTACAAATTTCACCTCATTACTAAATTTCAATAATCTACTCAAAACGTTAAGACCAACCAGCTATAAAACAGAATTGCAAGCTTTTTTTTTTTTTTTTTTTTGAGCAACGGGACAACGCGGCTATCATAAACGCCAGTCTCGTGAAGAATTATGTCTCATAATGCCAGCTAACTTTTGATGGCAGCGCCAACGTTGACTCACGATTTTGGCAAACTTGCTGCATAAATTAATTTTATATAATATTCTCTACTGAGGCATATTGATGAATCCTAGCCTTGGAAATTAAATTAATCCCCCAAAGTTAATGTATCGGAACTGAACAGAGCCCAATCTTGAGGAAAGCAATGGAAGACACTGTTTGGTACCACATTAAAGTTGCTGTTGCATTGTTAGATCAGTTTAAAATTGTTACAACTTGTATATCAGCCTACAGCACCTTCTTTTAGGACCTATAAATGATAGAACAATTCAGAATAATGACTTTGTAAGTTATTTCAAAGCTGTATTAGCAGATGTTGATAGTTGTGTTTCTCACTAGACATGATCTATATTTGCTCATCTGGGCATCCTAGTAAACTACCGTTCAAAAGTTTCATTAATTAAACAAATTAATACTTTTGTTTAGCAAGGATGCATTAAATTGATCAAAAGTGACAAGAAAGACATTTAGAATGTTACAAAAAGTTTCTATTTCAAATAAATGCTGTTTTTCTTTTGAACTTTCTCATTCAAACAATGTTAAAAAAGTATCAGTTTGCACAAAAAAGGAAGAAAAAAACAACAGAAGTGTTATTAATAATAAGAAATATTTCTTGAGCAGTAAATCAGCATATTAGAATGACTTCTGAAGGATCATGTGACACTGAAGACTGGAGTAATGATAGAAGTTCATCCAGGTCTCAAAATAGGATCATCATGGTTGTCTACAACATCATCAATGGAGTCCAATAGATGTTCACAAACCACAAACTAATGCTCTTGAATGCTTCATAATGTTCTTCGATCTGTCTTTGCTTCATCAGGGCAGATTTCATCTCATCCACCATTCTTGCAAGCTTGCAACACCATTTAGACAGCATTCAAACAGCTCATAATCATGTTGGTTATTCCTCGAAAAATATTCATTGTTATCAATTAGTTTCAACCAATTAGCTTGCATTTCTAATTCTTGGTCTGCTCTTTGTTCCTTTAATTAGTAAATTCATTAGTACCGTCTAGTGTTGCACGCCAAGTAGATGTTTCAGCAATGTATTCTTATGATTTTAACATGAGGCACAGCGGTGATGGCAGTATTAAGTGGAGGATAATCAGCAGGAACTAATTGTCTAATTGCACTGATGAAGGTTACAATCATTAGCCTGTTCTGGAAGTCCAGTCCTCAGCAGCGAGTGGCTGTCTGACCGGACCATCCTAACCCTACAGATGGCCTCACTGTTAAGCTCACGGCAGGACAAAATGACAGACATCTTCTATCCACAGGGAGCAAGACAAACGAGTGTGTATCTGCGTACGTGCATATGTATATGCGTGTTGCGTGTGTGTGTTGTCCGCAGGGAGTAAGACGAACGAGTCGAGGGAGTGCTGATTCAATGCACTTCTTTCTTTTTCTTGCTTGAGAAAGTCCCTGCCTCCACAAAAACTGAATGTCCACCATTTGAGAAATGAATTCATGGAAGTCACTGTCTTTTTTCCCCATTAGTAAGTGTTTAGTTCAACGTTTTAAATAATTGCATTACAAGGAATGATATTTAAAATACATTTGGGAGGCAATGGGGCGGGAAAGTGCCTACATGTTTTGCTGATGATACCCGGGCCATTTGGAAGACATCAAAGTAGTGAGGAGGTAGCCCAGATGCATATTATAAACTCATTATGTGTATCATTTAAAAGGATGTACTCCAGCAGCAAAACAATCTTCCCATTCTCTGCCTCGCCTGTAATGTGTGTTCGCAAAGTCGCAACTTTTTGATGCCTTCAGTCAATGTGACAGCTATTACTGCATGGCAAAATGGAATAAATGTCATTTATATTCCTATTGGCAGGGTCATTAACATATGGATAAGACATTGCGAGTCAGTGTCTTTAGAAGAAACCGGAATCTCGAAATTTCTGAAAAGAGATGGCTGATTGTCATTTAAGAAATTATATTCGTAATTATTGCATTATGATGCATTTTTATATTGAGGAAACATAAAAAGATAAATAGAAGAGTTGAGAAAGCATTTTAAATTCAAATCCAGTCCCTGAATTTTAATTGAACTGAGGTAGCAAACAGGATGCAGAATTGCAATTTGAAATTGAATGTGAAGTGATAAATTAAAATTTGAAATAAAAAATGTTTTCACTCATAAAAACATAGAAACATTAAATAAAAAGCAACAAAGCCTTATTTAAAAGTTTTGAAAAACATTTAAAATGCCTTCAAAGTTTAAAGGATCGATACTAACGAGGTTTTCCGCAGAGCAGACCTGCTGGTAAACGTCTGTTTTGATATAAACAGCAAGTCACTGTAGCAAACAAAGTTATATACCACCCATGTGACACTGTAAAAATAGTCCCGTTTGCACGTGGCCAAGTTCCTACTCAGATATCAAAACTCGCCCAGAGAGCAGAAGCAGAAGGCCATTTAAAAGATCCCAGGCCTTTTAGTGACTAGACCAAAAGACTTCTAAGAAACTAGTAGTGTGAAGGCATAATCAGATTCATGTCTAGAAGGAGTCTCATGTATAAACCAACTTCTCTGCGCTCTTTAGAGCAGGAAAGGCACCAGATGAGACTGGCTGCCCCAGTTCTCAGTGGTTACCTGCTGAGGAAAGAAGCCTGGGACAGGAGGACGTCTTCGAGGCAGACCGTAGGAAACCCTCCGATGGTGTGCCAGGACCCTATTGTCCAAAATGCCCTGTACACTGGAAATGTAAAAGCCGTGAAAGAGATCTTCTCCAAAGGCTTTCCTTCAGACCTGTTCATCCAGCCTCAGGGAGGAGCCATGCGCTGGAGTGCAAATGGAAAAGGTAAGAACAAGTTGTTTGAGTGGAGTTTGACTGCAATTGTCTCCTAGAGATCCCAAGAGATTTGTTTCAATTGTCATGATTACTTGGACTGTTTACCTCTCAGATCTAGTTGGCCAGACAGCCTCGGGTTTCTGGACCTTTCTAAAGGTCATGCCAGGCGGCCTTTAAATAGCCTCTTTCTAAAAACAGGCAACAGACTAAGCAAATATATTCAGTGCAATCATCTCCAACATTTTGCCCAGTCTTAAGACCAACCCAGGCAATCAAAGTTGAAGCTGGATTCGCATCTGCTCCTTGCTTTACCTCACACATGGGGCCGAAGATTAAGTTTTGCAAACAAAAGAAATATCGCAGTGATGTAATTGCGACGGCTCAGGCGTCAGGACTTATCCTCCAGTTCTGGAATGCGCTTCTGGTCGGAGATGACCTCACTGTTATTAGCATCATTGATGACCCAGAATATGCTTTTCTCTTAGATGCCATATATGACACCAGCAACATAGAGGAGTGGAAGAACTACAGGTTCAACTACAGAGGGCTAAGTATGCTACAGGGACACAAATGATGTGAAATTATGTTTTGACGTTTGTTAAGATAGCTTGCTATACAAAATATTTTGGCTGCTTGTTCAGTTAACTTAATTAAAATGAGCTAAAGCAACAGAATTGCTGAGTATTTTATCACAACCTAATTTCATTGTTTTTAATACATTAAAATACTTAAATGTGAAGTTTAATTATTTTGTGTAATGTATTTGTGTTGTGAATACATTAATAATTTTTGTTGCATTAACTGAAACTGTGTGAGTGGCTTTATAGAGATTTATTACCAAAAAATTATTACCATGAAAACATTTTTGTTCATTAAAATAAATGGTAACTTAAAATATATAATTCATAAACTTGTTTAACTTGATGTATCAAAATAACAAACTGAAACAAAAATTGTATATCTATACACTTTATATTCAAAATATAAAAAGATGCCAAATGTGTTGTGCTGGAATGTTACGGCAGCAATTGTTGAGCCACAATGACTGGTTGTCAATCATAAATTAGACAATGCTTATCTCATTAAACATTTATAGTATGAGCTTTGTGTCAGTGCAGAAACGTTTATGTTTCAGTTTCAGCTTCTGAGGAAAACGACATTCTTTGGAATGATGAAGAGTGTATTTTTTAAACAATGGCTCACACTTTTGAGGTAAATAGAATGATAGGATAATCTTCTTGAAATCTCAGATCTCAACCCAGGATTAAAACAGGTTAACAATTTCAAATGTAATTAATTTCTGTTCTCTTTTTTGTCATGCACGTTTAGTTGTGGATGAGTATCACAGCAATGTATGGATTCCTATGCACGTATACAAGCACTCAAACTTTGTCACACTAGCACGTCTTCATTTCCAGTATTTCCACGTCAGACTCACCTACTGTCATAGTTATTTGTTCCCCTATGTGTTTCGGTTACACTCAGATTGCTCTCTTCTTTTTGCACCCACCCCGACTGTGTCTTTGAGGTAGTCTTGGGGTCTTTTTATGAGTTTGTGTTTATGTTTGTTCCTATGAAACTTACTGATACTGATCACAAAAATGAGTGTTGCATAGGAGACAAATGCTACTGCACTTTTGAGTATGACATTACAGTCACATTGCATATTGAATGATGAAAAACAACCACATATGGTTTGGATCTGGCTTGAAAATCATTTAAATAAAGGTAAATAAATAATTAAAAGGACATATTAAATTGATCAAAATTGACAGTAAAGACATTTACTTGTTCGTTTGAACTTTCCATTTATGAAAAACAAAAACAAAAAAAAACTGAAAATCATATTTATTTTAATCAAGGTTTCCACTAATTTTGTAACTGTAATACTGATAATAATAAGAAATGTTTCTTGAGCAGAGTAATGGCTGCTGAAAATTCAGCTTTGCATCACATATATATTCATAAAGAAAACAGCTATTTTTAATTGTAATAATATTTCACACTATTACTGTTTTTACTGCATTATGGCTCAAGTAAATGCAGCCTTGATAAGCAAGACATTTACTTGTTCGTTTGAACTTTCCATTTATGAAAAACAAAAACAAAAAAAAACTGAAAATCATATTTATTTTAATCAAGGTTTCCACTAATTTTGTAACTGTAATACTGATAATAATAAGAAATGTTTCTTGAGCAGAGTAATGGCTGCTGAAAATTCAGCTTTGCATCACAGAAATAAATTAATTTTAATTTATATTATTTAATGTATATTATTTTTTAATTTTAAAATCTATTCAAAGAGAAAATACTTATTTTAAGTTGTAGTCATTTTTCACAATATTTTTTTTTTATAAAATACTTAAAAATACTGTTTTTACTGTATTTTGATTAAATAAATGCAGCATTTGTGAATATAAGAGGCTTCTTTCAAAAACAAAACTTACCGATACCAATGCACCAAAAAAAGCAGATTTTTGCTGCTCATTGGATGCTAAGCTAAAATACCTTGAATCTTCAAACTGTCCAGTCCTGTTCATGATTTCCTGATTGAAAATTAAATAAAGCTTCAAACTAACTGCTGTATTGAATATCTGAATCTTCATGCAGTTAATCTCATAATTCTGCTTTTCTTCAGGACTGTGGTCATTGACATATGAACAAGAGCTGACCACACCACTGCACATCACCGCTGGTCGGGGTTTCACCGAATGTCTGCGGCATCTCCTCCTGAGGGGCGCTCGAGTGGACCTGGCACCTGGGGGCACCACTGCCCTGCATGAGGCCTGTGAAGAGTGCCAGCCCGACTGCGTCAAGCTGCTGCTGCAGTACGGAGCCAATCCCAACGCAACCAACGAAGACGGGCAAATGCCCCTGCACGTGTGCACTGAACTCGATTCACTTGAGTAAGTGCTTGTTCAGTATACAGTAATTACAGGAAATCCTGTGGTGAATTTTGTGATTTCAAATGACTGTCAGATTGGCACTTGAAATGAAGGTACTGGTCAAAAGTTTAGAATAATAATTATTTATTTATTATTTTATTTTATTTTATTTTAATAAAGGCTCTTTTGCTCACCAAGGCTGCATTTATTTGAAAATACAGTAATTATATATATACTGTATTTTAGAATGTAATTTGTTTATTTTTTTTATCTTACCCCATCTTACCTTAAACTTTTTGAATTATACTGCATCATGGAT